>NW_028321881.1:14404500-14763000 GCF_036245765.1 Copidosoma floridanum
CCATAAACCATTAGTGCATATTTTTTTGACCGAATCATGAAATACTATTAACTGTAGCCAGCCGTCTTTAAAGATGGGCCTATTTTCTTTTTCATTTTTCATATACAATTGAATATATTAATACAAAAAAAATGGTATCTCTAATGCGTTAGCCAAACTACCGGTTGACGATACGCTAGTCTTCAGTAATGACTTTCAAACAATAAATTATATTGAGGAAGAAATAAAAACTGTAACAGCCAAATTAATTAGAACAGAAACTAGGAAAGATAAATTAACGAGTACAATTACTAAATATATAACAAACGACTGATCACTGCGAGGCAGTTTTCGTTGAGATAAGTGATAAGTGATAAGTGAAGATAAGGATAGTCGTAAAAGGCAAATATTTAACGAATGACCTGATTACAATTTCGGTAGTGTAAAAATATAAATGCAAGCGAGATCGCGCATTTGGTTACCTAACATTGATGCAAAACTGGCTTAATTAGTGGCGACATGCAAAATTTGTATGCAAAAACGAAAAGCTCTGCCTAAAGTACCACTTAATCCTTGGCCTTCCCCTAAAAAGTGCTGAAGTAGAATTTATAGTGATTTTCTAGGCTTTCTCATGTTCATATGTTTATGATTGTTATCGATGCATACATTAAATGAATAGATGATAATCGATAAGAAAACGAATACAAAAACTGAAAAAATCATACAACAGTTTAGAAAAATGTTTGCACAATTTTGCTTGCCAAACTATTAAGTGACGGATAATCGGTCCAATATACAAGTGAAGATTTTTATTCTTTTACCACAGAAAACGGAGTAAAACACACGTTTTTAGTGCCATATCATCCGGCCACGAATGGTGCGGCGGAAAACTTTGGAGGAAACTTAAAAAATAAAGTAAAGAAGATAATTAAGTCGGAAAGAAAACTCGTGGAAACTGTTGACAAATTTTTATTAGATTACCGAAGTACAGAGCATTGCCCAACGGGGCGATAACCTAAGTTCATGATATTTAAACAAGAGATGCAAACAAAGCTTGATTGTATAAAACCGGAGGTAGCGAGTAAAATCGAAAACGCACAGTTACAACAGACACTAAGCCGAAGGGCTATATAATATACATTTTTAAGAGAAAGAGAAAGTGGGGGTAAATGATTCTACAAATGATGGATATAAGAAAATTCTTGCGACTGTTAAAGCTTAATTTCTACCTGTTACTTTTGAAGTGGAAGTTTCTCCGGGTAAATATTGAAAGAGACACGTTGATCAAATAATTAAGTATAGACCAGTAGATAATTCTGATATTGCGAGAGGCTTGATCAATGCGAAAGTGTACGAGCACAAAGAGTTTAAAAACGTTTGGCTAAAAAGCGAGCCAGTAAATTTTGTTATGTAAAATTTTCGGTTTATTATCATTATTATTGTTATTATTATTATTATTATCATTATTATTATTATTTTAATCATTTGTTACGTCGAAGACGGCGTAAGAGTAAATTTTGTATTTAGGCCTAAGCTTTCACTCAATAGCCTGGGGACACGACAGCAAGGGTTGAGGACGGAGCACTAGGGTAGGAACAGGGTAGATGATTGAAGAAGGGTTAGCTAGCTACTTGGCCATCGGTATTTGTACCCACGGCACGTAACTAGCCATTTACTTGGAGTTGGTAAGTTGGTTCCTTTTTAGGGGTCTATAGTCGTTGGTTGCCAGTATTTTACTAGCGACGCACGACGTATAATTTAAAAATTGGGTTGGCTAACTAAGAGCTGGCTGTTTGGCTATCGGCATTTATACCAACCGGCACACAACTAAGCGGTACTCGATTTTTATTATTTTTTAATTGAAATTTTCTTTCACTACCTGCTTGGCCATTAATATCCGGATTAAACGGCACGCAATAGTGGGTTTTACGCGAAGAGAAAAACTATTGGGGGATATACAATAATTAAGTTTGAAGAAAATATTATTGCTTAATTTTATTAAAAGAAAAAAAAGGGGGTACAAGTGGTTCTCGAAGCAAGATCCGCGTGGCCGGATATAATTGAAATCGAAACTGCGGACCGGATTCTCCAGGTCACGAATAGACTTCGACCAGATTCTCCAGGTCGTGTATTCTAGTCTGGCTACTGATCTCGGTATTTTACCAAGCTGGCCTGACCATTGAATGCATCGACCGGGTTCTCCAGGTCGTATGCCTTTAGTCTGGCTACTGCTCTAGGTATACACCCAAGCTGGCCTGACCATTGAACGAATTTTTTTGAGACTGAGCTGCTCGTGCAGGAGGCCATGGGCTTATCTAGCCGAAGATCTTGCCTCCTTATCACTGCCACTATGGCCAGAGACGACGAGACGCACGTAGGTTCTTAGAATAAGTCTGCATCATCTCATGGCAGGGAGAGGGAAATATTTCCTATATGCTTTCCGTCTTCCTTTACATATGTTGTTTTGGTTTTGGGGTGACGCTTACTTGCTAAGGAATAAAGCAAGTAACGATACTGGTCCCAGTGCTTGTTTTTCGAGATTAGGTCGTATTACAGTTCGCGTTATTTTTCGGCTTGGCGTCTCTGAGTACTGTAAGTGTTAGAGAAAGAAGGTGGTAGAAGTATAGCATGCTGTTGTCAAGTCACGTTGCATGAACGCTGGCCGATGTGTAGATCAACATCCTGGCTCGAGCGTCGGCTTATTTACGAATGGTTAAGACACAGAAGAGGGAAAGGATGGAAAATAATTATTAAATTTCATCAGGCGATATGGATGCATAAGGAGGGAGGGAGATGTAGACTAGTTCTTCTTTGTCTTACTCGGTCTCTCCTTATATGTGTGTCACGAAGCCTTAGTTTCGTCACTTGGTGTATGTGTGCGTGTAGTCATTTAGCTTGCTACGAAAACGCGGCTTTACGAGGAGGATAAGGAGAGGAGGAGGAAAAAAAAGGTACGTCGAGCGCAGCCTCGATGTAACACATTATTATTATTATTATTTTTTAGTAATTTTATGTTTTTTTGATTTAGTAAATTATACTTTTTAAAGGGGGAGAAAATTGTAATGTATTGATGTATTAATATGCATATAGCAAGCGTATTGTGTGAGCTGTTGTACTGGGCATGTAAGTGCAAATACATTAGCCATGCTAGAAAGAATCTAGCAGCCACAGAGAGAACTTGTATACTTCAGACGTACCCGCTCTATTAAGCCACTATACCAATCACTCTTATACATTTCTTCTTGTTGATTAATGAAGAATTGAACCAATGCCGTTTGTCTCATCATCATTTCAATATATAATACCTCATATATTATATAATTGTTAAAGATAAATTCAATTAAACCCATCTTGTTAGTAACTACAGTTTATAAATACAAGGCTACATTTCTGGATTATTCCATAATGTATTGTAAAGTGTCAGAACAGCCAAAGTTTTTCAAAAAAAATTTTTTTTTTTTAATTTTTCTACTACTGCTGACCTTAATAAAAGTCCTGTTTAATCATACATTTGTATAACAATTGTTACTAAAACTATCTGATAGCTGTGAGTTTGGTACTTGTATTAATTTCTTCAAGACTGATTTTCAGAATATCTCCTTATTACTTTAAGATACAGGGTCATACCATTTATTTATTATTTAAGGTCACTCATGCGTTTAGTACTATATCAAGTGAAGAATTATGTGCTAATCTTAAGTATAAAATTGCCCATAGCAAGTTAATAATTGGTTAGAATTGTAAAATAACTTTTGTTTTTTCCGTAGAGAGTACAGTTATTTTCAAAACGATGAAAATAAATTTATTTTTAATGTCTCATGAAACTAAACATTCTTTCATTATTGATGCAGTAAATGTAAACAAATACAAAGCCGAGAATAAAAAAACTAACAAAAATTTACAACATGTATTTTTGAGCAGTTACTACAATATGTTAATGGAAACTTTATCACGGAAAAGATGTTTATTGACTTTGTATAAATAATAATTGTACTGATTGCCAAATACTACATTTTTAAAAAGTGGCCTAAATTAAATTGCCTCTACAGCTTTTGACAGGCGACATCTTTAGGCTAGAAAGGTTAGAAAGAAAATTTTACTGTGATAATTGATTTCTTTTCAATAGTGATGGTTTACTCTCTTTTCTTATCTTACATTTTTAATGTGAAATACCATGAAACAAAATTTTGCTTAATATGCTATCAATATTTAGCAACAAGTGATAAAAATTTATAAAAAGCTAATGTTAATGTTAAAATTTCAAAAATAAATTGTTTTCTCTGAAATAAGATATTTTGCATAACACTTGAAAAAAAAATTACATCGCTTAAACTATAGGTTACGAATTTTTTTAGGTTTACATAATTATTTTTTATCAATCTGTATTAACCACTTTAAACTGTTGCATGATCAGTATTTTATTAAGACTTTTGGTAAAATAATTAAAATGCCTTATGAGACCAATGCTAAAATAAAGAATGCATTTTTTTTCGATTTTGATCGGCAACGTGCACTGAAATTTGAATTGTCCATCTGTTGAGTGATTTATTACAATGGACCTTAATTTTGGTGCAATGGCTCAACTTTCAAAAAAGTGATGAGCCACCTTAACTAGTGCTGTTAGGTCAGATTTGTCGATTTCAAGATGTAAATGGTGAAGCTAGTTCAAATTGGTTAGTTTTTAAAAATCATGTCGAATAACTCGGACCCACCATCTTAATATTGGCGAATCTGACCTCAAATTCATAATCATATAAATATTACAAAAATCCCTGTATATCAAGTTTCGGTAAAATCAATTGACTTTAATAACGTATTATACATATATAGTATTGTTACTATCAGAACTGGTTCTGTGATGTTACAGCGCTGCCAATATCTGTTCAAAGGTGCGAAGAGGTTAGGGGCCTAGATTTTTTGAGTCACAAAGAGTCCAAACAGCGAGTGTAAGCGTCGCAAAGTTTGGATATTAAGTCACCCGGGTCAGTGCTTCCAACCTAATCTGGGATACTTGGCTGGTGAGAATGTCCACTAGAACTCACACCTACAAGACGCACCATCGACTTTGACTTTTTGCTCTGTAGCAGCCAGAAACAAAGTAAGTCCACTACTTACTAATTGTGCGAAGTTTGCGTACTAGATCGAAAGGACTGACTGCAGCTTAGGATGCGGAAGTTGTATGCTGATTGTAATTGTAGACATGCGGGAGACAGCTGTCTCATCACCAGAATTTGGTACTACATTTTTTTATGTTTATTAACAGACTCACACGCACATAATTTTTTGATTTTTAAATAAATATTTTTAAATCAACTTACATCTTATTTTTCAAGGTCATAAGAACTCTTAGTTATTGATGCATGTATACATGGGTGTTGTCGAACTTAATAGCCCCAGAGTGGATTCGTACATAACTGAAAGTTTCTTTTTAATCTTAATTAGTAACGGGGTGGAGTAAAAGAAATTTTTAAACCAAACGGGCAATTAGTTTTAAAATTATAAATAACTGTTTTAGCAAAAAGATGGAGACAGAAAAAACTATGTAGGGTACCGAAACTCTGTCTATAAAACTTCTTGTTGCTCAAAAAGAAAATATTTGTATATGTGAAGTTAGTTATATAAACTTAATCATAAACAGAAGCAGAGTATTTGTTTATTTAAATAAATAACTGTCTAGCCAAGCATGTTAATACCGCTTCTCAGTAAATATTTGTGAAAAATAAAACAACATCGAATAAAACTAACATGTGGTCATTTGTAATAGAAATGTCTTATAATCTTTATAAATTATAAATATTATTTACTTATTTATACAGACTTTGTGATAAATTTTTTTCAAGATTTTAAAACAAACTTTTACAAGGAAATAATTTGGTGAACCTATTGTAAAAATGGTGGGATGCAAAGGTAAATCAAATTTATCTATTTTTCAGAGAGTCCATAAGTTTTGGCTATTAGTGTTTTTTCTGTATTTCTGTGTACGAGTATGTTTAGACAAGTATTAAAAAAACGTATTTTTACCAGTGATTGAGAAACATTTTTCCAAAAGCGTTAATAATAATCTTAGAGAAGGTGATTTATCTATGCTAAATGTGATTAACGAACATAAAATTTTTTTGGTCACACGAAACATCTTATTTTGTATCATATAACATTACCTTTTCGATCTAGAATGAGTTCTATACATCGACTTTCACAACTTTGATAGGGTGTTTATGACAGAATTAGCTATGCATGATCTCACAACTGATGGTCTGTTTGAATCCTTTAATCTCTCTAAGTTAACTCATCACCATTTAAAATTTACACAGACAATTGAACATTATAAATAAAGGCTAGTTCTGATTTTAATATTATGAATTAGTTAAAAAGAATTTATTTACTATTTGAACTGTAATCTGACGCACAACTAACTGTCTCGATCTTATTTTGAAAACAAGAATTAAAGAGCGCATGATAAACTATAACCCCAATTTCGTAATTCCATTGCACAATTTCACTAATAATCATACATTTAGTTTTGTTGATGTTAAAATTTAAATGCTGAAGGAAAATGAAAGCAGTTTCTTATATTAGATATGTTTTATACGATTGAGACTAATCTCACAGCACTCAATACTATTGACATATATTTGAAAACTGAAGGAGTAGCAGTGTAATAATGTATTAATGAGTAAATAAGTAAGTCTAAGGCCAGTATATTAATTTATCGTGACGGCAAAACAACTACACCTAGCTTTCCGTACAGTTTTACTCAAAGTGGCGATCGCTCGCAGTAGCTGACTACTTGTTAGTGACAATTTCAGTAAGTTATAAATTCAAACGTGAGACCAGTTTAGAAATGCTCTGAGAACCCCTCAAGGACTTAACATTATCTGGAGATCTTGTTTGTTCATAATTTATCATCAAAAAGTTAGCACAGCATCTTTGAAAGACGAAACGATGGTTTTAGGAAATTTACAAAAAACGTTTTGATACGATACGAAGCTAAGGAATGACGTGATGAGAGAGTCAAGAAAAAAAGGTCTAAGGTCCACATGTTTTTCACTAATGACATTATTCTTAGTTTTAAGCTTAAAGGTTATTAGGCCGTTTTTTTAACAACTTCTGCCTTTTCTAAAGGACTAAGTCTGATATTTTTGACAATAACCGATTTATTTACATCGAAACTAATATGAACATTGCCCGAAAAAAGTTTTTTCTGTTTTTTTTTTTTTAAGGGACTTAAAAGCGTTTATTAACTTTAACAAGAAAAATCTATTCAAAAATTTCCAGCCTATTTGTAAATTTCAGTGAAACACAGGTTGTAACATGTGGTGTCGATCTATAATTAAAAATAAAACTAGCTAAAGTTTTTTGCTGATTATTGATTTTATAAATACGAATAATTTGAACTCATTTTTAAAAGTTTTTATGACGTTTTCTACAGCACTATTGTTAGCAGAATGGTACGGGACAGCTTGTGAGATATTATTTTTGCGTAGAAACTCGTGAAATTCCCTTGAAACGAAAACTGGACCATTATCTGAATCAACTAAAATGTAATGATTAAATACACAAAATTCTGAATCGGATCTAAAAATCCACATGGATACGCTCACTAGGAGAATTACGCCAGCTTTAGACACGTAATTTGGATTTGAGCAGATAGTCACTATGTCGCAAACATATTTCACACTTTTTAAAAATTTTTCTGTCGTTGCATCAATCCCCGGCCACGACACATATGACCGAGCCAAGTCTTTCATCTTCACTACACCTATGTAACTATCATGTAATTCTAATAAAAATGGCTCACGTAATACTTCAGATACAATTGAGCAGTAAGCCTAAAAAATAATTCTCTACTGACAATTCTGACGCTTTGCTGTTTAAAACTTTTGAATTCTCACTGACTTTACCGGACCAACCAACTTAAATGAATTTATGAACCGTTTTGAACAAAGCACAGTCGTCAATAACTTAAAGCAATTAATCTGCTGACATATAATTAATTGATTCTGAAACGAAATGAAAGTTAGAATATCCATCAGGATTTGAGCCACTTCAATCAAGCAAATTCAAACTCAGTCTTGATAGACAGTTCAAATACCTTACTATTATCTTTGCCTTTGATTTACTTAATTTTGTTATCATACTCAGATAAAAAACAAAACATCTTGAAAGTCTACTAGCAGACAGTCGCAGATTGCCGCGTTTATCACCAAATATGAAAACGAGAGGTTTACGGTCCATTTCCAAGATACGACGAAAGCCAAACACACAATAGTGAAATTTATGGACGGCAAAGATAATAACATAGAAGATAATAGGCAGAGCTTTATGATCTGTCTGTGCGTAATTTTTATCTGTTTTTATAAGCATATGTGACTTGAATGCGATTGGACATTCAGTGTCATCTAGCAAGATATGAGAAAGAACCGGGTCAGTACCGGTTGACGACGCGTTGCAAGTTCCTTTTTTTTTTTTTTTTTTTTTTTTTTTTTTTTTTTTTTTTTTTTTCGGGTTTTTACGACAGCCTAGTGGCCAAGTCACAAGAGCCACCGACTCACCCCTTATGTGTAAGGGTGTGTTGTCACACCCATTTCCAACCTTTTTACTGGTGTTATACCTAATCCATGGGCACAGTACTAGTATCTCTGGTGAAACACTTTGTCACTTAAGCTGACACTCTCTGCACCAATGGTACATCGGGTCCACTCACCACTGTGTAGCCTTCCCTTGGAGAGGACTCCATATTTCAGAACGTCCACTCTTCGCCGGTTAAGCCGGCACTCTCTGTCGAAGCATCAGATCCAGGGTAATCAGCATCCCTGGAGAAGCCCCATGTTTCAGGGACCACTCCTCACCGGTAAGGCGCATCGGATCGGATCTTCTAGGGGGTCGTGGGTTCGATTCTCGACTAAAACAGTTTTTGAAAAAATCTGTATCCTCCGGGAATCGAACTTACGACCTCTATAACAGCGTTGTTTTAGTAACAAGCACGCTTACAACTGAGACAATGCTGGTTTTTTCGTTGCAAGTTACTTTAATAGGTACTTTTCTTGAAAACTGAAATAATAGGCGTCGCCCATTTGCTAGCTTGTACCAGAACTAAAATACCATTATCGACTAAGCGATCTAATTCTTTTTCAACTAAACTTCAGACCACGTAGGGTACCAAACATGCTTTTTTAATAACAGGTGTGGTATTTTCATCTCATACGATTTCAAATTATGTAAGAGCATGTTACAAGAAAAAAACTTTTAGAAACTCCAATTTTAAAGACGTGTCATAAATCTAGTTAGTGAGAACACTATCCGTATAAATGTCTTTCTTAACTATACCTAACTGCCACAAGCAAGTTTTCTAATAATCGAATCGATTTCAAAATTTTGAACATTGCATAAACCTAAATTTGTAGAGAAAAACTTTTGAAACTCCAATTCTAAAGACATGTCGTCAATCTTGTAAATAAAAATACCACTAGTAGAACTGAGTTTCTTAGTTTCATCTATCTGCCAGAAACAATTATTACCAAGAATCGAAAGAATTTTTTGCAGTAAAACAAATAAATTTAAATTTTGAATAATACCTTGATAAGTGACCGAAATACTCTCACTACCTAACGGTAACATCATGGCGCCTGTATTGCATTTGAGTTCTTGCAACCAATGAATTAGTTTAAAAAACTACACATTTTTAAATACCAAATTTTTGATACCACTGAATTTCTTCGAATTTAATCGATTGGTTTCATTCCCCTAAATGCACTAAAAATCATATTGAATTATCATCTTTATTTGAAATTGCCTTTAAGTTCTTTAAAGCGTCATCATTACTGTCACCATAAGTATCATCTTAAACAAAAAAGTGTTTGCCCCAAACGGTCGACTTTTTCTTTTAATACTGCACGTTACCTCGCTTTTGCTTACACGCACACGTTAAATTATCTCTTTGCTTACATGCAATGTGATTTGAGTAACTACAACAAAAACAAATAACTTTTCCTTCTGCGTGTTGCTGGTTACTTGTGTTTGCAATCCCTTGAGACTCATGTTGCTTTAAAGTCATGTGGCCTTTCTTTACCTTTTTTAACTCCTGTGCTTTGACTTAAAGAAATTTACCAAATTTTTCATTGGTAACGTGCCTGCGGTATCGTGCGTTGCTGCCTTCATGGCTACGGCCTTCATGGCTACGGCCTTCTTGACTGTCACATTGAATGTAAGGTCCTCCTTACGTAAAAGCACTTTCCTGGAAGCGTCGTAGCGAATGCCATACACAAATTGATCACAAAGATGATTATTCGATTGGGATGAAAAATTGAAATACTGCACGAATTACTTTAGATTTAAATAAAATTTACTTGTTGTCTCACCCTTCTTTTGTAATCTTTGCTTCAACTTAAAATGCTCTGTAATTTTACTAGGTGCTGGTTGCAAGTGTCTCTTATTTTATTGAATTATGTCAACTAAGACTTTATAGTAGTTCAAAACAGGTTTTGCCGTCATGCACGAGTTTATTAACAAGGCGTAACCTTGTTTACCAAGCAATATAAAGAGTAGGGCTACCTTCTCAGCTTAATTTATTGAATTAGCTTCAAAATAGAGCGTCAATTGTCAATCCACAGTTCCCCGCTGTCTTTCTTGTCGTTCAATGGTTCTAGGGTTCGAACTATGCCTTGCCTAGCCATTGAATTGAGTTACATTTTTAACTCGTCGAATTTACTATTTAACTTTTAATTGATAGCCAGTACGCCTTTTAATTCTTGTAAATGCTCAAGAAATAAACTTTCGTTTAACGCGCTGTTGCAGAAAGGACTCGACTAAGAGGGGTATGGGAGTTAACGAGGGTCTCTAGAGGGTTGGGTGGAACGCCTCGCAGAAGCAACTACACAATATGAGTATACATATACATAGATGTATTACAGAATTGACTTGAATCGTCTTCTCTACCAACACATATCCTAAGTGATTGCTTAAAAAAAAATCTTGTAGTAGTATTAATGATATAATATATAATGTTTAGAATAGAGTTCGATAACTTTTTAGAGTTTTTGGAATAATCGAACTACATTTTCGAGTAACACTTTCATTCTAAAGGCAAAGATCATTAATTTTTTTACTGTAATGTGTTACTATGATTATAACTAATTACAGATAAGCTTGTGATAGTCCGTATAGTGAACTACTATTCTTTGATTATATACATACAAATAGTGAAATATTTACTTCTAGTTTAATAATGCTTTATAAGGGCCAATGTAAGAAATTGACTATTCAAGTCAATAAGAATTCGGAAAACGGCTATCGGGTGCATGATGGTACAGTCCTAAGATCTTATGAATCCCATGTATCCGTGAAAATATGCTTTCGCATAGGAATGCATTGGATAGCTGAGCTCATGTTCAAACGGTTTTTATTTTGCAATGGTAAAGTATATTGCAGCAAAATTTTGTTTTTCTCTGATCATACTGTCATTGGAATGATGAAAAACCACCTTAGATATATTGTAAATCAATCACTTACACAGCAATAAGAAAACCTTTTCTACATGTTTCGTTAGTATGTATGTTAACGTATTTCGTTAGGAAATTGGCTAATTTTTTTTAATTTCCAAATTTGAATTATGCTAAAACACTAATAGTAAACACAACAACTCTATCCAAACAATTGATTTCCCTAAATCGATACAATTTAAATGAAAACAAAGATTGGATAGCGAAACTTTGATTATTTTCTAACGAAAATAAGTATCGAAAAATACTAGACAATCAGGGTAAAAAGAAAATATAAGCCTTGTTAAATTTAATTTATGCAAGAGGATCGTAAGGTACAAATGATTAAACACTCTCTATCACATACACACACATATACACATAAACAA
The DNA here is from genome assembly GCF_036245765.1 of Copidosoma floridanum. Classification (NCBI taxonomy): domain Eukaryota; kingdom Metazoa; phylum Arthropoda; class Insecta; order Hymenoptera; family Encyrtidae; genus Copidosoma; species Copidosoma floridanum. The sequence continues at coordinate 14,416,346 of NW_028321881.1, forward strand.
ATTTTTACCAGAGTACTGTCCTTTAATTCTGGACTCTAGAGAATATGTTTCTAGCATATTTTTTTGATACGTTATTTTTAATTTATGATAAAGCTTATTCTACGATAAAGTAATAACACAATATATTTCAGCTTTCGAGGAAGAAAAAGTAAAAATATAAAGATTCGTGTAGATCTGCAGTACGGAGCTATAGAATAGATGAATAATTTTATTTTTTAAATGTAAAGTTTTTATAGTATATTACAAACCTAGGCCAAGAAGTGGGACTATTACTAACCACTTTTCGGCTCAGCCGGTAATGCACGGTCAATAGTAGTCTAACTTTATGGCCGTGGTACGTATACTGTTTTTCCTTACACCTCTGCCGAAAGTTTGACACAAAAATTCATATGATTTGTACTCCTCGTTGTACTCACATTAAGATTCTAGTAATAGTAGCTCTGCTGAATGTATGTTTGTCTGCATGCGCGTCTGCATGTTTATTTTTCACACCAGGGGCAACGGTTGAGGTCATGGCCATATGGGAAATTTTCTCGGAGCCAGGGGGGAGGCGCAAGAGATGCCATAAGCAACAACCTAATGCGTTACGAAATCAATGAAGCTCGATAACGTATATTCATGTACATAGATTTATTATTATTGTTATTATTACTATTATAATTATTATTATTATTATAACATTTAGTATTATTATTATTATTATATTTATATCTTATGAAGAAACACAATATTTTCTTATTCTGTTGTAGATTTACCGCAATCGTTAAAAAATATTACACATGTAAAGATATGAAAAATTTAGGTAAATATTACAGTTCAACTTTCACGGGTCACAAGTTTTGAGTTTGTTAGTGGCTTTGCCACGCAGAGCCACAGCTGACATAGTCTACAGACTATATCGATCAGCTTATGACTGGCATGACTGTCAGTTTACAATGAATGCCCGCTGCGTTACGAAATAACTGTCATTGGCTGACCATAATGAGTTCAAGAATAGGTATAATATGAAAAATATATTGCACTTGAGCTACCTTACAATATGGTTGAAAATACTTATTTTTCTGTGATTTCGAATTTTTGTTGTGTGAGGGGGCCAGATGCAACTTGCTCTCTTGCTCATTTAACTCATTTTTATGCACGTATTAAAGCCTGCCTGCAAGTTCTGTAGCCCGCATGCATATGTCGGAACTGAGCATCTGTACAAAATCACACTTAGCTAGACAAAAAAGGAACGATAACATGTAACTATTTCTTATTTCAAACACAACAAGAGTCATCTCTAACAGTCAAAAATCAATAGATCTAATAGGAAATTTTAGTATTGATTAATCAAAGCCTCCACGAAAAAAAAAAATTCCAAAACACATTGATAATAATTCTGCTACTGATAATTACAATTTTGATTGTCCAAAAGATATGTACAGGCAAAAATTTTTTGAGATGTACGACCAGATACTTAGATCTCTTCATGACAGATTTGACACAGATTCGGTAAAGTTAATTATTATCTTCCGACTAATAATTGTAATAAATAAAAATGTAATGTTTACCAAAGAATCATAATTTAAATAAAACCTTAGCATTAATATAGATCTATCATTCATTTATACGTCTACTTATTATTTCTCATCTTATTGTTTATGTTTTACTCTTAATCTTCAGAAATAAATGGGATAACCTAGAGTAGTGTGGTTTAGTAATTATAGCAGCTTGTTTATAGTTATAAACCTTTGAAAACTCTGAATGGTTTAAGATTTGCGGGTTCAGCGGGTTTTGGTTCTGCCCATATTGGGAATTCTCTATATATATGTGATGATTTCATATGAGGAAAATTCTACATAGACCCCATATCAACCACCGCCCCTGTTTCACACTCGTCATATTGTTTTAACCTCTACCTCTGCACTGTATGCAGCGGCCATACTCCTGTGACAATCGATCATTTTATTTAGAAGTTAATTTATGCTGATGTTTTTATTTAATCATGAAAACACAAGGAAAAAATAACTTTAGCAGAAACTATCGATGATCTCGCGCTGTCAAAACAATAGTGTCTGATCAGAAAATTCAATATATCGCATATTTTACTAAAGCATAATGGTAATGCGACGTCATTTGCCTATTTAATGTACAAATGTGAAATAAATAACTTTTAAGAAATGAAATAGTTTACTACGATTACATTATGATATGACACATATTATTTAGAGGCGTTTACTTAAGTATAATATAACTTTATAAATATAATATATACGTATGCAATATAACGGCTGCTGCTGCTCGTCACATGATATATAACTATATATACCTGCGCACTTGGTTCTACGCACATAAAGCAGAACTGATGAGGCTTTTTCTAGCACGAAATGGGGTCAGATAGAACGAACTTTCGGTACAGGAATAAGGAAAAAATTTTATCGATTTCATTGTGTAGATTAACTTCAGTTTCACATACAATACATTATGCACGCATGTGTACAACACCTCGTAGTGCACATATGTTGGGCAATCAGGAAGAAAGAAGGAATTAAAGAAAAACAATTGAACTCATTTTGTTTTAGACCATAAGTTGAACTTATCAGTACGCCGCTTTAGTGATCTTAGCCATACACATACATATGCGTTCATTATGTGCGACTTGTGAAATTGTAGTAAATATACCTTATAAGATCGCTAAAATTCTAACAACTTTACATTTAAACGCTAAAATAAATGGAGTAAGAGGATTATTTGGCCAACTATTAATTGTTTTACAATGACGAAATGACTCTCTAAAGTTGACTAAGAAATCATAACTAAGCTACTGGAAACTGACTTACGTGTTATTCAAGTGCAACAGTGTCATGTATCTTATTTGAATCAAAGGTACAAGAACGCATTGCAAAAAATGAGCACCGCACCGAATACTCTGAAGCAGCATATCAACGAATTTCTTCGGCAATACAGGAAAGCGCCTTACTCGACTACAGGGCAACCACCAGCTGAACTCTTTTTAGGTCGCAACATCAGAACGCACCTAGATCTCGTGAAGCCAGAGGAAAGGAAAATTGAAGAACCCGATAACCAGAAGACGACGGACAAAAGAATTCATGTCTTCAAGCTACTACAGCAAGTATATTTTTTATCGGGCAACCCTCGAATTGATAAATGGATTCCCGGCCAGATTGTTACTCGTTTAGGCAGCTTACACTACAAGATTGACTATCAAGGGAGAAAATTTAAACGGCACGTTGATCAAATTCGTGCTTTTGGAAACGAAGTAACAAGTGAAATCCATAACGATCCAGCACAGCAATAGCGTCGCATTCGTTGCTACGAAAATTTACGAGACGTACCGTCACCGCCCTTGCCATCTCCTCATAGCTCAGGAACAATGGGTAGGCATACACCGCTACCTTTAAATGAAGTTACATCGCCAGTCGTTCATGACCGAAGAATGCCGGGAGGTAGCATAAGCTCATCTACGTCTGGCTCTCGGCCCGATCACTCACCATCCAGATACAACCCAAATCAAGGAGATACCAACGGCCCTGTTCTACGAAGATCTACTAGAGAGCGAAAAGCTGTTCATCGGTTCTCCTCAAATTTTTAATTAATGTTATACTTTAATCATCCATTCATCTTTTTTTTTTATATGAAACTGTACCCACATTAGGAAGAAGGAAAAGAAATGTTATGTATCTTATTTGAATCTAACGCACGCCCTCTAACTTTGTATTAGACTTTCACGACGCAGTCAGTCATGTTCTAGCAGTTTAACAGGGAAAGAGGTGCCACTCACTGTAATCCGCCAGTTTAGCTCGCTGTAATAAAGTTTTATATTTTAATTGCTTAGATATTAACTGAGTCATCCCTTTATCCAACTTGTAAACGAAGTCTAAATACAAAAAACAGATATTGCTGACTTTCTAGAAATAAAAATTATTTTTTAATAGCGTTATTCATTTTACATGTCTAACAATAAAGTTAGATAAAGAATGAATCTAGTTTACACAGTTTTAAAGTATGTTGGGCTCAGTGAGCACATGGACTTATGTTTTTTCTTTTTAATTAAATCATGTTTGGTGTACAACTAAGTTTTTTATAATATAAGATGTTTAAGAGAGCAAAGAAAAATTAAATTATATACGTCTAACCTGTAACATGATTTTGAAGTTTTTTTAAGATTTAATGCTGGAACATGCATTTTTCTTGAGCAAGACTTACTCCAGTCTATTGGTAAGATGGTTCCAAAAGTACCAGTTATGGTCCACCACATTCTGAAACATACAAAGTCAACAACATTTGCATCATACATAAGTTGCTTCAAAAATAATTCTCACTTTTTTCTTCTGTAATTTTCCTAATCAAAGAAAGATACAACATGCAAGTATACCTATTACTTGTATGTACTTTCAAGCTTTTTAAGAAAATTTTCATTTATCTTGAGTACTGTTCTTAAACATTAGAAGTTTGCGACACCCTTGACAGTAACAGAAAATCTCAACATTCCGGCACAATTCAACTAAGGATACTTAAAAGTCCCTCATCCAAACTTCTTAGGTTAACCTTAAATATGAATTTTTTTGTATGCACTTAAAAAATGAAAGGACTTAGATATTTAATTTATGTACGAAAACTAGCTCATCGCTACTTTATTTTAGTAACATGGAGATTTTTCAAATTCAAGCAATAAAAAATTAATTTTTTTTTTTTTTTTTTTTTTTTTCTTTATCAAAACGACTTACTACTAAGACAAAATTATGATTATGCTAAACTGTATGACATCATAATTTTTAAAAGTCACAGAAATCGATTTACCTTCAAAGTATAACTACATAATTAGATAAAATAAAAACAAATAAAAAAAGAAAAAAACTCTTAAATCATACTTTGATAGTTCTAAAGAGAAAAAGTATGGTGATACAGAACTTATACTACGGTTTGGTTATCTAATGAGCTTTGAAAATAGATATAATAATATACAACGTTACAGCAGAGTTGTTAACAGGTGGTGAAATGTCAAAGTTAAATAAACATGTAAATAGTACCTCGTGTAAGGTCAAATTGTCATTATCTTTAAAACAACTTGTATACAGTAACGCAAAAGACGTACAGAAATCTTATAAAGTCAAAGATACAATATAATCTAAAAAACTTTAAAACGTGTATAAAACTAATTTTATTCAAGAGAAATCAGAGAAAACTGCTACTTTTGTATGTACGCATTCTTACATTTGTATCAAAAACTGAACTTGATTCTATTGGTTACCAGGCCAATTAGTTATATGAAAAAAAAGAACAAAGATAACATTGCGAACTGAAAAACACAGTAAAAAACTTAGTAACAAAGATTTTTTTTAATTTATAATACGTCAACATCCATTGAAGGAAAAATTAAATACCTACACTTTAATTCATTGTGTTACTACAAATTGACTTTCAATTCTATACATAAGCTCCCTTACTAGAATTAACTACACAAGAATTAAGAGTTTTAAATGGATAAAAAATATTAAAAAATCCAGATAAAAAATCTATAGTTAAGAGATTGTTCACTTAAAAGTGAATATTGTGAGAGAAGGCTGTTGTGATCGGCATAACACAACTTTTAACGTTGGCACGGGAAGATGAAAGTCTGGGGTAGTAGGGGCACACGCACTTGGCAATTGACTCGGATAACTCGAAATATACTTACTACGGAAAGTGTGGGTGCTCCCTCTCCGGCTATCCGGTTTGAAGAGCCGAGTCTCATTGCTGGCGAGCTCGCATGTTCGTCTCGGCTTTCATTTCTTGCTTGCAGACCTATGAAATCGAAGGACGCTCCCACATAGTCACTCCAAAACTCTCTTGTTAAGCTTGCAACGCATTATGTCACAATCAGGATAGCCTCTTTATAACTGCTGAATCGTCGTCAGTGAGTTAGCGCAACTCCTCTTCGAGTCGAGGCAATTTTATTGACTACGAAAAGTTAACTTGGTTTACTTTATTTTTCAAGGCTAGCTCAAACGGCTCGTTTCGTCGTCGTCTGGAGCTTCGTCCTTTCATTCTGTGAGTCGTGTTTCCTCGTAGCAAACTTTTAATCTAATGTCTATGTTACACTTATTTTGTTGTTACATGATATTCAATTATTGCTTTATATTTAGGCCTTTACCGATATCATTACTTACTGTTTTAATTAATTGTCTTGCAAACATTTTAGTCAGTACTCTTACTAGTTGAATAATTTTAGATTTATATCTAGCATTTGACAGACAGTATATAGAAGCAGTAAGGTAGGAACAGTCCCAAATAGTTTTTAAACCATTTCCACAATCACATGCATGACGTAAGATACTACTGTAACCCGTAATATCAGGTTGATACTGGGTATAACACTAAAACGTTTTTTAATGAATATGTCCTAATTTTACTAACAACTTAGTGATGTCTGGCAGCATTTTTATATACTCAAAATGGAGATTTTTAGATGATAATTGCAATTCTAATCATGGTATCGTAACAGTATTTTTTTGAATTATCTTGATTTAACGGAACGACTCTACTATGTGACATTATGAAAGAAACATGATAAGAGTTATTGGTTAAATTAAATCGCCCATACACAACGGAAGCGAAGGCCTTCAAACTTGCGTCACAGAAAATATGAAGCTAAGCTTCCTGAACTTGATAAACTTTTATATAATAATATCGATTTATTTGACAAGTTTTTACTTTTTCTAAAGCGTTAAGCCAATGTTTCCATTTTATAAATTCTGAATCGCGCAATTGTTGGTCCCATTTTACCTTACTATGCCAAATTTCTTGTAACGACATTCTTGACTGAATTATAAGTGGAGTTGAAAAGCCCAAAGGATCAAAGACCGATATAATAATGCTTAAGAACTCTCTTTTCGTGGGCTTTCTCGTTCCTTGAAAAATTTGAATTGCAATTTTATTACTGGTAAAATCAAAAGACAATTTATTATCTTGGTTGTTTCCCTTTAGGCCTAAAACCTTTTCAGTAATGTTGTGATTTGAATGTATTTTAATTAAATTTTCTGAGTTCGTAATTTTATTTAAACCTAATAAAACCTCTCTTGAGTTACTTGCCCAACTATGCATTAACTAATTCGCATTTTCGTTTATTTTTATTGCTTCTTGAACTCGTGCCGATGCTTCATTAACTGTCTCAGAGGTATCTAAAAAATCATCCATGCAACAATTGTTTATAAGTCTCTTTGCAGTTTTCGGAAATTCATGATTAAACAAAGATGCATTTAAATTTTTAATGTAAATCGCCGAACATGGAGAACTTGTTGCACCAAATAACATAGACGACATTAATTATTCCTGAGGCTCACTCGATCTATCTATTCCCTTCCACAAAAAACGCTGTGCATCGCGATCTTCGGATCTAATTTTAATTTTCAAGAACATATCACGTATATCTTCTTTTATGGCATTCGCGTATTGACAAAAGCGCATTTTTACTCCCGGTACAGATGTTAGCAGAGGAGGGCCTGGAAGTAATAAGTCATTGAAACTTAAAGATTAAGTTTTCGCTGCTGCGTCAAATACAAGTCTAACTTTCCCTGGTTTTTTTTTTATTTTGTACACCGAAATAAGGTAAGTACCTAACTCTCTTACCCGCTGATTTATATTCTGCTTTTTTGGCGAAATCATTTGAAATAAATCTATCCATTTCCAAATAGTACATTTCCGCGTATTCTTTATTATGATCAAGTTTTTGCTCAAGTTTTAGTAATCTGTCAAGGGCATTGGGTCTACTGTTAGGTAAAGACTTATTTTCCGATTTCCACGTAAGACCTGTTTCCCATTCATAGTTAATATGTCGACACGCACCTTTCAAAATTTCGAGCGCTCACTTATTACTACCCTTTAACTCTTTTTCTTCCAGATCGAAAAAATCAATCACTACCCTTGGAATTATGACTGTTAACATTATTTTGAAAATTCACTACTGACATTTATATGTTTCACTTGATCTGGGCTCGGATGACCGTGAATCGACCATCCCAATAAACACTGTGAAATAGCTCAATTAACACAAACTTTATAGAATTCTCGTATAAGGATTAAATTGCAATAATTCTGTCCTATTGTCATAACAGGAGCTTCGCTGTAAGATTAGACATAAAGGCCAGTTTTGTTATAACAATATTCAGCAAGCTCTTTACTAACCGTTTGAATGGAAAGATTTAAATTTTTAACCACTAAAACGCTTTTTAGTAAAGAAACACCTGATTCACTTTCTATTTCCAAATTTAATTTTTTACTTATTTATTTACTGGACTCAATCTACACTATATTCAATTTACTATTTCACGGTCACAATATTACTCCCTAAAACTTTTAACGCTACATCAATTTTCGAACCTTTCAACTTTAATTCGGTCACAACTTTGGATTCAATTATAGCCAGCTGAGATCCATTATCTATCAAGGCTAAAATTTGCTTCGATGTTTCTTTTCCTCTTATGATGATTGGAATTGTTTTCAAAATTGTTCCTGTTCCCAGTCAACTAGATGCATTAATTGGTTAAAATGCATCTATCTTAGAATTACGAGTTTCCAAAGATTTATTAGTGTGAATAAGAACAATTTCATTGTTTAGCCTTTTATTTTTTAGAATGAAATGTAATAAAGAATGATGATTGTGACCGCATTGTTCGCATCGAAGTTTGTCTTTGCATTCGCGATTCGAATGACCAGGGTTAAGACAGATGTAGCATAATTAATTAGCCTTTGCAAACTTCCAGCGCTGTGGCATTGGAATTTTTTTGGAATCATTGCACTTTTCAATAAAATGATTTTTTCTTCGACAATATATACAATTTGCCACTTAAACTGCATTATTTTTGCGTTTTTTAAAACTTGTATTGTTTACGCTTGCAGTTGAAACCGACACTTGTTCAGAATGGGAGTGTCTACTACTTTTTCCGCTCCATGTAAGTTCATTTTATTTAAACGAACATTAATTACACCCGTTTTTACAAACATTTCCGCCTCTGTAAAAACAGATTCAGTAATGTTTTCTAACTCGCTTTTTTTCTGAATTTTCTTATATCGCAAATCGAACATAGAACGAGATAATTTTCGTAAGATTTCTAACGTTCGTTCGCAAGATCTGGAATGTGTAAATATCTGGCTACGCCAAAATATTTTAATCCCTTTCGGCATTTCTTAATCAAGTAGCAAATTCTTACAATATAATTTCTCTTAATTATATCTCTGGTAAATTCTAAATTTCTTTTATAATTTTTTCAATAATTAATTTTTTATTTTCAAATTTCATTTCTAGAGTTTTCATGATTTCTCGCGCGTTTCCTGATGCAAGTAAAATTTTAGCTGCATCATAGGCCTCACCAGAAAGAGCTTTAAATAATCGCGTTACAGTTTCTTTGTCAGAGTAACCTCCTAACTTAGTTGACGATTCAAATGTTTGTTTAAATCGTTCCCAATCAAGAGAATCCCTTGATGATTTAGGTGAGTATTATGCTGAAGTCATTCTATTAATAAATTTAGCGCCTTTATCATTTAATAAAGAATTTCTGTTACTTGCTGCTAAGGTTCTCTCTATGACATTCACTAACCTATTCATGGATTCGTCTCTTGATTGGGCGTTCGAATAACAATTTTGACACGTACTATGTATTTGTTTATCTAAATTTTCCCACATATTTCCATGATCTTCATTAATTGAAGAAAGGTTACTCATGACATATTAGTTATCACTAAACCTTACTTCGTTTGATTGCACCAAATTATCTTTTTCTAAATTTAAGTTATAGTAGACAATGTAGTTTTCTTTACCATCCTAAGACTCTGGTGCTTGAAGTTGCTCGTTTGCTACCTCTATTACTGGATGACGCGGTACGCAAGAACACGCAGCCACTGCTCTGGAGACAGGAGCTTGCAGAGGCTCAATAACATTTTCTGCTGGTGGATGACGCGGCGCGCGAAAACGCGCAGTTGCTGCTCTGGACACAGGAGCTTGCAGAGGCTCAACAACCTCCTGCACTGGTGGATGACACGGCGCGCAAGGTTGTGCTACTGCTAGATCTTGTTTTGTTGCTGCCTCCTGCGTTCCAAAATTAAAATTCACCAAATCCTGGTCATCCTCTGACGACAACAATGGAGATTGGGATCGCATATTTCTCTCTCTAAAAAGTTGCCAATCGTTTTTCTGCCACCATTGATGGTGTTAAAGAGAGTACGGCTCGATTTCCTCTTGCGGAAGTCGCAGATCCCCGAAAATGTCACCGATGTAAGCTGATGGATCTAAACTTCTTACTGAACAAACTCATTTGGCAGTGTTAGCCCCAAGAATTGAAGTCTATTTTTTCTGATCGCTCATTTTCACACGAGCCAAATTAATTTCCGGGTTTACACTCGAGTCCACTAAATTGATCAGAAAAATCTGGCAGCCTTTTTAACAAAACTAAACAAAATTTTAGTTCCCATGGAAACTCAAAACAGTCCAACGATAAACGCCTTTATCGACAATCCGTCCGCGACGAGCGTTCTGCTTTTTCGCCCCGTGCCTTATAAAAACAAAGGAATGTGCGACCCCGAACGTTTCTTTTTGAACGCCATGTACGCAGCTTACACAGAGTTTCAATAAAACCTCTGTTGTGAGGCATTCATGGGAAGCTTCAAAGCAATGGAGAGTTATAAATCAAATTAATATTTAAAAAAAAAAATAACTTCAAGATTGAACCGGAACAAGAGGTTTTTCCAGTGTTTTAATAAATTCTTAAAATAAAATCTTTACGTCTAATTTTTTCTCCAGTTATCATTTTTTTTTCTACGTTGTATTTCAAGAATTTGGTAATTCCTTATTAAGAAACCATTACATAAACTGTCTGATGTACTCAAATTTTTAATTAGCATTACTATTATACTTTTTAAAACTAAGTTTATGAAGTGATAAACCTTCACGAATACTATTCAAAATATCTATCAAGAAATTTATATAAATGTTTTTTGACTTAGTAACCCCTTTATACGTTGCGTCATTTTTGCTGTACCAGATTTTAGTTTCTTTAACTACCTTTTAAAAAAATTTTATATTTAAGAAACTGGTATACTCATTATGTAATGTATACTCATTAAGTATAACACTATAAACCCAACAACTATTCAAATCAACAAATATTTTAAAACATAGAGTATTTGATGTTGATTCTCCATAAAAAGAACAAATACTGATTTGGAAACTTGAAATATAAAATATCCATAAAAATATCAATTTAATAGTTTTTAAATAATAATTATCTCATCACTGTTTCATATCGATAAAAGAATTAAAAAAAATTTTCTCATTAAGTAATTAATTTATATCCGGAATATATTTTCGTATTACATATACATTTTAAACTTCCGTCAACCATTTCTAAAGCTTTTTTTGGATTATGACAGCTAAATCTGTAAGTAATTTAATCATTTCCTTAGAATTTCTTGTAACATCTGTTGAGCATTCGTTTACTAACAGATATTTTTCCATCCATAAGATTTTGTGTAACTCTAATTCGTTTCAGTATAGGTAGATTAAAATATATACCTGATTAACCTTTTCATACTAAAATTAAGTTGATATAATTATGTGTCCATCATGAACATAATCTTGTGTAGAATTTTCGTATATTTATTTTGTATTATATTAAATTCAATATTTTCCGGAATTAAAAACCATGCAGCAAATTATTTTAATTGATTAGAAATACTAAAAATACTTGCATTTTCGAATGTTTTTTTGTGTCCGAAAATTGATTGTTTGGAATGCATTTTGATATGTAATACGTTTGTTAAAGGTTTTGATAATTTTTTTACACTTCTGATTACAATAAATCATACGAGAAATGCGTTTTATATAAAGAACGTGAAGCATGTATTGCTATTTGTAAGTTCCACATTACCCAAAGAAATTTCAGCAGAATTGAGTGTATTAATTTGTACAGGCATCATATTTTCAACAGGATGTAGAGTTGCTGAAACTTGTGCATGAGATAGACCACGTTCCTAAAATTTAATTGTATAAACGTTTGCCAACACTTCATCAAAAATGTGATTTTTAATATTGCCTTAAATCGATAGCAACTGGAAAAAAATTATCTCACTGTAATATTTAGAATATCATTTAGTGTTGTGTCTTTGATAATTCAGATAAAATTTACTTTGAGTTTTTTTTATTTATAATATTCTTGCTATTAAAATTTATAAAAATAAAAGTCTGTGTGACTTTATGTTCCCCATCAATTTTAAAACTACATGACCAATCGAGATTAAACTTTGGAAATATGTTAAGTGAACATCAGCGAAGGTTTCTGACATAGTACGACTGTTTGTTTTTGTTGTTTTCCGTTTTTCCGTTTTTTTTTTATTGTTTAAAATTTGTTGTTGTTGAACACTATATCAGTTCATCTTCAAAATGGACACCACGTGTACTTCACAGCGGTAAATGTACGTGAAAAAGCAATATTATTACCAGCAATAACTTTAACTGCGTTCTTCTGATTGTACGCAGAAGATCTGTCCCCAAAAATTCATTTTATTCATAAGTGCCACGATATTGTACATAAAATACATCTGCTGCAAAGTTTCAACATCACAAGCTAGGCAAACTAGTTAAAGAACAATGGAATGTATATTAATCTGATGCTTTGGAACGTTTGTACACTGTTCATCTAAATAATCAAGAATGTTTCTACCAACAACTGCAGTGAGCCAATATACATAGACCGACTTTTATTCAACAATTAAAAATTTTGAAGGGTGAAATATGTACCACTTTTCGACAAAATAGCCAAGAATTAAATCTTCTTGAGAACGATGCTCATTGGGACACAATACTCGCTGGAGCATCGAATGCTATTCATCCACAGCAAATACGCACATTATATGAAATTATTTTGACAACATATTTCTCATCAAATTCAGAAGATCTTTGGAAAAATTAAAAAAACTATATGAGCGAAGATATTTAAGAACGCTTGCTTGTAACAAATCATAATACAGAAATGGAATTCACAATAACCGCGTATAATGAAGCATTGGTACTGATCGAAGACATATGCTTGGCAATCGTGAACAAAAAATTAATTTAATTGGGTATGTGTGCACTAGTTCGGCTTAAAAATCACGCTGTCAACCAAGATTTGCAACTAAAAATTGAATTCGATGTCCGTAATTTGGATACAATTAATAAAAAAAATCTTCCAAAATGAGTGTACACTGGATTGTACTTTCTAAATGCTCCAAGTAACACAGGCAAACAAATCAGTTGAAGGTCTTAGGACCCCTGGCAGAAGTAGAACTTCCAACTCAAATGGTAATAAACTCACTATAGCAGAAACTAGGAAAATTAGAGTGCACCTGATTTCAATAGATATTTAAGAATCTGATATTAAAATAGTGAAAACTTAAATATTATTACAAATTCAAGCACGCGCGTCTTATGATCTTATTCATACTTCAACATATAACTATGTTACACGTGATTCGCGAATTTCAAGTATTTCCATGTTTGCTATGATACATGTATTAATAATACATGTACAAATTGTTGGTGATGTAATGCAGAACGAGTTCCTTTTATTACAAATTACTATTCGTGCATTTAATATGACATCTCAAATTCGCAATCAATTCTTGTTAGAATCTTTGTATCAGACAAATAAAAATTTTTTTTTAATTTTGGCTACCATAAAACTGAAATAATCTCTTCTATCTGATTGAGATTAAGGAAAACAATAGACATTTTCTATTGTTGCATTGTAATTTTTAATTAAATTCGTTTTTTATTATTAATAACAATTTAATACAACATTATATCTGTGATGTACTAGTTTCTACCATTATTTTAATTAATAATAATAATACCGACTTTAGTTACGTGATAATTATTCTATTAATACATGATAAAGAATAAAAAAACAATCAATTTATAGGTAGCATATGTCGGATGTAGCTTTGCCTTTGGGATATGACTTTTACTTTTTTTTAATTATTCTGATTGTTTATATAAATCTGTGTAACACATACTTATGCACCTCAATAATTATTTTTCCGCCCTCGGGTGGTTTTGGAAGGCTGGTACTTCCTCGGGCAAAAAAGCCGTTTTCCGATACTCGTTCGAAAAGTCTCCTATACGAACCTCGTTACGGACCTCACCTTCGGCTCTGGCCGCAAACCTCTCGGTTCGCAAACAAAGACTTTTCAAACTCGTAGGAAAACTACTATTTCGCAATAGTGTGCAGAAAATGGGTGTTTTTCGCACTGGTATTAGTGTGGAAAATCGATTTTCCCACATAGTGTGCGACAAAGATTTTTCCGCACAGTGTGCGGAAAAGGTGTGTGGCAAAGGTTTTTGTCACACAGTGTGCGGAAAAGGTTTTGCCACACACCGGAAAATTCTGCTGCACACTGGAAATCAAAATTCATACCTATTTTGTAACTATTTTTCTCAAACATTGCGAAAAAACTTGTACGCAACTCGTGCGGAATGATTTCCCGCACTCGTGTGATAGACTCGCACTCGTGGCCGGTGACGGTAACTCGTACCTTGCGATCACACTCGTGCTGCGCACTCGTGTGCTCAACTGGTACTCGTTCCCATCAACTCCGGCACTCGTGTAAATCAATCACTACTCATGCGGGAAATCGTCTTTTCCGCACTTGTTACGTAAATAACTATTCCGTACGTGAAATTATTTTTGGCCTATCTGGCTTCCCATTCAAGAAACGACTGTTTTTCTAAATTTTATAGGTTATGTTGAAACAAAAATTATTCGAAGATTTTGTCAATATCCATATTAATGTTTTAGACATGCCATAGTAAATAAAAAAATTTTTCGGACTTCTTTTATTTAAAGATACAGTCATAATGAGAAAATGAGGGTTATAATTGTACATAGTTCAACCACTCTTTATTTGTGCGCGTCGATCATGTGTGGTGATCAATTTTGTGAGGTCATGTTGTGATGAAAATTTTTTGAAAATTTTGTCAACTTCCATATTAATTTTTAAAAAATGGCATAGAAAAAAAAAATTTTGTTAACTGGTACTTTTTGAGAATTAGTCGAAAAAATAAATACTTAAGGTTATGTTTGTGCATAGTCCAACTTTTTTATATTTCTACGTGTTAATCATATAGTTACCCTGTAGAAAACCCGTATAAAAAGTTATTTCGGGTGTATCAAGCTTTCTTTTTGAGATATGACTGTTTTTCTAATTTCGAAAGGTAATGTTGTGAAAAAATTTTTTGAAAAGTTTTTGAATGTCCATATGAATTTTCAAAACATGGCATTAAAAAAAAAATTTTATGAAAATGTACTTTCTTAGTCGATTTTTACTTAGATATAGTCGAAAAAACGAATAACTAAGGTTATGTTTGTACATAGTTTGACCCCTATATACTTGTGCACCTCGATCATGTAGTTTTCCTTAAAAACATCTGTAAAAAATTTTATTTTTAGCCAATTTTGCTTTTCCTTCCGAGGTATAGCGTTTTTTCTTGTTTTTAAAGGTAAGGTTGTCATATTATACAAATTGAATACTTTATGCGCTTTCATTCACGTACTTATACATATGAAAGGATGAATAGAAAAGGAGAACGATTTTTACCATGTTTTTTTTTGAAGACTTCGAAGAGATCAAGGGGCGTCTTGTGTTAGGCATTATTTTCCTGATAGTACCTTAGCTGTAACAGCGGCCCGGCTTAGGCCATATTACAACCATGTTACGCTTTTCATCATGCATCAGTAGGCATAGAGTACTATAGAGAGAGGTCATATTATATATAGAGAAGACAGAGTACCTTTGGCGCGCCATTGTGCGCATGTGTGTGTGTGAGAGAGAGAGAAAAAGAGAGAGAGAGACAGACAAACATATTGTCTGCACTGCAGTCAGCGCCGGCTGGTACGTAGATAATATATATACATACACATACGCCAGCAATGGCTCACTCGCTCACTCGTTTCACGGGTTAACTTCCCATACAAGACGTGCCTGAAGAAGTTTTACTTCAAAAATTTTTAATTTCACTAATTTTAGCAACTATTAGATCATAGAATAAAATCTTATTGGCAATTATATCATCTGGAATTGCGGCAACTCTTTGACATGTCGGTCGCACAGCCCACTCAGAACTCGTATTGCTATTAAACATGCAAACCACAGATACTCCAACATACAATATCAAGCATAATTCTGGAATGGGCAAAAATCTACGACAATTACAAATCATCATATGGGATAAAGTAACTATGGTACACAAAAAGTCATTGGAAGCGCTAGATTGAACAATAAAGGACTTGAGGAAAACACTCAGCTCTTTGGTGGCGCAATTATTTACTGTCTGGCAATTTTCGGCAAACTCTACCAATTATCCCACGCTTAACACCTGTTGATAAACTCACTGCATGAAAGAAATCTTCAATTCTATGGTGACATTTTAAGAAGTTCAGATTACTAAAGTGACATTTTAAGATGTTTATATTACTAACAAATATGCGTCTTTAATTACGAAATGATGTATCTACCGGTGATTTTGTAAAACAATTGCTGGATATTAGGAATGGAAAAATCGCAATAGATCAGTCTACAAACTGTATCCCATTGCCAACTGATTTCTGCAAATTGACAGGAAACAAAGATTAATTAATTAAGAAAGTCTTGCTGATCATCGCGGGAAATTAAAAAAATCAGCGTTGGCTCACTGAACGTGCTATTCTAGCAGCTAAGAACATCGATGTAACTGACATTATTTTGATTTTTCAAAACGAAATACCAGGCGAAGCAATAACTTACATGTCGATTTATATAGTCATGAATTCTGACGAAGTTGTCAATTATCCAATGGAATTCTTAAATTCACATGCAACCACACATTTTAAAATTTAAAATTGGCGTACCAATAAAATTCTTCTTTGTAATATAAATCCTCCACGACTTCGAAATGGTACTTAACTTTTAGTACAAAAGTTAATAAATAATATTATCGAAGCTACAATTTCGAACGGATAATTCAAAAGTAAAGATGTGCTGTTGACTTGCGTTTGCAATGACGATTAATAAAGTGCAAAGATAATACCTGCAAGTCTGCAGAGTGGAGCTAGGAAATCCTTTTTTCTCACATGGACAACTAATACTTGACCTGCTTATACGATGGAAAATCGTCTAATTTTAAACTGATGACCATCTCGTTTTTTCAAAGAAAAGACTTTTTTTTTGAGATATTACAGTGAATTCAATTGAATAGTAATGGTTTTTAATCGAGGTTTAAGGTAGCATTAAGTAAAACTACTGTAAATTTTTTGAAAATATTTGGAGCCAAATTTTAATAATAATCTTTCCTAATGAAGGTTAAAAATATTATCAAGTAACGTTGGTTATTAACAATTTTTGAAGCGAAATTTTAATTTTGAATTGCTGATTGTCTCAGTTTTTCGAAGAAAAGACGTTTTTTTTTTTAAAATAATATAGCAAATTTGAACTGAATGATGATAATTCTTGATTTGGGTAAAAAATAGTATCATGTATCATTACTGTGTATTTTGAAAATAATTTTTGGCTTTTAATACTTTCAATACTTCATAATACCTTTCTATAATAATTTGCTAAAAATTGACTATAGTATGTCAAAAAAACGTCATTTTTTCGAAAACATGAGATAACTAGCAATTTAAAATTGGAATTTGGCTCTAAGAACTTTCAAAAAATTAACAGTTGTTTTGCTTTATACTAGCCTTTATCGAGAATTATTGTTATTAAATTGAAATTCGCTGTATTATCTCGAAAAAAACGTCTTTTCTTCGAAAAATGAGGTAGTGAGCAGTTTAAAATTTTAAAAATGATTAAAAAAGTTAGTGTAATGATAATTCTTATTATCGTTTAACTCCATTAAAAATTGTTTTAATTGATTAAAAATTCGCGAAGATAGCTAGGAAAAACTAAAATTTTATTAGTAATTCGTATGTTGACATTCTAGACATGTACACATAGCATTTTGATACACTGGCAAGGGACTTGCTTTTTCATAGAGCATAACAAAAGCAACAAAGTAAGATGTCAAACGATTTTTTGAAGCTTAACGTTGGCGTTAAGAGAGCCTATTTTTTCGTAGCACTTGGTAATCTAAGTGATTCAGGGTGTTATTCGATGAAAAGTCAATTATCTACTGGAGAAAAGTATCGTCGATAGCTGGGATGCTCAGCTACATGACTAACATCACTGTTCTTGAACTGTCGTTAAACAACTATGGTGATCGACTTTTTGCTCGGCGATATTATAGCCAGACTGACTTACTTCGATTGTAGGTGGTTTTAATTTTTCTCCAACGCCACTTAGCCAATCCTGTTGAGTTAAAGTGAAAAGCTGACGTATTTGTGAAAAAATTTGACTTAATTTATTACTATTGTTAATAACTTTTTAAATATTAAAATTTACATGAAAACCACCTAGAAAGTGTCAATAATCATTTTGCGAAATTTAAGCAGATCGATAAAGAAGTTTTTGCATTTAGCAATTACAAAGTTTTCGTGACATTGCCTTATATGTCAGTGATATGCCCTTAGAATCCTGTAAATTAGCCACGGTAGCACAGTGGTTTAAGCTGCGGTTCTTGTAGCTTAAGGGTTTGGTAACACATTCTTACAAGCTCAAGACTTGGCCTTTACTTACTTGGCTCGCACTTCTGGGAAACTAATTTCTTCAGTGCGTTTTTCCAACTGTGGTCCAATGGTTCAAAAGCCATATAAAATAAAATGTCCTCATTGCTGCGCAAGTTATTGATATCACAATAAAATTGGAGGCAGTTTTTTAATACATAGTGTCTATTTGCACCGTATATCCACGTAATTATGTGGATATAGTGGATACGCATGCGCGGTAGTCAAGTCTACTGTCAAGTATTTACAAAGTCCAAGTTTTTTTTTTTTTCGGAGCGAGCAAGGCGCATGCGTATACGTGGATGTAAGGTGCAAATAGATACAGCGTTTTTAATATGCCAATGACGATAGCATGTATATGCAGAGTAACACAGCAATTAATTGTTATGCACATCACTTGTTAGAATGGCTGTAAAATTGAAAAAAAAGAGTACATGTAAACGTATATAAATGTACTTTTCTACAGGAATGTTGACAAAAAATTTTCAAGTACTTAATAACCTGTAGTATCAAGACAAAAATCCACGATGGGTTTTGAAAGCTGCCAATACATTTTCTTAAAAACATCGACAAACTCATGGTACAATAAAACAAGGTAGGCTCATGCGCATGTTTACACGACCAAACCAATCAGAGAAGGAGCCTTTATGACATCATAGCGCTAAATTCAAATTGTATATGTATAAATGAGCAGCAAGCAACAAAGTGTTTTCGTTTTCTACTGAGAAGGTGAGTGTTGATGATCACTGTTACTTAAAAATATGAAATATAACTTCGGACTTGTAAAAACGACTGACCTGTTCAAAAATTTATTCAAACTATAAGTTATAACTTATGGAAAAAAATGTATTAACTCTTCAAAAAAAATTTGAAAATTTATTGAAAATACTAAGTTATCTGATTTTTTGTTAAGATGTAAAAAATTTTGCTTACATTTTTAAAATTTTACTATTGCACATGATTTTTATATATGATTATATTTTATTCTTACCATTTAACTCGCTGTTATTAACATGATTTGATACTTAGCACAAAATATATATTCAAATTTGGTACCCAATTATGACATCATACAGGCTCCTGCGCGAACTCGGACGAAAATTGTCTGGAAAGTGAGCCTACCTTGTTTTATTGTACCATGGACAAACTTACAAATTACAAGGAAACTTAAAATTATAATTTCGTATGATGCTTCTAATAGTTGATTACAAGGAAACTTAAAGTTGTAATTTCGTATAATGCTTCTAATAGTTGCTTCACATATATTATTTTCATAATTTTTTATGTGTTTAACAGAATACTTTTCCGTAGTTTGCAGTAAATCATGTAGCAAAAAACACAAGAAATTACCAAAATTTATTACAAGGAAACTTAAAATTGTTATTTTGTATGATGCTTCTAGTAGCTTCACATATATTATTTTCATAATTTTGTATGTGTTAAACAGAATACTTTTCTATAGCTTGCAGTAAATCATATAAATCGCTATTGACATGTATAACTCCTTAACAGTTTTTCATGTATAACAGTTCTGCCATTAGCAATTCACAATTTTATAAGCTTAGCACTAATAGTGTATACTTAGTTAACAAATATTATTATATACAAGTTAATGTAGAATAAATGATTAAATGGTTACTTTACTTGGAAAACAATTTTGCAAAATACGTCTTTAATGAAATTATTATCATGAATGTTGTTCTCAGTGGAATTGTTACCACAAATGCAACTATTTTTCGTTTGAATGACATCCCAAACTACTTAAATAGCCTTGCTCCGTAATGTAAATAGACTCTTGTCATTTTTTCGTGCCCTAAATAATGTTGAGTCACTTTTACAGTCCTTTACACTAATTTTTTTGCCCATTTGAATTAATTTATATTTAAATCCATTAATACAAATTTTGATATAATTTTAAAATCACATTTATTATTTTTATTTCTCTTTTTCAGTGTTTACTGGCTCCAGGTGCTCGTCTGCTTAGACCTGATTTTTCATAAGACACCTGGTGCGAGAAAGCAGAATGACACAAAATGATCACAAAAATTTACTGTAGATAATATAAACAATGGGACCACCTGTTATACCTTACACTATGGGCAAAACTTAAACGGTCACCCATCCAAGTACTGATCTCGCCAAATGCTGCTTAACTTCGAAGATCAACGGAAATGCTGCTCTACTACTATGCCACCGTGACCATTAAAAAATATAAAGAAATTCATGGCGTGGGGCAGACAACTATCACTGTGATGCAGACCCGCAGTCATCTGCATACACATACATCGTAAACTCGCTTATAATGGTGATCAGTTTATATGCAGCTATATTTATACTATAGCTACTTACACTAAGAAAATGAAAGAAATGGCTGTATGAGCACTATCGCAGACTTAACTTTTATTATATTTTGAGTATTTTGCAGCATATTTAATAATACCAGTTATTCAAAACCAATCAAGGGTTATTAGATATCCTGGTTTTGACGAACAACACCATAATGAAACATTTAACTATATTGTAACTATTTCTCTACCAGAGAATCTCCGAAACTGTACACTATAAGAAATTACAAATTACAATATTGGAATATGCAAGAAATTAGCCAGAAATTAAAAGTTATATTAATAACTGATGTCGATTGAAAAAATTTTTAAAGTAGATTTAATATTCAGTGATACTGTAATAATTGTACAATTAATGTTATATGAAAAGACTGATAAACGTTAAATAAGATGACTAACTTCAAAATGAATGCCACACCGACATATATAGTAAACATAAATGGTAAAAAGTATCAGGTTCTAAATGAAGTGTTTTATCATGGTAGTATATAAGAAGGTCATTGTACAAATATGTTACGACAACAAAACCAGGCGAGTCTGATGTGTTCTGGATATCTATTAAAAAAGAACCATGACAACAAAACTAACAGCCTTATACAGTAGTACATAATACAGTAGTTATTTTTGTAGCCGAAGCTGCACTAATTTCAAGTGCATGTATAACATTTCTAATGCTACGTATTTCATAGTATTTCACGACATGTGAGATTTAAGAAGTGATACGATTAACAAAAGAGAATCAAGTTGGTTGCTACAGCAAAGAGCTGTTATTTTCTAAAAATGATTTGATACGAAGATTAATGTTTAAATTATAATATTTAAGTTAAAAAAATTCAACAAAACGAAATAAGACATTTACAATGTAACAAGATAAATTATCAAGTTTTGTTAAGTTTGTTGACATATTGAAGAGTTCTTATTTACTAGAAATGATTGTATAAAAAAATAAATATGTTTCACAAAATATGTTTTACAAAGTGAAAGTAAAGATTCACAAAGTATTGAGATAAAAAAACATACTCAAGTTTTCAAAAATCCAACGAATTGTTTAAATATTCTGATTGTACAACTAAACAAATCATGAAGTGTTCCTAGGAGCAGTCAGAATTTTTTTCGACTTTTGTAATATACGTCAAAAAAAGTATAAAGCCGGACCAGTACGATTTATATAACAGATTCAATAATTTTGCATAATATTACTGTGTTTTTCTTTGTAATAAAATATTTACTTTTTATAAGTATTGCAATAGTTGTAATTACGTTTTACGATGAATTTTTAAAACTTGACTACTTTTTGTTGATCTCATTACGTCGGAAATTTTTTATACAGCTTTGTAAAATGTATTTTATAAAAACAAATTTATTTTTTAATATAATCATTTTTAGTTAATAAGAATTCTTTAACATGTCAACAAACTTGATAAAGTTTAATAATTAATCTTATTACTTTGTACATTTTTAAATTCGTTTTGTAAAATCTTTTTTTTTACTTAAATATGTAATGTATTTATGGAATTCAAATATTCATCTTATTATCAAACCATTTCTAGAGAATGACAACCATTTGAGGTAACAACCAACTAGACTATTTTTTGTTGATCTTATTACTTGTGAAATCTTTCATTTCGTTACATACTTCGGAATAAGCAGCATTAGAAATGTTACACATATTTAAAATAAAAACTGGAAATCATTGTAACTTTCACTATTAAAATTACTACTGTATTACATACTACTGTGATGGAATATTAGTTTTGTAGTCATGGATCTGTTTAGCATATTTCCGAAATACACTAAACTCACCTGACTTTTTGTTTTAGATTACAGATGGTTAAAAGATGTTTTTTTTATAGTATACTTTAACGTATAACTATCTTTGAAGAAAACTAACATCTGAAGAGAACGAATGGTTTTATGGAATAGTGATTTTAATGTTATTAAATAAAGTCAGGGTTATTGAATTATTGTTACTATTCCAACTTTCATTTCTTATAGATGACCTTATAAAGACTTGTGACAGAAGTAATCGTTCGTTAAAATTTTTTTTCATGAATTCTTAGTATGAAATTGCTATTTTGATAAACAAATTATGAATAAATCAATTATTTGTTTAAAATCATCATTTTTAGGAGTATTGTCATATGTTATGAATGAAGCAGGCTTGAGCTCATCTATGGAGATTGACCATGAAGTTCTAATGACATCACTGATGGGAATTGACCATGAATTTCTAAATGTGAAAAAGGAAGATCCTGTATCTAATGTTTGATATGTCCATCATGCAATTCCACAAACATCAAAAGGAGAATATGTATCAGCTACAAAGCTTTACATATCTTCTAGTCAATGGCAGTCAATGATCTTAATAGTTGTTGGAACTTGTTCATTTTGAGATATTTTTTTCCATCATACTACTTATATATATTTTAAAAGCTTATAATTATAAAAATTACATTTCTTTATTTTTAGAGCATACAGCTTGATGATTTGTTAAACCCAGAGTCAAAGTCTCAGCCATCTCAACACACACCTCCAGAAAAACGAAGAGGTACAGAGTTAGTTATCACTGAGAAGCTTGCAACCGTATTAGATGAATGTAAAATAAGTAAGCGAAGTACAATGCACCTTTAAAAGGCTCTAAAAATTTACACTCGCATTATAATTTTTAATGTGACATAAATTCTAAAGCTCGACAAAAATATCGCAAAAATCGATACAAGGCGTTAAAAAAAAAAGGTTCCACAACTTTTCTCAAACTCAACAAATACCATTCACTGGGATGGTAAATTACTCTCAGGTCTCACTCGTATAGAGATCACGGATAGATTAGTCATCA
Source organism: Copidosoma floridanum (assembly GCF_036245765.1). NCBI lineage: Eukaryota > Metazoa > Arthropoda > Insecta > Hymenoptera > Encyrtidae > Copidosoma > Copidosoma floridanum. The sequence continues at coordinate 14,440,177 of NW_028321881.1, forward strand.
TGATAACCAATTATAATGAAGAGCAGCTTTTGGGATTATCAATAATTGAGTTCAGTTCAGAAATAAATCAAGCTCAAGCTGTTTACGAAACTCTTATTGACTGGTCCTTGCAAAATAATACTCAAGCTCTATGCTGTGACTCTACCTCCAGTAATACTGGTTGATTAAATGGTGCTTGTATTTTATTGGAGTTTTTTATTGATAGAGATCACCTTTATTCGATTTGCAGGCCCTATATTTACAAGTTCATCTTGAGATGGGCTTTGAAGAAAAATTTAGTAAGACTTCAGAGCCTGATACTCAAAATTTTTTAAAATTCGAAATTTTTTGGAAAAGCGCTAATAAAAAGTATATGATACACGAATGTTCGATAGCTTTGTAGATAAATCTGTACAAGATATGAAACAAAACATTTTTAGTTTTTTTATAACGTTATTAAAAACAAAGCAATCCAGAAACGAATACCAAGAACTCTTAGAGCTAGTGGTTGATTTTCTCAGTGGAAAATCATCCAAAAATTATAATTTTCATCCACCTGGCTCACTACATCATGCTACGTGGATGACAAAAGTTATTTACAGCTTAAAAATTTTCTATGTTCCGAAAAAGATTTTTGGAAAATTAATAGGATGAATACATGAAATATAGAGATATTTGTATATTTATAATAAGAGTTTATGTTGTAGCTTAATTTGAGGCGCCGTTTGAAGCTCAAGCTCTTCGTCAAGATTCAAATTTTTTGAAAAATAAATCTAATTATAAATCTATCGATAAAACTATATCTACTAATACTGTAAAAAATTCGTGCGGCATCTGTAGTACTTAACATCAGAGTAAGCAGCTCTATAATTTTTTGATAAGAAAATTTCAATCTCAGAGAAACGAAAAATGATTGACGCTATTAAGTCAGACCGAAGTAAAGGGTACCCATCGTTAACAATGGTAAAATGCCCTCATTTTTATTTATTTTTTTATAGAATATTAATGTGTTCGCTGGTGACTGAGAAAAAGGGCAAGCCTGGTTCTACAGCCCAAAATTATTTTTTTTGGCTCTAGGGCACAAAAAATGCGTTTTTTGCGGTTTTATTTCTTTCTCGCGTTCTAAAAATCAAATCTATTTGAAAAAATTTACAGATATACAACGAGTAATTGCCTATTTCTGGAATTTTTTAGAAAGAAATCAAGGGTCAGCATAACATAAAAAAAAAGAATTTAATTTTCAAATACGATTTTAACTGTTACTTTTGTCGAACTGTCAATTTTATCCTTTTATCTTATAGAACAAAAAGAAATACAACAGAAATATATATATTTTTTTTTTCTGATAGTGGGATGAGTCGAAAAATGCGGAAAAATAAAAAATAGCATATTTAGCATATTTGTAGTTTTTTTAAACCATGACAAAATTTTTAACTATGAATATTACTGATGCAATTTGTGTAATAAAAGAAAATACTTGAAAAACGTATTTTTAAAAATTGTTTCTCATGGTGGGCCGAGTCGAAAAATGCAAATAACTGATAAATAGCCTATTTTTAGTTGTTGTGACCATGTTAAAAAGTTTTCAACAGTCAATATTATTGCTGCATCTTGTAGATGCAAAAAGAAATACATAAAAAATGGGTTTTTTAGATTTTTTTAGATTGTGGGATTAGTTGAAAAATATGAGAAGTCAATAAAAGCATATTTTAGCATTTTTAAGTTTTTTTGGGCATGTTTAAATTTTCCAAAGATCAAAGTTACTGGAGCATTTTGTAGAACGAAAAAAAAAACCGTTGAAATAAATAATTTTTATTTAAGTTTTCATAAATGTAAGTCGATTTAAAAAATGGTCAGAATAACCTCGAAAATCATTGTAGTTTTCAAACGCAATTTTGACCATGTTCTAATTTTAAATTAGTTAATGTCATTATTGCACCTTGTGAAACTGAAAAATTATATTTAAAACGTAATCCTTAAAATTTTTTCTTTTGGTAAGGCACACTGTAAAAGACAAATAAGTAATAAAATACCTAGTTCTAGCATATAATTCCTTCATAATATTTTTAAACTGTTTGTTATAAAAATTATGCATTAAATTTCAGTCAGTCTACACTTTTTGTTCCTATAATCTTACGATACCATGAAGATTTTATAAAGGTCATCTTAGAATCTCTGCAGTAGCCACTTAAACACTATTAGGACGTTATACTTTTGTTCATGACTGATCAAGTTTTTTTTGCCAGTAATTGACTTGTTACAGATAAAACAAATCGACAAATAAAAATAAATTTTTTTTCTTATTACATTCAGAATACAAGTTAAGAGTTTCTCTTAAATATACAGAGTTACTCGTCAGACTTTCAGAGAAAGAATGCCGAGAATTGCTTGAGGATCTATTTTACATTATCAAATTTTGTCATGGTAAGTAAGTTGACCACAAAAGAACGAAATGACTCACTAACAAACAAAACACGGCTTTGTTCCAAGACAGAGTAAAGCTTACTTCTCCCTGTGCTTTCCGAACTCTTCGAATCGCACAACCCACCAAATCGAGGGAAAAATATTGCCCACGGATGATCCCTGTGATCACCATGGCACGGCGTGGCCTTGCACATTTACTACCTTATTATTTAATGTGCTTGCCTTGAATGTTAGTGCACAAATTAAGGTTATATTTTATGTAAATAGATCAACAATTACAAAATAAATCGTATAGAAATATTGAGAACATTCTCACACCGCCTAATTTTCTAAATTAAAAAAAAAAGTTCATGCGTCGGTAAAGTGAATTAATTTCATGGTTGGTCGCTTTAAAAGGCCATTGGCTGTGCGAATCTCTGCCACGCGTACTTGTCCATCCATTTCAGAAAATGTTTGTGTTATTACACCTTTTTACTCATAATTTCGGGCTGCGTTATCGTCTAAATTTAAAACAATGTCTCCTTCCTTTAAGGGTACATCTTTTTCATGCCATTTTTTTCTTGGTGGGAGGGAGTGTCAGCAGATATTCGCGCAGCCATCTATTCCAAAACGCATCCGCCATATGTTGAACTATTTGCTATTGACGGTTGCACTCTCTTTTTCGTTAGATTCATAAGTCGCGTACACAAATTTTTCAGAATCGTTTAAAGTTTTGCATTACGATCTGATTTTTTTTTACCAACATTCTCTTTTTAAAGGAAAACAAATTACTCCAACTGAAAGCATCATTTGAGCTTCTTCAAATAAAAATTCAGATAATTTTTCAAGATCTGATTTCTCTTGAATTTCAAAACTTGCGAAACTTATGTAATTGCTAATCATCGAGTAAGGTAGTTTGCTCATAATATCTTTTGTTATTTCTGGACTGTGCAAATATCCTATACTTTTTAAAGATTTTATAGGTGTGACAGAATTTTCGAGCGTAGTAGCAAATTCGATTAATGACACATTTTGTGATTCTTAATTCGGTAAATTTTTCATTTCTTTAACAGTTTTTTCTAAAATTAATCTAGAATTTCCTTAACGCATTTAGAGCATGGCCATTATATTTTGAGCACTATTTTCTGCGGCAAAAAGAGTTTTTGTTGCATCCAAAGCTTCTCCTCTTAAAGCTTCGTTCAAACGCGCAATATTTTCTCCGTCACTATATTCTCCTAATTTAGTAGAGAGTTCATAACTCTGCTTGAATCTCAACTAATCCAGTGGGTCTCCTGAAAAGGAAGGCAGATGCTTTGAGGAAGACATTCTGTTTATAAGTCTAGAATTTTCATTATTTTAATTTGAACGATTGATTGCATAAACAGATGTTTCTAAAGCTTGAATTCATTGATTTAAGAGATTATTGTTGGATTGGTTGAAATTTTCATTAGAATTTTTATCATGTGCCTTGCTGTGCCCCTATAAATAATCAATATTCTCACTTGATTCCCTACTACTTAAATCAATAAGTTAACGTTGATGTAGCTGAAAGCGCGCAGGATCGGGAGCTAAAGAAAGCTTGGAGACGTCCACTGGAGACTGAGCCAAGGGTCATCGAGACGCTCGAGAGCGCGCAAGAGCCGGGGCCAAAGGAAGCTCGGGAACGTTGACTCGAGACTGGGCCAAGGATCAACGAGGCACCCAAAAGTGCGCAGGAGCCGGAGTCAGTGAAAAGTCAGGGGCGTCCATTGGAGGATCGGGAGGTTTACCTCTCTTTCCAGTCCGATCAATGTGGCTCGAAGGGAAGACGAAGAATTTAGATGCTTTTTCTTCATTTTGAAAGTTCTTGATTTTTTTTTTATTCCCAGGTTTCGGCACCAAAATGTTACAGAGTAAACAATTCGACAAATGAGAATTACTTTTTTTTAAATTATATTCAGAATACAGGTTAGAGATTCTTAAATATACAGAGTTACTCGTCAGACTTTCAGAGAAAGAATGCCGAGAATTTCTTGAAGATCTATTTCAACTAATCAAATATTGTCATGGCAACCAAGTTGATCACAAAAGAACGAAATGACTCACTAACAAAAAAACACGGCTTTTGTCCAAGAATGATCCACGGATGATCCTTGCGATCACCACGGCGCACAGTGGGGCAAATCGCCAAAAAGCTGGCCAAAATTCAATTTTTCAACTTTCGAATTTGCCATTTTTTGTGATGTTTACTTCTTCTTGATACTCAAGAGCATATAAATCAGTAAAAATCATGACCCAAAAAAATTTGGTTTTAAATGTACGCAGCTTCCAAGTAAGTGAATTTTGCTTTTTCCAAAATTTTTCGATTTTTTGTATGATTTTTGTTTCTTAAATTGATTGTAAAATTTTTTTGTTCGATTAAGCCATTCATTTTTTTAAATATTATTATATATAATATAAGAGTCTATTTTATTATTCCACTCGAATGATAAATTTTAAATTAACTACTTAATTTTCCGATTTTTGGCCAGCTTTTTGGTGATTTGCCGCACTGTGCGGCGTGGCCTAGGACATTTACTACCTTTTTATGCAATGTGCTTGCCTTGAATGTTAGTGCACAATCTAAGGTTATATTTTATGTCAATAGATCGACAATTACAAAATAAATCGTATAGAAATAATGAGAACACAACTTATTTAATACATCTGTTGATGGTCTGCAAGAAATTAATGAATTCTTTTTCGTATATAATTTTTTTTAACAAAGTAAAACAAGTAACTTTCAAGCAATTGGGTTTATGCTTAACTATTTTCGTACTAGTATCTTCATTCTTCGTACTATCTCCGTCTATTACAGGACATACATTTTCAATGTCAAAAAGGTTCGTGAGCATGTGAGAAGGTCGAATTATGTCGAATAACTATCTGCCATGAGATACGTGGTACAAAAGCACTACAACGTGAGAACAACTGTTATTTGTTCGTAGGCCATTAGCACAGTTTCAACAGCACCCTTCGATAGCATCTATTTCTTTACCGTTAGGGAAGTAATGAATGTAACACTTACACATTTTGCAGTTAATATGCTTCGATTTTACTCCAAACCTAACAATGTCTGGATCGTGTTTCAGAAAACTTATTGGAAGAGTATTTTTATTATCTACCATTTCTCCTCGATACGAAATATACCACTGTAGTTGATATATACCAGTGAAGAAGAGCGTTAATTCTTGTCAACTTAATTTTGGAAAATCTAACGGATCAGCCAATGATATTTTTTTTTGACGGTACTGTTTTTAATTGTAATTTTCAATTAGGTATAAATTATTGTACAACCATCAGAATTGAGTCGTTTCCTAGTCAAATTATAAGAATAACAAGCAATTCTACAGTATGTTCCAGTATTTGTAAGAGCTTGATTTCAACTGATGGTGCAACAGTTTATATTTTTGCGCTATTATTCCGTGTCGAGATTCTACAACCCAACGAAGTTGAGTAACGTATCTTGATGCATTAGATTCTTCTGTAGAAAGTTGTGTATATTTTTTTTTAATGCTGGCATGAAAACTATAAAGCCCTTTTCTTCTAGAAAATTTTTTAACGTCTCGGAATCCTTGACAAGTCCCTGACCTCAACTTAAATAGAAATATCACTAGAGCTTGAGTAATGTTTCTATTAGAAGACTGTCTCATTGATAATAAATTGGTCTTAAGCGTAGTGGTTGTATCATGAATGTCCAGTCAAAGTCTTTATGCGTTCTTCTGATCTTGAATGGGAGCCACTTTTTTTTGTGTAATCAAGTATTAATGTGCCCTGTTAGTTTATCAACGAACTTTCTTACTTCAACTAGTTCAATATCTGAATCATTTATGAATATCGTCTTTAAAGGTATTTGATTTTCATAAAATCATGTTTTTATCAAAAGTCTAGAGCAACATTGACTTGTTTTCAATATGAATAATCGTCTTCACGTGAAAACTTAAAGACGGGCTTCAATCGGTACATCCATGATGTTATGTCTTTGTCTACACACAAAAAAATTAAGCTTTAGAAGAAACGACTTTCTCTAATAGGAAAGTAATAATTTCTACTTCATTAGCTTAAGATTCATCAGTGAGGTGATAAGATGAACTTTCAGCTGATTCTTGTGTTAAATAACTTGATGTTGATATTACCTCTATTTCATGTTCTACAAAAACGCTAAATGAAGCTTGAGATAAGTTTGTACATTAGGTTGCGAATAATGTAAAAAATTAGCTGTAAAAGGCAATAAAGATTGAAACTGCGTTTTAGTCTACTTTTTGTTTTAATACGACTTTTTCCGCCTAAGTTTTAGGTAACATTTTTCATATCATTTTGTTAGACAAAAAGTTTAAAATTTGGATAAAATTTTTCAGCTTCTTCCGTAGAATAAATTGTTCTGCCAATTTTAAATCTACATAACATATGACTACAGGAACAAAATTTTTCATCACTTCTCTTTGATTTTTTTTTGTGGTTCACTTGAGAAATCCATATTAATCACTGTCAGTAATATTTTAATGTGGTCGTATACCCAAACTGGATCACGTATTCTTTGCTGAAAATTCTCTCTTAAGATTTTACTTAAGATATTACCTAAGAAAATACGTGAGATATGAGGTAAGATGTTTTTAGCACAGTTTGTCTTTAAATAAGCTTCAATTGGGTACGTTTTTTAATAACAAAATATATAAAGAATCACAGTAATTCAAATAACAGAAAGCATAGAATAAATAGTAAAAAATAAAAATAAAACTTCTAAGTTTGCGAATATTAGATTTATGACAAACTTACAATAAAATTGCAACAAAAGTATTCTTCTACAGTAAAATTTTTTTATTTGAACTTCCTGAACTCAACATATTGCAACTATCGTGGTGGTAGTTTTGGTACAAGGTTGTTTGGTTGTTTGACTAAGGAAAATTTTTTAATAAAAAAATTATTAATTGATGTATTATAGTTGGAGTATCTTTTTGCTTTTAACTGTATTTATGTGATAATAAAATTTCGCGAATATTTATTTATCAAAATTATTTTAATGCATTGTTACTCGTACAAGGAAAGTTACTTTAAAATGGTGTATAAGTAAACATGGGCATTATATTACAATAATTTGTCAAGAGAGTAAATAAAGTAAGTGTTTGTTATGACCAGACTTGTTTAGAGTATGGTCTTGAACTGTTTTATTTAAGTGTCATTCGTGGGTCTCTCAGTATTCAGATCGTAAGCTTTATTCCTTTTTTTTGTATTAAATAATAATCTTTATTCAAATAATATGGGTACTTTTAATTAATGTATTTCCTTATTAGAGCAATTTAATAATAATTTGTTCTTTTAAATACAATTTAATCGGGTCACTTTAACAAGGTTCGGCGTTAATTTTATTACTGATGAATAACTTACATCTATCAATGATTGTTGTTACTGCTGCTTCGGAGTTACCTAATGCTTCGTGCAGTGACCTTCAGTGTTCCCTTAAACTACACGAATGAGTTCATGGCCAGTAGGAAGTTGCGATTTCTGCTTTCTCTGCTATCGCCGGAACCACTTTCGGCGGGTCTCCTTTGCTGTACCTCGCTTCTCAGCGTAGTCTGATACTATTGATGTTCTCGATACGCACTCGAGTTGCCTCAGCCAACATGTTATGCCCACTTAATTGTGCATTTTTATAGCATCAGAGCGAGCAAAAGAGTCCTTTGGTTGAATTAGGTCAACCAATGAGCGATGTTCTTGCAGACTGCGTTGAGAGTTGCACGATGATGTTACATGTTATGATTTTACGTATTAGGAAATAACAATACAACAGTACCAATCGCATTTTCTGACAAGTGTGATTGAAGTTTTGGGTCAGCGATGATAAGAGCTTGCATCAGCAACATAAGAACGCTAAATACAAGTTCAATTGTGACAGTAAGTTTAGAAATTTTGAAATTAATCCTTCTGAGGATTTTACAATCAATTTTGAATATAATGCGGTAATGCGTGAATTACAAATTTTAAATTAGTATACATTGTCAGAATTGTACAGTTTGCTTTATATTCACGATACGTCTTATCTGAATTTTGACGGACGGATAGTTTTTAGTTGTAATATAATTCGTATCAACTCGGCATGTAACATGTTAACACTCAATGCAATAAAAGTTAATTTTATTTTAGCAAGTGTTATTTTAGAACTTCAAAAATTTTAATTGGTAATGTAGCAAATCGTGTGATTCGATATTGTAAGCTGTAAAAATAAATTCTATAAAAGAGAAGAACTTTTTTTGATTTGATGACAACTTTTCAAAGCTTAATTTTATTCTTAAAATGTATTTATCAGAGTCTTGGTGAGGTGTTTTTTAAAATAGATGAATTGCAAAATATCATTACTATTGTGTATACAAACGCTACATAAAGTCAGGTGATGAAAATTTCCACAAAAGAAATAAAGCTAACTTTTTACTCCTTTACTAGTTAAATATTTGAGAAATTTCTTTTGGTTACCATGAGTGAAAACGTTCGAGAAACAAATCAAGCTTTACAAAACCAAAACCGCATGGAAAACAAAACTGATTCTTATCTTTACTTGCATTTGTTTTTATGGTCAAAAACAATCTGATACGCAGTATGCAAAACTACAAAAAAGTATGATGTAGTGGATTAGTGCATAAGCACACGATCTGTTGAAAAAGGTCAAGATTTTTTTCATTAAGCACAAGCAACACACTTTACTATTCATTTTGCAGTTAGGCTTACACTAAGACATAAGCTCCCTGAATAACTTTTATTACATTTTACTATAATTAAAACGGTTCCTTATACTTAATTCAAATATACGCAATGGAACATTGAAAATAAGTATGAACTGACTAACGCTTAATTGACAATATTTAAACCTTATTAGGTTTTTAAGAGTTATTAAGAAATTACATGTTGAAAATTGGCAATTCATTAGTTTTTTTACTTTTCCATGTGCCTAGCCATTAGAAAATATCTGAGAAATACGGTTTAAAAGTGATTTTTGGTCTTACAAGATGCATTGATAATAATATTAACTATTTAAAAATTATAGTATGAACAGAACACATTTAAAAACTATAACGTTTTTCTAGGCTGTCTTGACTATTCATTTATTTTTAAATTTTATTCGTTGGCAAACATCTCAAGTATACTGATAAATTTTTTTGAATCCATCTTACAGTTAAAACGCAAGAAAAAAAAGGTCATGATAAAAATGGATCACTTATCTGTAAATAGCATTTTTTAAATTGGCCTACATTTATAAAAACTTGGATGATAATTAATAAACAACAACGTCCAATCGTGGTACTATCATATTTCGTATTAATACAAAAAAACAAAATCGCAAGCAATTTTTTCGTGAGAAGCATTGTTTCAATGTACAATTTTTTAATTTCTCTGTATCTGTTGTGTATTGATATAATAATTGAAGTAATGCACGTTCAACATTTCAGAAAAAGGCATTTTCTGTTATTTTGTTCCATGTCTAAAATTTTCATTTTATTAAAATTGGAGTTGTGTACAAATTCAATGATATTTTGTGATAGTACAGATCCATCCTTTTCTTTCCTTATGTCTCTTTTGTGTTGAGCCATTTTTAATTTTACAGCTCTCAACGTTTGAACGGCACAACAGCAGTTGCAATTTGCACAGTGTATGGGGTAAACAACGTTTTTTTATCGAGTGGCTCAGTTACATCCTTCCCAAGTAAAAAAAATTAAATTCAACTTACTATTCAAATTGTAACCAAGACTAATGTTAAGCTTTTTACGATAATTTTTAATGTGTTTGTGCAAGTGGGGAGTATATGGTAATGATAAAATTAGTTTATAATTATTATCATTTTTATTGCGATTGTCAATTATTTTCGTGTTTTCTAAGGTATTTAATCTTTTATTCACAAATTAATTAATCAACTTTTGAGGATACTTGCTAACTAGTAAGAATTTATTAATCAATTTTAAATAATCCTTATAAAACTGAGTGTTTGCTCATTTAATGGAAAAGTCTACTAGTGTGTAAATGATACCTTTTTTATGTTGTATTGAATGGTGGGAGAGAAAATTCAAGCATACGCCGGAGTGTGTGAGTATTTGGTACCAATGTTTAGAACAGTATTATTTTATTGAATAATTATTTCAAAATCCAGGAAACTGATGCTGTTGTTGTTATATGTCTAAACAGTGAATTGTAATTTAGGACAATAAATATTGAAAATGTTCATAGTGTAATTAGTATATTTAATAGGCACACATAAAAGGATACAAAAAGATCACACAGTACCGAGCTACAAAGACGTTTCGCCGGTGAGCTAAGAACTTGTTTATAATATTTATTATTAAACTAAAAAAAGTCAAAATTGACATTAAAGAAACACCTATAGAAAATTCATGTAAGGAAACATTGGTCTTACGATTTAAGAATTTCCAAAAATGTTGTACTGCGGTTATCATTAGAGTTTTACTAGTGTCCATAAATAAGCTAACTACATCCGGACAAATTAGTGTGTATAACCAGGTGAAATAATAACATTAATGAATTCATTTTTCAATTTATTACCATTTTTTATGTGTGACTTTGCCAGCGGATTATCATTGATCAAAAAATTAGGAAGAAATTTACAAAAACTATAAGTAGGTAAATTCAATGTCGAGACAATGATACGGATAGAAAAATTGTTTTGTGTATTTTTATCAGTCCGCAGCACTTAGATAAGTCTTTTTCATGAATACCTTCATCAAACTTATTTACTCCATCAGAAATACCGTATTGATCCCACTTGCTTACAAAACATTGAGTAACTTTAGTTAATTGCTTTAAAGAATTACTTTCTGACTACAAATAATATTTAGCATTACTTAACATTTCTTCTACTTTATCAATGTCAATTTCGTAGTCAATGACAACGGTGATACCTTCGTCTGCTTTAGTAATTAAAATGTGTTTATTATTTTTAAGAAAGGCTCGTGTTCGCTTTAAATCGTTCTGGAAAACTTCATCATTTAAAGAAAGTTGAGACGATACATTTTGTCTATTGTTACTAATAATTATAAGTAGTTCTTTTCTAAATGTCTCAAATCCTCCCAAATATTTAAGTAAATGTTCAACAATCTAAAAAAGAGGAAAATAATCACATTCATTAACATTCAAAAGAAAATTAAATTTATCGCCGAACTCTAATATACTCGTGACACAATCCTTAAGCGGTGTATCAAAAAGGTTACATAGCCAGTTTTCTTTTATTTTACTTATGCCTTCGTTGTTGACATATTTAGGGCACCAAACCGGACCAGGGTCATCGACACTAGTAGCTGAAAGTGTATCGTATACACCTTCGTGCTCGGATTCTTCATGTGGGAAAAAGGCATCAAACTCATTATCTTAATCACAACGATATTCACAAAAAATGCTGTTTAACTTTGATTCGTAATGATCAATATATAAATTCATCACGTAAGATTTACAGCCATTGTATCATTTCATTCGTAATTGATTGAATTTTATTTCTTAAATAATTGGTTTTCGTGTAAAAGTCCGAAATTTCAGTAATTAAAAATTTATTACGACCAATAGGATTACAAGCATTTATTGATACATCTAAATCATTGAATCAAAAGGCACATATGTATAAATGGCGGCACTTTTTATATAAGCACTCTATATCCTTTATACATGCCCTTTCTCAATATCCAATATACTAAAGATTCATAACACTAAACCACATAATTTCTTTTTCAAGAAATTTTTTTAAAAAATAAATAAGAATGAAAAAGCATCCTCCCCAAGTGAGAATCAAACACACAACCTTCTGTTTACTTAATTATTACTTTACTACTTGCGCTACCGATGAGCCGTACATTACTTACGGTGCAAGTGACTGTATGGCTCCTCGATATCTCAAGTGCTAGAGCAACTGTCTAGTAAAAAGGAGGTTGTCTCCTCGACCCGCACCCAGGGAGGGTATTTTTCTCATTCTTATTTATTTCTTAAAAAAGTTTGTTGAAAAAGAAATTATGTGGTTCAGTATTATAAATCTTTAATATATTGGTAATTGAAAAAGGGTATGTATGGAGGATATAGAGTACTTGTACAAAAAGTGCCATCCATACATATGCGCCTCCTGATACAATAATAAAAATGTATCAATAGTTGCTTGTACACCCATCGGTCGTATTAAATTTTTAGTTTACCTGTAAGCATTAGAGTTATACACCTACTTTATTATTTGAAATTATCTAATGTAATTTAATTATGGCTAATTGACGTTTTATGCTCGATTGGAAGCTAAAAAAGGTAATATATTTATGCTGTATGCAGTTAAGCACCCTGGAGAGAGATTTTAACTTTCTTCGGGTGAGGGTGGTTAGCAGTTGCAATCTAGTGTTCTCAATAATAGAGCACTGTAAATGTAGATGTAAAACGACGTGCAGCTTCTACCAGTGTCCAGAAATAATGAAATAATACGTCCAATGACAATCAGTAAATAATTAAAAGCAACAGCCGATGGTGGTATTATTTTATTTTGTACTTATTTAAAAAACGACACAACGATCTGGCCAATTGGATGATTCTTTACAACACAAATGTTAATGAATTATAATGAAATGATTATGATTATAAACTGTTCTTATTATGATCATATATTCTCCACTTGCACAATCATATTAAATATTATTGTAAAAAGCTTAACATTGGTCTTGTTTACAGTTTGAATAATAAGTAGGATTCGATTTTTTTCTTGGAAAGAATGTAACCAAGCCACTCGATAAAAAAAACGTTGTTTGCCACATACCATGTGCAATTTGCAACTGCTGTTGTGCCGTTCAAACGTCGAGAGCTGTAAAATTAAAAATAGCAGAACACAAAAGAGACATGAGGAAAAAAAGGATAGATCTGTACTTTCACAAAATATCATTGAATTTGTACACAACTTCAATTTTGATGGATTAAAAATTTGAGACATGGAACAAAATAACAGAAAATGCATTTTTTCCGAAATGTTGAACATACATTACTTCAATTATTATATCAATACACAACAAGATACAGAGAAATTGAAAAATTGTACATTGAAACAATGTACCGTTAAAGTGCTTCTCACAAAAAACTGCTTGCGATTCTTACTTGATTGTATTGCGTGCGTATATTATGTCATTTATGTATGTGCAAGGTGTGAAAGCCGCTAAACTTGAAGCTCTGACTAAATTACGATTTTACATCCCTTTCGTAAGAGTCAGAGGTATGTTATACACTGAACTAATTATGCGTTCATTGTAATTTATTAAAATTTGCATTATAATGGACTATTACTCATAGATTTTTGGGTCAGGACGTTGTCTAAACGGCCGAAACGGTGTTTTTGAAGTTAATACTAAATATGATAGTACCACTATTTGACGTTGTTTCCAATCATTTACCAACTGTGAATAAAAGTATTATTTAATAATTAAATAAAAATCATTTATTCCAAAGTTTTTTTCTTTTGTTCTAGAAAATCTTCTTATAACATTGATCTTTGGAAAATTTGAACATGGTCAAAACAACTAAAAATATGCTAAAATATGCTTTATATTGGCTTTTTGCATTTTCTGACTCGTTTCACAATCAGACAAAATTTGAAAAATATATTTTTGTTGTATTTTTTTTTGTTCTACGATATGAAGCAACAATGTTGAATGTTTTAAGTTTCAACAAATCATTGGCTATTTATTGGTTTTTTGCATTTTACGACTTGGCCCACCATTTAAAAGAATATTAAAAAATACGTTTTCATTTTTTTTTGTTCTACAAAATATAACAAAACTGACCATTCCATGATTGCAGCATAATAAAATCGTGCTTAAAAATTTAAATATTTTTTTAAAAATTTTATTAACTCTTAATTTTTTTCTAAAAAACTTCACAAATAGGCACCTATTCGTAGTACATCTATGAATTTTTCAAGTTAGATTTGATTTTTAGAACGTGAGACAAAAATAATACCGTAAAAAACGCACTTTTCGTGCCCCAGAATCCAAACAAATAATTTTGGGCTCTAGGACCAGGCTGGCCTGTTTTTCAGCCACAGCCACAATGTGGCGTAGAAGTAAAATCGAAACAACCTGCAACAGAAGGAAATGGGTCCAGCCATAATATCACGATGGATATTATGAATACCACAGTTGTTCATCGGCAGTGTATCAAGAATAGAGGTGTGAGTCATGCAGATGGTTATCCTGGCTACTGATAACATTTTTCTTCACCGAACAATCGACTTACGTCAAATTCTATCCCGATTCTAACCACCACGGTTAACGAGTGCCACAAATAAAAGGATTTCTGAACGTCAGCATCCGGCGTAATACCAAAGCACAGTCTGCTCTAATAATCAGTGGTTTATTGGTTGTTATTTCAACTTACCTAATGCTACCGGAGAAGATTTTGCTACACCAGCAAACCAGAGAAACCAACCCTGAAGAGTTCGAGAAGCTTTAACAACTGGAAATTTCATTAGCCTCCTCCGCAGTGATTCATCCTCACGGTAAACCTACAGAGGAGGTATTCTCTAGGCCCAATTTCTTGACCAACGGTGAGAATTTGGTTATCTGAAAAACAACTTGACGACAAGATATTTTTTGGCCAGCGGCAACAAGCGTACCTCTCTCCAGCATGGTCTCCGTACGCACAGACTTCGAGGGTAAGAGTCAAGCTACCCTAGGCAATCAAAAGTATTTACATTCCCTAATTAACCATCAATCTCGTCAGTTATTTTTGGGGCCATCTACATAGAAAGCCGACTAGTATTAAACCAAGTCAATCATTTACAGGCAGACGTCAAGAATAGAGTCGTTCGTCACGAGGCTGGGCACCCCAGCTACCGACGACCCTACATTATGTTCTCGACTCCAAGCAATCAACCAGTAATCACCGATCCTCTCCACGGTCTGCGCATTGGGCGAACCTAACAGTCAAGCTATGAAGGAAAAATAAATTTAAGTAAACGGGACAGTCTCCAACGGACAAGCATTATGAACTCATCTTCCCATCTTAGATCACCAAAACGATTGAGCTCTGTAAAAAAAGATGCTTTGGACACTTACATCTCCAATGTAATACTAGGAGACGTTGGGAAAGAGCTCTAGAACTAGCTACAACGCTTCAGACGTTGTAGTTGTCCTCCCGATTAGTCTCGTGCTACAACAGCAGGTCAGAGAAGATCACCCTGAGATACCCAGGCAGTTACCTGCTGGAAACTTTAGTCAAGAAAGAGTTTAGGGCACTCATACTTATTAGGTACACAAAAGTTTTAGCTATGCCTATAGTCACAATCAAATGTATACAATTTTAGGCATTAAAAAACCGATGCAAAAAATTTATCGAGATTGAAACAGCAGCGTCAAAATCGACGAATAAGGAACCTATAACGTAAGAAATCTGCTTTTTATTACAACCCTGACAGTAATTACTTAAATCTTCTAGATTTTTAAATAGGAATAATAACATGTATTTGTATTTATTATGGCGATAAAGATAGAGAGACTAAGCTCTAGGACTTAGTTGATCTCGTAACGTAGTTGTGAGATTGAAAAAAAAAGTTTTAATCACAATCTTACGTCAGTTTTAAATCTTTACAGTTTTGACAAACAGCCCTTTTTATTTATTATAATGTAAGAAAGTGCAAATCAATGGCATTCTTGGGCTAACAATTATTTTATGCCACAAGAAACACATGGTACTTTTCAGCATCATTATTTAATTTTTTTTTTTTTACTTTTTCCAACTTATTATTTGACCAAATTAACTACATGGATTCTGAACAAAAATGTTTTTAATAATAAGTTTAATGTTCTAAGAAGTGTTCAGAACATATGTAAGATTTTTAACTGAAACGTTTTATATTAAGTCTTAACACACTACGGTGTTCTATTCAGTGAGTCTTGGGCGAAGCCAAGACGGGGGGTCGCAAGTAATACCTCTACATTTATAACATTATTAGTGTGTGCAAATGTCGTTTTCGATAATCTGACACATTTTCTTTTAACCAGCTACATTACTGGGCTTTATTGACCTTATAATTCGTTAAATACTTTTTTTCGTTGAACCTTATAATAAACTATTATTGGTGGAATATTAGTTTTACATTAACGTTGAATGAAAACTTAATGGTATGCGTCAATTCAAAGCCTAAAATACATTTATGACTACATTCAAAGGGGTAGTGACAGAACATGCATTAAAATTTAAAAAGTTAAACTCGAAAAAACCGAGACATTTAAAAAAGAAGTAGTCATATTGATTCTATATATAAAGATCTAACGAAAGCAGCTTAGACGCTTTAAGAATGTTTGATGTGTGCTAAAAGTCATACACTCGTAAATTAAGCTGTCCACCTTGAAAAACAAACAAAAACGTATAATTGGTAAAAATAATTTTGAAAATAGTATAAAACTATCAAACGCATTTAAGAGCTTGTATGTAATAAAACAAACATTATTATTTTGCGAAATCAACACAGTAGATAATTAGTTTAGATTATTAAATTTTCAATAACAAACTGACTTTTTGAGAAAAAGAAGAAAATGTAATAAAAAATGTTGCAATAGCTAGATTAAACAAAATATCTCCAAAAATAATGAACTTATTTTAAATGTAATAATTGGTGCAACATCCTTCGAAGACCATAAACATATAAAGGAATCAACTGACAGACTTTGAAAGATACTGCAACCACAATGGGTTTCACCAGATGTGACTCTCAAATCCAAGCAAATTAAATTGAAGATACACAAGATCCTATTAATAAAAAAATTTCTTCTAGTTAAGTAATGTTTGACTGAAACAATACGAAAAGCGTGTTCTTAGGATAAAAAAACAGTAAAAAAAATTACGATAAGATGATTCAATTATTTAGGACAGAACTTAAATAACTCTAGAAAAGCCTGAAGAAAAGTAGATAGAAATTCAATATACATATATACGCTATACGAAAATATGTTTTGGAAATAAATTAATAGAGAACTTTCATGATCTCCTTGTTAATTTTTTTTCATTGGTTAAAAATGCCCTAAGTAAACTTGCCAGACAGTTTTTTCTTTTTTTTTTAAGCTTTTAAATATACGCAATAATTAATCGAAGTTCATTAACTAATTTAAATTGATGTCACGTGATCGTGACGTAGGAACTTCTAAATTATGTGGGTTCGTTCGTTATGTAACGATGATCTTTGAAATCGAATAAACTACTATAGAAAGCAGACACTAGCAGTATCGTCTGGTAAAAAAAAGGTAATTCTAATTTTAACTAGTACAAGTACTGTTTTGTGCCAGGATATACAAATACTACAGCGAATAATTAATCAACGATTTTTTTAGTCGTCTCAACCAACCCGTTAAAAAAAAAACGTTAGTACGATGCTGAAAGTTATCTAGAAAAAAAATTCAGAAAAGTTAGTCAATGTTGTGAGGATCACTTTAATGTATGTTTTCAAGTACAAGTAGTTTAAAAGAATTTTTTGATTTTCTGATTATCCATAGTTACAGTGAAACTTGCTCTTTTATAAAAACTTAGTTGCAAAATAATTTACAAAATGATATAGAGTGGAAAATGATAGGATCAAAGAAAATAGTAAAACCAAAAGTAATTCCTCGGTTTTACCCACGTTGAAGTTTTTTTTTGATTTCACATTTTTAGAAATACAGTTGATCAGTCTGCTAGATCAGCTTTGAGCCACTCATCGCGTCCTCTTTCTGAAAGTCAAGAGAATTATTAGTACTCAGAAATAGAACTTGAAGTTATAGCTAGATTATCATCAATTACTGTAGTTTTAAAATAAGGCGAATTCAGCCAGTGCAACATTTTAATACAGCATAAATATGTTCAAGACGAGCCGAAAGTTCTGTCAAAAAGTGCTCAAACAAAAAATGTTGAACTGGTTGACGCAGGTGTAAATTGTAATATGTTAAAGCTGAACACTGTTGATAAGCCCAAAAGTAGTATAAGTACTAGTATGTCTGATGAAGGTTCGCTTTATACTCCAAGTACTGCAACACCTGAGTCAATGAACAATGAACAGCGAAATCAGTTTGCAAGTTTTGAAAGGCAGTATTTTCAAAAAGTGCACAAAAGCTCTTATAGAAAATGATCATCTGCTATTTCTTGGTTAAAGGAAATAATGTTTGTTTGTAATTGATTTACTGCAAAAACCATCGCAAGTTTCAAAATATCTATGAAGTTTTAAAAAAGATTAGAACTAATTTGTCGTTAGCTCTTTTAGTTTGTGAATTTGGTTTATCTGAAAGCCAGGATAGTAAAAGTTTTCCAAAAAAAATGTTTACACCATAGGCCAATATTTTAACAAGTTAATAGTTTCGCCAGGTAACCATGAAATTAGTTCAAATCTTCCTAAACAATTCCAATACTGCTATTATGATGTACACAATATTATTAACTGTTTTGAAGTAGAAATAGAGAAGCCCTCCGATGCTGTCCATCAGGCTGTGACGTGGTCTGACTACAAAAAATGTAATACAAGTAAATTTTTAATAGCTGTCACTCCGGATGGCTTGATTATTTTTTTTGTCGAAAGGAGTTGGTGGTAGATTCACTGATATGTCTAATAGAAAATAGTGGATACCTAGATAAATTATATAAAAATAAAAAAAATATAGCATATAGAGGATTTAAACACGAAGATACTATCTTACAAACAGAAAATTGACTTAATAAGACACTCAGTGTACAATAAAATGTTACACTTGCAAAAGATTATGTTGTTTTAACCAAAGAAAAATCCAGCTTGAGAATACATGTAGAAAGAGTTATGAACAGAATTAGGCACTCTCAATTTTTGAACATTCATTCTCACGTGGATATTAAATAATTAGATTGCATCGATTCAACGAGGATAATTGGTGCAGGTCTAGTAAGTTTACAGACTTCAGAAATAAAACAATTTGACATGTAGAATAAAAACTTTGATAAGAATTAAATTTGTATTATTTGTTAATATTACATTTTGCTATTTAATGAATAATTTTACGAATTATGCGAATCAGCACAGTATTTATTTGCTCAAGTTTATGAAAATACAATTTAGAACTTCATTAAATCAGGAAAAATGTTCGCATGCTAAAATATCGCGGCTTTGTTAATTACTGACGTTATAAAACTTTTGCAAGGATATTCTTTGATTATAGAAATATCTCTAGTATTTTCGAAATTGGAGTTATCTATAAAAAAATATCCAGTATTTTTACCAGAAAAAAGCATTTGTAAATGTAATTGATCTTTATATTTGTTGGTTATGCTGTTATCTACATGATTGTAATTATTAATTGCTGTGTCATAAAACTTGGACATTTAATTTGAATGACATATTTGTCTGTGAGACCTTTGTAACAAGCTGCTTGGTACTGCGTTGACAACTTATGCACTGTATTTGGGCGAAAAAAAATAAACGATATGACTATTGATGTTTTTACCACTAGGGTGTTATGAAATTGACTTCAAAAATTTTTCAGGACTGTCATTTCTTTGATTATTAATCCCATTTGATTACATATCTCCAATTTCTTTATACTTGGTTGTTGTTCCAACGCCTGATACAATTGGTTTCTTCCAATAACATTCTGTACCAGTTCTGGCTGATTCCTCTGATTTTCTATACATCCAAGCCAGAACGGTTACATCATGTTTGCACCCCCTTGTGATGCAGCACAGTCCTTGCGCTCAGCTTCGATCACGCTTTCGGTCTCCTCATCTATAACTACTGCAACAGAGTATTTTTTGTTTCGGAGCTTATGTTTTGGGCTAACTTTTGCTACAACAGTGCATTCTGATTCCTTACGCTGAATTTGGACGTACTCAATGGCTTGATCTCCGTAACTGGGACGCATTGACCTATAAAACATTATATTTTATGTTATAGTAAGTTTGCATAAACTTAAATTAATTCAATATGCTAAAATACGACAAAACTTTTGATTTTTTACGCAACGCATTTCCATGCTTCCATAGCACTCGGTGGAATAAATAAAATTTTACATCACATCTTAATCTACTTTTAGTAGATTTTCAGATGCTTATTTAATTAAGCCTGGATTCATGGTAACTTTAGTACTAATACGCCAAGTGTCAACAACTCTCTCAGTAAACAAAAACAGTCTGCTGTCTGCTTCGAATGGACCGTTTTTCCAATGAGGAATAATGACGTATCAAAGAAAAATCTGACGTCATTAATCTCAAGTCGTGTAAATCGTGAAAATTCAGAAGTTTTTAAGTCCACACTGTCACGTGATATTGATTTGAATGAGAGCTTGAATACCGTGCTTGGAAAATTTTTAATTTCTTGACCTATGCACTATTTATTGGTGATATTATAAATCATACATGTTCAATTGACATTACGCTAGCGATATAAAGTATTAGTTGACTGAATCCTGCTGCATGCAAGTTTTTTAGCACTTTGGGGGGAAATTTCCTTCAAATTTTTTAATTTATATAAAACAGTGATAAAATTATTAGTACTTAAAAACGTTTATTTCTGAGTTTTAGACAGAAGTTTGCAGAAGAGTGTGAAAAGAACCAAATTTTTGATAGTTTAATTTTAGATGAAAAAGTCTTTTTTTTAATTTAATTTTTTTATTCCAATATTACATTTGTTTTTATTTTGTATTTTTAATAAAACAACTTCTTGTTCGAGTGAAAGTAGTGGGGGTTGGCACGCGGAGCACGCATGTGAGCGGAGCCCTACTAGTATTAATATCAAATGAACTTTTGAGAAAAGAATTTTTAAGGCAATAAATTTACACTTATCACAGGTTTAATTAATCTAAACATGCATTACATGTTTTAGTAAAAAAAAAATAGCTAAAAATCTAGAGAAAATTTTTTCCAAGGTCATATACCTATCCACAGAGGTACAATTTACAAGTAATTTACCTATATATTCTTGGTATAATAACAAGTATTAAAACGAAAATAAGTGCTTTATGTCAAATATACAGTAATAAGTGTAAGCGCTATAGGTTTGCGAGTTTATATAAAGCAATGCTATAACTGGAAAACTAGCATACATTATTAACCTTGTTACCATCCGGGGCATTATTTTATTAATTATGGTATATTAAAATAATCATTTTTCTTAAAATAGATCGTTTCTACATAAATTTAAATTTTAAAATTTCGCGCGCAGCACCGACTTCCAGCTAGTACTTGATAGTACCACCTATCGCTCGCCAGGTGGTGACCAAAATCGCAAGTAAGAAAGCGACGTAAAGTATATAAGAAGGACTGTGTGACGACTGATAGATATCGATTCGAGATATGCAAATACGTGTATTGCATATCTCCTAAGCCACTCAAATTGCTTCAAGTACATATTCAATAAATATCACTGTACCAATATAAGACAAGTTTTACTACTTCTTTTTCTACCAAAGCCTCTTCCTAAGTCCTATCTTCGGTTCTGGGTGCTCATGACCTCCCCCCCTGTAACTCAGGAGTGGAGACAGTTGACCCCGGGCCAATAAATCGACGGTTGTATCACTCAGGGGTATGCAGTGGTCACCTCCATTGAGTTCCAACCCAGGAAAACAACTCGAGACGTGGCGATCCAGTTCCCGGAGGATTTCTTTGAAGGTATAACCCTTCCTTCCACCGGTCAGCATAGAAGTGAACTTACCCAGAGGACTCGGACCACCCCGCTAAAGCCGGGTACCTTTGTTCCTCGACGACCACCTCCACCCAGTACACCCTCGCCTGCGACAAGCCCAGAGGTGGTGGAGGATCCCAAACCACTTATCCGGAGTGTCGTCCAGGTATTACCCCCACTCCAAAACCCCGAGACCTCTCGATCTAGAGACGATCATCGAGGCGAGTCCAAGAGACCTCGGCGAGGGTAGGAGAGATAGTGACAGGTTATATGTTAAATTTGTAATATAAAAAAAAAAAAAAAAACCCATTGGTCAACCTGGCGACCAACCCATCAAGGCCTCTACGCATCACTGCTCAAACGCCACATCTCTCCTATGAGTCGGATTCCGAGGAATCAAACGGAGCCACTACACCAACAACATCGGACATAGTACCACCATCGTTGTTTAACCTAAAGGGAAGGCTTGAGACACTTGAGAGTGACTCCGATCTCTTCCCACCACGCTTCCCTATACAAGGACGTCCAACCCCAACGGCCACTTTTAACAACCTTATGACGAAACGCAACTTAACCATTAACTTTCATAACTAAGACGAAACTCAACTATTGACCTTTATGACGGGATCTTGAGTCATCTAACGTACTCAATGACGGTGGTCGACTTTTTTTATTAAAACGGGATGCAACTACTTTAAAAGTTCAACCTAACCTGATTTCTTTAATTTACGGTCGTATAACTGTAATTGAGACGATACTATGACAAATTAATTGATTTCAATTCATCTGTAATACGTTTTATTAAAGTTTACAAGACATTTTGAAAAAGCAAACTTACATTGATGATTGTAAGTCAGACATTAAGAAGACAAAGCTCTTAATTCGGCCAGTTAGCTAAGGACAGTTAGTAAACTTATATGAATACTTATGTTTCAGAGAAAACTTATTATTATTATTATTATTGTTATTTTTATAATTATTAATATTCTTATTAATATTATTATGATTATTGTTATTATAAGTCTTATTATTCTATGCACGTTTGAGTAAAATTTGTAGGTTCTATCTTTTCAGCATAACATGTTTTAGTTCAAAATAACTTAGAAAACTGTACGAAACTATAGCCATCAAATGAGTAATTTCCCACAACTGAGTAAAACGCAAGAAATCTAAGACTGATATAAAATATAAAGCCTAAGAAATTCGTGATTTCAGAAGTGCAACAGTGTGACATTAAGTTACTACTCAAGATTGTACATTCTTTCACTGTAAGTTAAGTGTTATTTTTTAATCAAATAGTTATTGTAGTATTGAGTTTCTTGCATATAGAGTTATTTTTAATAAAAATGATAATTTTTACTGAATTTTTTTTTTACAACTTTAGGCAGCTGCTTGCAGCTATAACTTGAGTAAACTTTAATTTTACCATGATTTTTAATTTTCCAAACCTCACTTCGTATAATATGCAAGTTTATAGGCAAAGAACAAGATAATTTTAAGTGTTCAAAGTAAAAAAATACAATATGTATCTTACTGGCATTCATTCATAATATCTTCTTGAGAACGAACTTGTACTGGAGCAAGAGATTCAACATTGGTTTCATAATCTTGAAAACAAGAAGTAATTTTTTCATCGAACGTATTAACTAAATCTTCAAGGCTTCCACTAAAAGGGCTAAATACCTCTTCTTGAACCAAATCAGGTGTGTTACGGAGTGCAGACGTATTAAATTTTCTTTTTTTCAAACAATGCTTTTCAAGATTTACGTCTCGTAAATGTTCTGGAAAAAAAGGTTTTTTAAAAATGATGTAGAATTTTTTTTTTTAATATTAAAAAAAGTAATTGTTAACGATACCTATGTCAGTAAAATAAAAAAACGTGGAACTTTAAATTCAGAATAAGTGTAAAAAAGTTTATTTTAAGTTATAATATAACAAATCCTTAATTTGCCATGAAAAGTGTCTAGGTTATGGAATGAAAAAAAAGGTACAAAAACAGGAAAAATATTGATTGATTGCACAAAGAGTTGAGTACATAACAGACAAAAGTAATTGCCCCTATAAATGTAGTCAGAGATCAAATGAGGACTGACTTTCGCCCCTTTTTAAGTGCACTTGCACAGACTGTTTTCTATATTTTTCCACTCTAGTTGTAAACTTGTCATACGTGCGTCTGAGACCAATGTGCCAATAATGAATTTAGAAATGCACGAACATACACACTTTTCTATACTAGTTCATAGCCCGAAGGGTTTTTCAATCTTACGATTTCCAGTAAAGAAAAAATTGGACATTTACCTTTAGAATTTCCCCAGGAATACGGAAAAGATGTTTTTGTCCAAATAAAAAGTCGGCTTTATTTATTATTTTAGCAATTGAAGGAAAAATGTCAGTTTTTTTTAGCGTTTTGCATGTATCTCCACTTCTATTGCTCTTTCTAAATTTTTTAATCATCAATCCCTTAGTCATCAAATTTTATATAAAGCAAACACTTTTAAAAATCCATTATTACCTGCTAATAACATGTTAATGGCTAAAAAGTGCAGAAAAGAATTGTTTATACCGAAAAACTTTCGATCAACGTAAAAAAAAAATTCTGTTAATTTGAACATAACCGTACAGAAATATAGATATTAAATTACGTAACAAATAGCTATTTGTAAAATTGCAAAATAATTGTTAGTTTTTTGTTAATTAATTTTTTCAGTTAAACTTAGAAGTGGTATTACAAACTTTACGGTCAATTCATCGACATTTCGCTTCAACAAAAACATGGCATTAAATGTTTTTGTAATAAAAACAAATAAAAGAAAATTTATTTTTGTGAATTTTGACGTTTCGTCACCAAAATTTGTTTTTGTTACTTATAAACTATTGCAAATATCTCAAACAATTTTGCAAAATTTTTCTTAACAAACGTCATTGCATTCGTCACAAAAAAAACTTGAATTTAAGAAAAAAAAAAGAAAGAATACTCTAGCTTACTCTAAAGCCGAGGTACAAGAAATTTATAATTTTTGCAATAACGGACTGATAGTTAAACTTCTTATTGCAAAAAAATTTGTGTATTATCTACATGTGTTTCTGCATCACACTGTCGAAGCACTTTATTAATTTTATTGAACAGGAAGCTAAAGAAAATCAAGAAAGTCACATAATAACAGCCGGGGCAGCTCAGCGTTCCCATCTGCATCCCTCTTTTGCAACTAGCGGGCCGACTGGTTATAGTGCGTATGGGGCAAAACAAAGGCTGCAGCTGGTGACGGAATTTTAATGAGTTTTTTTACATAACTGTACAGTAACAAACGTAGAATTCAACAAATTTTTTATTACAATTACTTTTGTATTTAATTTGTTAATTAATCATGTTCAATCTCAAATACTACGATTTTAACTTTATAATTATGTAAAACAACTTATTGAAATTAATACGCCAGCCACAGGCTACGTTTTGCCCTAATGCGCATTGCAACCGGTCGGCCACCTAGTCACAAAAGAGGGGTACAGATGGGAGCGCTGAACTGCGCTAGCTGTTATAATGTAATCAAGTGCTCCGGGAGTGTGATGCAGAATACATGAAAATGATACACAAATTTTTTCGCATTAAGAAATTCAATTATCAGTCCTTGGTTGCAAAAATACCGATTTCTGATACCTCAGCTTCAGAGTGAGCTACAGCATTCTTTTTTTTTTTTTTTTTTTTTTTTTTACATGACAAATCTAATGACGTTTATCATGAAAGAGAGTATGCAAAATTGACTGAGATTGCTGAAATCCTTTAAGTTGTAAAGTACAATTTTTGCTGAAAAAATGTCAAAATTCACAAAAATCAATTTTTTTTATTTGTTATCATTACTCACATTCAATTCAATATTTTTATCAAAGCAAAATGTAGATAAAACATTCGTTAAATTTTTAATATCACTCCAAAGTTTTACTCTAACAAATTATTTAACAAAAAACTAACAATTACTTTGAAACTTTACGAATAGCTTTTTGTTATACAACTTATTATTTTTATTTCTCCATGGTTACGTTTAAGTTAAAATGATAGTTTTTTTGACGTCAATTTAAAGTTTTTCAATGTATGAATTTTTTTTCCGCACATTTTTGCCATTAACATAAAATTAACAATTAACAATAAATTTTCAAAAATGTCTAATTTATAAAAAATTTGATGTCGAAGGGAATGGTAGTAGAAAAATTTCTTTAGGAGCAATAGAAGTAGATATGTAAGCAAAATACCTAATCAGAAACTGGCATTTTTTTTATAAATTGTTCAATAAATAAGCGAAGCCGACTTTTGATTTGGACAAAACTATTTTTCCCGTGTTTCTATAAACAAATTGTTAAGGGGAATGTTCATTTTTTCTCTACTAGAAATTTTTTTGTCTCTAGGCAATAGACTACACTGACTGAACTAGCTAGTAAGGATCGTTAAGCCAAATAGGAATACAAAAAAACTTTCACTTTACTTCTATAACTGATAACGCTGCTGCATCCCAGTTGAAAATGGGCTCATTAAAACTTTGCAGCTTTGTTATTAAAGATGGACTTATGTTAAGTCCATTCAATTGGTAAAAATTTAATGAAGTAAGAATTTAATGAAGTACTATATATTTACTCGAATTGTAGGTACAGACACATGCTCATTCTTGGTTTGAGCAGTTTTTTTTACCTATGCTCGATTTTAATAGGTATAATGAAAATTGATTCTAATACTTGGATAGTTGATGTGATTCTCGTAGGTATACAGGCAATATTATTTCCATTCTAATTTATTTCTTGAAAATTTTTTGAAAACAAAAAGTAATTTAACATTATTGAAATGAAACGAAATAAATCCTACTATTATATATTCATTTTGATAGCTTGTAGAAATTCGCTTATAATGCCCAATACATTGGCATCTGGTTTTTAGGAGATTTCTTGGTTAAACGTATTTTTACAGTATCTCCATCTATTTGTGTCGATTAATATGATGATTAATATAACAATATTGCTTGTATGCCTGCTAGACTCATATTAAACGTAAAAATTATTAACAAGCATTACAATCGATTTTCATTATACCTATTAAAATCAAGCTGAAATGATAAAACAGCCAAAACTAAGAATGAGAACCTACAGTAAAAGCGAACGCATGCCTTTTTGGTAGCTGAATTGGTACGTCAACTATCTGGTAAGCAGAAGATTGCGGGTTGGATCTGCAGTCAGGGATGACATTTTTTTTATTCTTACTTATTTCCTAAAAATGTCTTGATATTAGAATATAACTAAATTTTTATTTCCAATTTTTAAAGTACTTGGTATCAGAAAGGACAGAGATGATCCGCGAGTGCTAGGTTGGAAATACCTATACCATACCTCCATCTATTTATGACAACTGACATGACAGTAAATATGTCGATTTTGCTTGTACACTTATTAGAGTCACATTGAATATGTATAAATTATCAACAAGCATTAGAATCAATCTATTCTATCTATTACTTTGTTTTAGCATTTATTATTTTAAAAGAACTATTTCCTATGCAACAGCAGCGTAAGTATATACTTCTTCAAGCACCTTTTCTAAAAGAATGACGTAGTAAAAATCTTTACATGTAAATGATTTTTTTCCAACTTATGTCAGTTTAGCGCTTTTTTGCTATTAGTTAATAAACTTCAAAACATGTAGCAGAAACTAATGAGTCGTAAAATAACAAACAACATGTGATTATAAAACCATTAGGCCTGAATACGTATACTAGCAATATTTGTAGTAATGTAACGATCTCTCTTAGCCAAACGTTATTATTATGTGCAAGTCTAAAATATGCACTTCCGTAAAATATGTATGTATACATATTTTAGCAGCATCGACGGAACCACAAATTTTGTGCTTTTTTTGTAATTTTTTGAGCACTTCGCAACATTGCTGCTAAAATATGTATACATACATATTTTAGCAGCAATGTTGCGAAGTGCTCAAAAAATTACAAAAAAAGCACAAAATTTGTGGTTCCGTCGAATTTTCGTACAAACTCAATATTTATGGACTAACTAAAGTAAATTAATGTATCTGAGGTACTTTCTGATTAATTTGACAGTGAATTAACACCATCAACAAAATCGAAAAGGCTTCACAAAAATTCATGTTAGCTTAAGAAAAAAAAATTAAGATTTTACCAGTATTTGAACTTAAGCCTTTCAGTGGTAACGAACAATTTTATTCCTTGCCGTAAGAATGCTATTGAAATTAATTATACTCAATGGCTAAGTAAGGTACTTTTACTTGATTTTTTTTTCTTTAAAAACGTATAAACATCGAATTATTAACTGCTGAAATGTATTGGAGAAAAGAAGACATACGGAGTGGATAAAAATATTTATTATGATCTACTCCAATAGTCATTTTCTGATATTGTTTTCGTGTTACTGTCCTACATGCTTATAAAGATTGAGGTTTCATGATTGCTGCAAAACAATACAAATATTTTGAATTAATAATTTAAGTTGTGTTCCAAAAATAAATTTGTAATTCGCGAAATGTTTTTCTAGTTTCTAAAAGTGATTATTACTATTATGATTATTCAGTAAAGAAAAATTATCAAACTGCGTATATCCAACGTTTGATGACATAATGTCTCAAGAATTAATTTGTAAAAGAGTGAGTAACTTACTCCTCCTTTAAAAAGTTTTTTAATGTACTTGTTATACTTCTAAAATGTAATTTTTGATATTGCTATATTGCAAGTACTTTTAAAAAGGGTTCAGCGTGTATGATACTGGTCAAGTTTTACCCTTAAAAAAAGAATGTATACGAAACACATGCATGTGCTAAAACGTAAATAAATTAAATATATTTGAAAAACTACAAATTGGTAATGATATTAGCAATTACTATTTTATAAAAACAAGTTTTTACTCTATTTCTACCTTTTTGATTAGCCTGTGAACTTGTTCTCTTTTTGATTAGCCTGTGAAGCTATTGAATGAAGTATAAATGTTTCCGGGTTGATTATTTTATTGTCATGATTAATAATTATTTCATATTAATAACTTTTGACGGCATTTTTCTATCAATCTCATTGATAATTTTATGTTTGGAAATAAGGGATTCTGGACCACACATAAACCGTAAAAGATTATTTTACAACTAATAAATAACGCACTAATTTTTTTTCATGGAATCTTACCAAATACATAATTATCTGTATCTTCAATAATTATTGGTGTTATATATTGTTTAAATTTATTGATACAATAGTGTATTGATGAGTTACCAGAATTTACAAGAAATTATAAGTGAGTAAAGATGTATTATAAATGAAACAAAATTGGTCGTAGACACGTGAATAAAAAATTCATTATTTGTAATAACTATATAAATATATCTTAGAAATCATGGTTAAAGAAAAATTTGGACTAAGAGTTTTTTTCTCAAAAATAATATGAAATTTAAATACTAATAAATTTTAGCTGTTCATTTTAAACATGAAGTAATTACTTTTAGACTGAGTTTTTGCTATAGCATTTGCTATAGGTAAGTTAATAAATCTAAAGGTGAAAGTTTAATGAAATATGCTTTTATTTGTGAAAACCTTTGTTTACCAAAAGTCAATAATACGTAGCTTTATCAGGATACAGAAGAACCAATTAAGTTCTTACGCAAACTAAGAGGTATAGGAATTATAAAATAGGAAATATAGTTTAAAACTAGATTTTTAGCTTATAATAAGCAATACAAACACAGTTAAACGATTTTCATGAAATACAACTTTTGGAAAACGTTGATATTTAATGAAAAGTTCATCATATAAAAGTTTTATGCGCACTACCCCATAACTACACAATGAATAGCCTGTTATGAAATTCTGAATAACTCTTACTTAATTCTTCTGCGCAAAAAAAAATGTCACTGTATAATATCTAAATTGTGCTTACGTGAAGGGTCCTGATTTTTTACCAAGAGCGCAAAAAACCTCTAATTGTCATGACAAATGCCGGAGAATGCAAAAAAAGTTGTTTTTGTTTTTTTTTAATAAGCTTGATATTTATGATATACATTTTTATACATTTAAAAAATAATTTGGAAATTTATTTATATACTTCATACACTTAAAAAATATTTTTTTATTATAGCTTCAGGTTAAAAACATTTAGTAAATCATTGTGAGTTCTACCCAATTGACTGTCCAACTTTTATAATTTTAACTAATCAATAATTTTGTGCTTATTTTAGTGAAAACCAATGAGAAAAAACAGGAAGCTTATGCTTTGAGAGATAAATTAAGCCCAAACTTTTTGAAACCAGCCAAAAATTGATGAAGAAAAGTTTCAGCTCGTAATCATTACTGACACTTACTTTAATTAATACTTATCAGATGCAACTTTTCTGTCTTAATTCACTTTTATTCACAATGCATTTGGGCTCTAAAAATTTGTCAAATTACCAGCTGTGTGCGTCAACTCATTGTTTCACATAAATATAGCTGTGAGATTAATAAATTATATGAATTTTTTTTAATGAAGGAGCCTGTAAAGCCGAAATTTAGGATTGATTTACCCCTTACAGCGTTAGCTTTGTGTGTCTTCTTATTTTTTTCTGTTGAAACAAGGATAAAATTTATGACTAATTCAAATTAATCAAAGTATAGTAATCGATACGGTAGAATCTTTCGATTATAAGTGAATGACCTTAACTATTACTTTATTTTCTATTGTGACTTTTTCTTTACACATACTATGAAGATCGTAACGCCGTATTTCCACTTACTTGTAATGAACTACCACGTTTGTACTAACTGAACTTCTCTCTTCCAAGAGGATTGTCACAGGGTATCCAGCTCGAGAAAAAACTTGGGAAATGAGTAAGGGGTAATAAGGCGCTAAACTACGATGAATCACGAATAACTCCTGAAATAAATTTCACTGTACACCGGTGCTATGTATCTGGATCCTTTATGCACTTCGTGAATTACTACACTCTCGTTATCACACACACACACACGCACACACGCACACACACACACACACTAGTCTGATTTCATTACAAAACAAAACTTATACAGACCCTCTACAAACATAAATTTTATTCATGCAGACTTTTCACGACTTATGCATAACTTTTCAATGTTATAAGTCTAAGTATGTGTCTCAAGTAGAGTCTGCATCCGTAAATTTCTTCATATATTATAAAGTTGTTCAAGCGGAACGTTGCATACTAACCCTTTCCAGCACCATGCCTCCGCCACCTCCGAAAAGCTCACCAGCAAAATAATGAAAAATTCGACTACTATTAATATTACTTAGACCCAAACAAATAATATCAAGAGCCTATCAAGCACCCAGCTCCTACAACCTCTCCTACATTTTCAGAGCCCCTGCGGCCCTCTGCTATCCTGCCGCAAAATAAAGAAAAATTCGATAAATTTGTCATTTATTTCAATCCAATAAAACTCTCCATATTTTTGAGACCCCTGCACCCCCCTACACTTATTAAGGTCCTACCACAACCCCTTTACCACCCCCGAAGCTTCCCACACGATATTAGAAATACATGTTACCGTTCCAGCACCACAGAAATTTTTAAGAAAATTCATTAGATGTGTCCTTTGCTTTAACCTAATAATATTGTCCTGCATATTTTCTTATACTACCTTTCATAATATATACTGTTACGGAAGAATCGAATTACAATTTTTTTAAGACGACACTATGTTTTTTTTTTTTTTTTTTTTTTTTTTTTTTTTTTTTTTTTTTTTTTTTTTTTCGTTGAAGTAAGTTATAACCATAGCATAAACATGTAGGCTCATATACGCCCACGAAAATCTGAAGAGATTTCGGGGCCAGTTGGTAAGTACTTCAAGGAAAAAAATTACCTAATAAAAATAGTCTTTTTTCCATTTTTTAATTATATTTTTGCTTGTAGTTTCCATCTGTTTATTTTATATAAAAGTATTTGATTGTGTAAAAATAACAATCAATATTGGCATGGTAACCAGTTTGATCATGAAAAAGACATACGATTGATTTTTAGTTGGTCACTTGTCAACCGCTTATTAAGAAGGTTAATACTTTGTTTTTATTGTTCTATCTGAATAATTAATTTTTTTTATTTTCTTTGTTACTTCGTATGAACCTTGGTAAGTATTAAATCTGACGTGCATCAGCTTAATGTGTTTTTTTTGTTCCTTTTATACGTTAAGTTGTAAATACTGACGTGCAATTCTAAGACGTAGTATTTGTTCAATTATACATATTTGTTAAAATTCAAGTAGTAAAAAAATAATAGACACCACAGTAGCCATTACTAGTAGCCCTACAAAACTACGAAGAGATAGAACAATCCAATGCCTGATTTTTGAAATAAAAACAGCAACAGTTAATTTGATGTAGTAATCTGTTAAATTATTATAACTTCGTTTAGTTATAACAGTTTATTCAAATAGCTATGTACTTATTATTATTTTTTTTTCTTCACGGTAAGTATGCAGAGTTAAATCAAATTTTATCCTGAAATTCTGTAATAGAAAAATAAATTAATTTTTAATTTTGATTTGAAAAATGTTTGTAATTGAAAAGGACCTTTATAGGCTGAAAGTGATTCCAAAACAGCTGTACGTGAGGCACTAATCAGATTTTAAGTTTGTCGGCTTTTCACCACTGAACTTCGGAAGGTCTCTTTTATAATCAATTTTTTTTATACTTCCAGTAGTTCCAATAATAAGGCAACTCATGATGGTAAAGAGTAACTTCTACTGCATGAATGGGCTTTCACAAACTGGTCTATGAAGGACCAAAACTTTTAATTCTATCATGACGAATCTTGAAAGTTGAATGACAAGTTTCACCGTTCTCAGTTGTTATGCATGCTTGCTCAAGTATTTAAATTAGCTTTTCCAAAAGTTATAACGAACCATAAGTCATAAAGTAGTGATTCACGAGTAAATTCGGATCACAAATCACCCAAACAAATCTTCCGGTCTGATCTATTAGACTAGGATCCTGCCATACAAAATAGTGTTATGATTTACAACAGCGATAAAACCTCTAATTATAAAAATTTCACTAATATATAAAGCAAAGTCCCAAAAATCGTTGTAATCGCTAACCACAAAAACTGCTTAATCTATTTTGCTAAATACTTGCCTACTGATTCTTGACACTTAAATGGTATTTATAAAGTTTAAATCTTGAAAAAACTATTAACAATAGCAATAAATAAGCTCAAAGTTATGCAAAAATACGCTAGCTTTTCACTTCAGTTTGGTAGGATTTGCTAGGTGGCATGACAAAAAAAAAAGCTACCTGCAATAAAAGCAAGTAGATCTAGTTATAATACCTCTAAGAAAATTGTCCAATACTATTGTCGTCTACCAGCAGTGAATCAAGAATAAAGATGTGAGTCGTGCAGCTGGGTATCCTGGCCATCGACAACATCCTCTTCCACTGAACAAGAGACTTGCGTTAAATTCTATCCCAAATCACCAAGATTAACGAGTGCCACGAATTAAAGGCGTTTTGAATGCTAACGTCCTTACCGTAATAGTAGACGTCTAACTAGAGCAAAATCTGCTCCGATAACTTAGAATTTTGTGGCCATTCTTTCAACCTCCCTGGTGCTATCAGAGCAAATTAGGTTGCAACAGCAAGCCAGGGAAAACAACTATTAGAAGTTTGAGTAGTCACATCAGCTGAAAATCTCATCAGCCTCCTTCTTAGTGGTTTGTTCCAACAGCATATCCACTGAGGAGGTATTCTCTAGGCCCACTTTCCCGACTAACGGTGACCGGTTGGTTAGCCCGGGAACGACCCGAAGACAAGATATTCTTCAGCCAGTGGTGTACCTTTTTTTGGCACGGTCTCCGTAGACAAAGACTACAAGGGTGAGAGTCAAGTTACCGGCAGGCAGCTCCCCATTATCGAGAATAATAATAAGGAATGACTGGGAGTATCACCACCAGCCTTTTTCAGGGCCATCAAAAGTATTTACGTTCGGTAAATCACTACCAATCTTATAGGTTCTTTTTAGGGCCATCAAACGTTAAAGTACCTTGCAAACCAATACATTTTTACTACTATTTCGAGCCATGATTCATCCACTAAAAGATTATATGAAGCCAGCCACCATTAAACCTAGTCAGCCATTCACTGGCAGACATTACGAGTGGAGTTTTTCACCGAAAGGCTGGGTACCCCTACTACTAACAACCCTGCGTTTTCTTCTCTAGTCTAAGCATTCATAAGCATTAATAGAAGTAGAAATTTCGAAATATTATTGCTATTTTGGAATGATAAGCTAAAAAAGCACAGTAAAACGGATGTCGTACAAAAATAATAATGCAGGTAGCCAAGAAAAATGTTCAATTACGCAGTATTTTCGGACCCAAAAACGGTTATCTGAAACTTTATAGTATTAGTATTTGATCACACTAACTATACATACATGTTTCGAACTCTATGTTCGATATTAACGTATGAACATCTTATCTTACTATGGCTGTAAAGTACGAGAATTGGATAACAGTACACATTTGAGGAAACAACGGCAGATCGCACACACACTAACGACTAGGTAATGCATAATAGTGAAAGAGAAATTTTCAATTAAAAACAGTAAAAATCAAATTTTTGTGCGGTTGTTAGAGTTTTTACCAATGTTAGATAGAACGATTTTGTACATATTTCTGAGGCTTTTTGAATCCTATTGTATGCTCTGTTGACCTACGTATTCAGCGTTACAGTTATGGTATTATAAGCGGTATATAGTGTTTACTTGGTCTAACATATTAGTCTAATCCTTACCCAGACAAACTAAGTGGCTAAGTAAATTGTTAATTTTGGGTGTAAGCGAAAAAGTTATTTTTGCCAAGATTTTTTTTGATTTATAGAAAAAGTTATCATTAAAAAAGAAGATTGTAAAAAAACAAGAAAAATTTAGAGTATTACTATTAGATGGGTTAGTACTATTTTAGCTGTTTTGAATATTGGTTTTGTATTTGTGTAAATGTTATTTATATATAAAATCGTAAAATTCTTTTAGATAATTATTTTGGCTCAGTAGGAATATAACTTTTCTTAAATTCTTATGTGAGACAAATTAAATACTATATACCACTTAAAATGCTATGACTTTAACGCTTAATACGTAGGTCAAAGCAAACGTCAACTAAAAAAAGATTTAAGGAACAAATTTGCTTAAAGGGTGACTCAGTTGTGCGTGCCCAAATACCAAAATCAAAGCATACGGTTAAGAAAGACTACATAACAATTCTAGATGTAAAAAATAACTTACAAAAGAGACTTATTTTTAGAACAGTCCATATTTATTAAAACATCATCAGTATTAGCAAACAATAGGATTTAAACAACCTCAGGAATATGTACAAAATCATTTTATCCAAAACTAGTAAACACTCACAAGCGGCGCACAGTGGGATAAACTGATATTTTTCGTTTCAAAACTATGTAAACTTCCTTCGAAGAAATATTTTTTCATGAAAGATTTTGGATCTTATAGGTATGATGACAAGAAATAACAGAAGAATAAGGAGAAATGTAAAAAATAAAATCCTAACCTACGAATTTTGGATTATTTCAGAAATTTTTCAATTTAATTTTTTTTTTCTGTTAGAAAATAAGATTTATGAAGCTGGTATTATACCTTCATATTTATTTTACATATATTCTTCATTTTCTGAAATAAGGTATCGAAATTGCGTCTAAAAAGTGACTTTTTTGTCGAAATCAAGCATAATTCCAAAAAAAAATTTTTTTTTCAGAAAGTTTTCAGAAGTGTAAGTATTGTGGCTGGGAGTGATAAATAACTACTCAATGATATAAAAAAAATTAACCTACTTACTCATGTGGTATTTGGGAATTTTTTTCGTGTTTAAAAAATTTTTTTTTGTTCTTTTTTCAATATTATTGTTATATGCAGCGATAGATAAAACAGGGTACAGTTACATGGCTTATAGCTTTGGTTACTAAGCCTTGACACGGAGGTACACTTATTTGCGTATTGCACCAGGGGCTAAAATGGGTGAGTGTATTAAACTCAAGCAAAGTGCATTACCATCCTTGCTTTATCCGGTCCACACATTCCGAACAAATTTATTCTATTGATTCTCGTAATTTACGTGTTCAGGGCTTACTGTTGTGAACTCTAGTCTACTGCCTGTATTGCACACACTTATGGCAGAATTTAAGGATACGTGCCGAATAGATTTTGGGAACTCTCAAAAGGTTTTGTTTTATCAAACGTAAGAAGAAAGAAGTATTCCCGTAGGACAGTCATGTAATGTGTGTGCTAAGTAGAAGAGTTTTTATCGTGGATAGAAGTGATAAGTAAATATTGGCAAGTAAGTGTTGTGTATTTTCTTGATGCTCGTATCATACAGTTGCTGCCGATAGGTTCAACTGTATTCAACAATTATTCAAAACATCGTAGGAAACTTAACAATTACCATTTATTGCATAAAGAGTGAACGTTTTTATCAGTCTTTAAAATTTAGAAAAGTACATTTATTCTTTCACTTTCCTAATGCTAAAAGTTATAGAGCTACAATTACAAGTAAAAGAGAACCTCAACCGCGACGTTATTCTGGTAAAACATTAATTGTCATGACAATTAGTCTCGTCATAATCTTACTTGTGCACATTTGGGCTGACGGAAACGTATATAACCTAAATAAATATAAGTATACTCCAAATATTTGCAGTTTAACGACTAAATTACAATATCCTATTCGATTCTATTTCTTTTTCTTACACATCAATATTTTGTGAATGAGAAAAAATATGAGCTTAACAGAATCGCTGTTGAATGTGTTGATAGATTTTCATTTTAGTGATTGCGATTTGTACTTTGTGTGAATTCGCACTGACAATGTTTGAGCTTACGTTGATATTAGCTGCAGTATGTACTATTTGTTTGTAAGAAATTTTTGCTTTTGTTGATTTAAGTCAAAGCTGCATGTCATCGAAATATCTTGGAACTCCTTATATCGATGTTGAGCCCTTATAGAAAAATTGTATTTTTTAAAATCTTAAATAATTTATAAATAATTCTATTAATCAACAGTTTGATGTGTGTTTTAACAAAAAAAGTTGCAAATGATTATTAAAAATGCTTTAAGAAATAAAATGAATCAGGACAAAATTTACTGCAATTAATTTTTATTATATAACGAAAGGTAACATCTCGTGCCTATGAAATGAAACTTAAATGTTCAGAAACAGTTTGAGAAAATTCAGTATATCATTTACATTTTTTGATCCACCGACTACTTGATTCCAATGATTTATTGAACAGCGATTTTCACGTGATGAAATGAGTTTATGAATGAAGCTGGTAATGAAAGATACTAAGCAAGCACAACTTTATTTCGATGACATTCGTATAGTGATGAAAAAATAAATGTAAGAATTAGATAATATTACGATAAAGATTGTTAGTTGAAACTGTGTTCTCTTAATTTGCATTTAATTAA
Source organism: Copidosoma floridanum (assembly GCF_036245765.1). Lineage (NCBI taxonomy): Eukaryota > Metazoa > Arthropoda > Insecta > Hymenoptera > Encyrtidae > Copidosoma > Copidosoma floridanum. The sequence continues at coordinate 14,477,671 of NW_028321881.1, forward strand.
TATTGTTATTAACGTAAATAACATGAAAATTGATTATTAATTAACATATACCAAAGTGAAATAGTCTGTAAATTAATCGGTACTTTAACTTTATATGATATACTGAATAGGTGTTCACAATTGCTGTTTTTTTTTACCTATATGAAATCACTGTCTTTCATTTTGTCCACGTCAATAATTGTAGAGTAACTTTCAAATTTCTCTTACAAATAGAATGCCAAGCTACCCAACTAACCAAAAAAGTGGACAGAAAAAAGTTTTTAAAGGACGTCCCCCTACAGCGAAAAAGGGTACTGGTAACGGAGGACAACCACGTATTGAAACAGAAAAGGCTAGTTCGAGCACCTTATATAGGTGAGCCCACAAAGTGTTAGAGTATGTCAAATATAATATCGAATTGTTGAAATTAGCAGTGAAGTTATGACAAATCCATCATGCTAAAAATGATACTCATAAAGGAATGAGTAGAACAGATTGCTATATAGAAGAGATAGAAGTTGAAGATCATACTGTACAGCCAAGTACTAAAAATGGTGAATACAGGCATTCTCCTAAATCGGCTCTTGCATTTTACTGCGAACATGATTTTAGTAAGAAGTCGTATGTAGCTCTGGTAAGGAATTTGCGTATCAGAAAATGTAATATTTACCCTTTTTACTTTATGATACAAAAAGAGATGAAGAATTGCCTCGTATTACCCTATGATGTACATACAGAAGTTGAAATTCACGTTTCTCTCCAGAATATTTTAAATAAAACAGCGCAACAACTATGTTTTGCAGTAGCAACTTCTTGGAGTAAACAGGACTTACAACACTAGCAGCTAACTGTGACACTAGGGTTCGATAGCTCTGCTGGTCATTGTGACCCATAGCAAGGATATACCTATTCAAATGTAATCAATCAAGATCCTCTGCAATCTTTGTTTGTTTCTAGTATGCTTTTTGTTCAACTACAAAGTAGTTCTAATGGTAAGCAAATTGAATTGGTATTCTGAAGGTATTAAAAATTTTAATCTTGGATTCGTCTCCTAGGGCCGGAAAATCTTCGAGATCGTTGAGAGTCTTGGGGGTCTCCGAAAAAAGTTTGAGCCCTCCGAGACTCTCGGAACTGTCGAAGATTTTCCAAGACATAGAGACGAGACCGAGATGAGACTTCGAGAAATTTTTCTAGACGAGACTTCGATATTTTTAAATTAGACGAGAAGTATTGCCAACATGTCTCGAGATCATGCAGGCCTACTATAAAGACATTTATATCACCATAACACTTACATAAAGACGTTTGTAGATAATAAGATGTTCACTTTCAACTTTAATTGTATTGCCTTAGAAACTGTTTCTATAAAAAGATTTGTATATAAACTTAATTATTCAAACATATCTAAACTTTTAATCTACAGTACGCGTAACTTAATAATACAATTTTTAAACTCGCAGTAATGTTTAGCATAATATCTAATACTTAGCTTAAAGATTCAATATTGTTTAAAATTTTCAAATAACCAATAAAATTTGAATGTTTTACAGAAAAATTTGTATAGCTGAATCCTACTCTAGAATCCACACGTTTTTGTCGAACTTTAAAAATTTCTATAAAAAAGGAGACTAGCGAATGTATTGGAAGAGAGTATGAGAGACTACAGAACGAAGTGTATTTTCTGAAATGCCATAAATTTTTTCTGTCAAATAATAAGTATGTTACGGTAAAATTTGATGTCTTGCTTACAATGTTCGACGGGAAATGTGTTAATGGGATTGTGGGAAACAGTGCCTCTGTTCGGTGTCCGATATGTAAGCACTCGATGCATGAATTTGGAAATGTCGAAAATGATTTTGTGCCTGACAACTCAGCTCTAAAATGTGGGCTTGGACTATTGCACTGCGAGATCAAAGCTTTTGAAAACTGCTTACAGTTATCCTACAAAATGGCTTGCAACCCACCGTCATGGAAGATAACAGCAAACAATAAACGTTAGTTGTTCACTACATGCGTGTACTTATCAGTTTTGTTTGTTTTTATTTGGTATTTGAATAAACTAGTATTTCTTTTGAGGTAGTACGTACGAAAATAAGTTGTGAAATAAATTTTTTTGGGGGACTGCACTTCACCTTCTACATACCTTCACTGCAATGATGTTTGTGCGACAAAAAATTATTATCATAAGCCTTATGTACAAAATAATAACATTCTGAGTTCAAAATGTGTTATACAGTAATGGTGTTACTAACTATCATGTAACACTTTTTGTCACTCGAATAATGAGCTCTGTCATACCTTTTGAGGAAATACTGCGTTTTATACCGACTACCATTAAAAATTTTGCACCGTGTGTAACTGCTGCAAACACTTTCAATTATATTGTTCAATTTAAAATTCAAAACTAATGGTATAATATATTTATACCCGGCTGAACTGAATGTCTGCAGTGTACCTACCTAAGTGCGTACAATACAATACAATACAATACAATTGCAGAAAAATTTTTAGATCGCAAGCTGCTGGTGCAGAAAAAATTAAAGGAAAAGTTTGGCATAAGGGTTGATCAGGTACTTCAAGGTCATGGAACTACCAATTCTGGTAATTTAGCGAGAAAGTGTTTCGATGAACAAGTCAAGTTTGCTGAAGCTCTAGGAATCAATTCAGAATTAGTAACGAACATAGCAACGATTCTGAAAATTTTCAAGTCCAAAAAAGTCATGAACTTTAAAAAGTGTGATATGTTTTGTTGGGAAACGTACTTACTATCCAACATAATTCCTCCATGGGCTGAAATGAGTCCAACCCTTCACAAACTGTAACGGCATTGTTGTGAAATAGCTGAAGAATTTTCTCCATCTATAGCCTATAGCCTACTATTCGGAAGATTGTCAAGAATCGTGGCACAGGTTACATCGGAGGAACATAATCATGCACTCCAGACAAAATGACAGAGAGAAACGTCTTCTTGATTTATCTCACAGAGCCATGTACATGAGTGATCCTTGTCTTCCAAAAGAGGCTAATAAATACATCATGTGAGTACCCTTTTGGTTAACCTCGCATGCAAATTTCAATTTTTATTGTACTCTAATTATAAGTTATTCTGGGGACTTATTTTTAGTCCTTTCTCCAAAAACAATAAGTATTATAATAACGAGTTTTATAGATTTCGAATAAGTTTCAAAATAAGCGAATAAGTACATTTTGAAGTTGTAAAAATAAAAATAAATGCACAATCCAATGCACTATTCGTTACTTAATCTTATAGTTATACTTAAATTTTTAAAGATTATAGTTTAATCTGATATTCCTCTATTAAAAAGTGGTTAATTCAATTCATTTTTACTACTTTAAATGATATTCAGTTTCGGAGATCATCGTTGCAAAATATTAATTCTGAATGAATTTCTATTAATCTATCTCAAATTGGTAAAGAAAAAAGAACTTAGCCTATAAAAATCTTATGGATAATTTATATACTCAAGTATGGCTTTTTCACATTTGAACCCCTTTAAATATCTTAATTATTGTACTCACACAGTTACGTCAAAACTATCAAACTTTTATACTTTGGCGTTAAATGAATTGTATGTTGTTTGATTATTTAAAACGTAACAATCTCTTTTAATTGACATACCTCCTTAGTAATTACAAGCAATTTTTTATGATTATTATAAGTGATATGTTGTGCTGAACTTGTTTGAATCGATCATTTGAAAAGATGTAAAGTTTTGTAAACTATTGTAAAACATTTTTGTGAAATATTGAAACAAAGATCAAAAATTTTGTGCAAGTATAAGATGTTGCTGGAGCAATATATTACTTTTGATAAATAAATTCATGTAATATGATGATTGGCAGTCATATTCATACAAGTGTGCTGTAGACGTAACTTGTAAGTCGATAACGAGAATGCCAAGAGTTTTGAGTTAAAATGAGAGAATTAAGTCAAATTGATTAGTATCATAGTGTAAGCTGCATGATTATGTTTAAAAAAATTTAGGCTGTGAATGATAGATAATAATAAAAAAAAAAGGAAATATCTTTTAATTAATGTATGAAAGAAATACATTCGAAAGAATGTTGTAAACATACACTACAATAGTATAATTATGAATTTCTTACAGAAGCAACACCAGTATAGATTCGCAGAGAATATGCTCAGCAACATCTTTGAATGATGTAGATGAAGAAACCGAGGATGACCTGTCCGATGAAGATAGTGGCAATAAAGATCAAAGTGACATTGATCAGAGTATGACAGAAGAAAGTGAAACGTTCAACTCATCTGATAAAGAAATGGGAAATTAAGTCAATACTAAGTTACTTCTGCGTACAATAATATAAGTATTTCCGATTAACGAGATTGTAAAGTGTTTCTCTTAATAATTGTTTTTTTCAGTTTTGAATACATGTATTGCCCAATCAAATGCTTTCAATAAAACGTATTAAAGGTATATTGTGACGAAGGCAGGCTAGTAGACTAATAAATAATTAATTACTATTATTTCATTAATAAATATTATTTTCTTGCTCTTTTAATAGTCTTCATAAATAGGCTAAAAATAATTTTAAATCTATGGGAAATGTTTAAAGACATAAGTCTAGAGACATTTTTACATTTGAAAAAGATTTTGAATTCTTTGCATTAACGTTAAACTTTCATGATAGGATTTCATAATAGGTTTTTTTTTTTAATAGATTCCTTGCTTTACGCTTTAGTTGGTACTCATATTATAGGGGCCTTCGGGATATGGCTTATACACCGACCCAAGTTACCCACCATTTTGAATTGCATATGGCGCAACGCTTTCAATTTTACTCCACTCAGAATTACTTTGCTCAGCATTTCCTTTTATTTGATACCCATATTATAGGGATAGGGAGTGAAAAAAAGTCCTTAATTCTGTGTAAGCCGCCATTTTAAACTGGGAAAGGTCCCTTAAACCATATTGTACTTGATGTGTTGCGACTACCTATTACATTCTTATTTTAAATACGAGATGGTAGTGTAATATATATTTAACTTTTTCAAGTGAATAGAGAATTCGTTATGTTATATTTGACGCATTCATTATTTCTTTACAAAGTGCACTCTTCTGCTTTATGACCATAACATAGCAGTTGTAGAGAAGTGACTAATTCACCATTTTAAGTTATCTGCAATTTTTTATTTAGAATGAGGTAACCGTATTCATAGTGTTATACTGAGAATTCCCTTTGATTTGATACCCAAATGGGGGGGGGTATGAATTTTATAATCCACCATATTTTACGGACCGCCATTTTGGATTTAAAATAACAAAATACACCTAACGTTATTTTCACGTATGGTTATTGCAAGTTATATCATTATCTTAAATAGTTAATGACAAACAAAACCTAAATATAAAAAGAAACAATAGAAATCATGCATTTTTCCTCATGTCCTGGTCGCCATATTGCTGCCGCCATCTTTAATCTATCGGAATGAACATTACTAAAAACTTTAGATTAAAGTCAACCTTAAAAAACCATTTTATCAAGTGTTTGATGAAAATTCTAAATTTTTGGCAAAAAATAATGGTTTTCTCACATTTTGGGGCACTTTGGGGGATTTTTCCTGCCCCCCCCCCAGGGTCGCATCGCGACTTCGGACCAGTTTTCCCTGAATCTACTATTTAAAACCCTCAAAAAAAAAAAATCATGAAGATCCGAGTTTTCTGTCTAAAGTTATTTTATTTTGAGAAAAATTTTGCCATTTGGTCCCACTGTGGGGCGGTAGAGGTAGAGAGAAATCGTGTGGAGGGATAGTGGAGGGGTGATGCGGGGCGGTGGAAGGGCGTTTGGGGGGCCTAATACAATATTAATTGAGTTTCAATAACGTAGAAATAAGACGAATTGTCCCTGAAATTGTGGAAAAAGGAGGAGTCTTTGGAGGTGATTGGTTGGTTATTTGTTAGTTATTAGTTAGTTGTACTTAAATAACTATATTAATAAAAGTAACCAAAATTTACAATAAAAGTACATTGTGTTATAATCACAACTATATAAAATAGTAATTGATTTGTTTAATTCAAAGTTAATGTTTCACTTTATTTTTATCACAAAAGAAAAGTAAGAAAACAATTTTTTTATTACTAGTAAGCATATTAATCAATGGATAACTGTACCGAATTTATGAGAAAAAAATGAGAATACTATATAGTAATGAGCAATATAACGTTTTTAACTATTACAGTTATTAAGTGCTGAAAATGTTGAATTATATTTATTGCAGTTAAAAAAATTCTGGTCTTCAATGTAAATAAAATTTAAATTTTATATGCTCAAAACTCTTAAAGGTACACGAAGTACTGTCAATAGTTATCCATCATGTTTTAGCTATTCTAAATACCTAACACAGTTATGGTAAATAAATAGAAGGACACCTTTAAATTTATTTTGTAATTAATGTTTTGCAGATTTTAGATAATTGAAATGCGAGTATTATGTTAACAGTTGAACTTCTAAGGTGAAATCTGTTATTCAACGATATGATAACTTAAATAAATATTTCTGGAGTTTTTGATGTTTTGTTTAATATAAAATTTTTTAGATGTCTTTAGAAAACAAAGTAAATATAATTTCATCGTGTGAAAAATGCGTTGTTAGCTTGACTTACGGTTACAATAATTTCTTCTTGACAAATAATATAATTTGAATGATAATATTATATAATAATTTTTAGCTTAAGCATGAAAAATATTAAGTATTAGTAGAGACCTGCGGTGTTTACATCTTTTTTAACTCAATAAGAGTGTTTGGGCCCACATACTATTACATCAGTGAATTTAGTGCGACAGATCAAACGGCAAATACCATGTCCAACCGCTGCTTACCTGCCTGCCTGACAAACTACGACGTATTGAGCTTTCATTGTTATTATAGAGGGGTAGATTAATTATATAATAAGAAATTGTCTGGAATTACGACTAAAATTTTTTTATTGCTTCGTATTGTAATTAGAATTGATAGAAAAATAATTTTCGTGGATCATCGAGCTGGATTTTTCGTTTGTTAACATAAAGTGAAAATCAACTAGGTTTTAAATTAAAATTTGGCTAATAAATTTTTTAGCCTCGCATTAAAAAAATGGCAGTAGGCTAATAATGTTTTTTTAACAATAGCTATCACAAGTTTAGTGCTAATTATGATTGTTTCAATTTTAACTGTTGTTTCAATTTCAAAGAATTTGTTTCTACTTTTGAAAATGTTATTTATTGAGTTATTCTACGTAAGTTGATAACTTCAACATACGTTAACAATAATAAAAAAAATTATTATACTCAAATACTTTAACGTGCTTTATCGTTCCCCAAACGGTGGGTTGCATGCATTTGAGACTGAGAGTTAGGGTACAGATGTAGCAAAAAATTAGCACCCACTGCCAATCTCATGAAAGTTGAGAAACTTTACGATTCGTAGGGGTACAAAGTATTTTTGGGGTGTAGTAACTATGATAAGTTACATCAGTACATAACAATTGGTAAACGACAAAATTTACACCTGCCACGACCATGCCAAGTGGATAGAGAAAAAAGTTGCCAGTGAAAAATGACTTTGACGAAAAAATTGGGACTTATCTACTACCAAGAAATCGACTCTGAAGTAAACATACGCTACATATACAGCGTATATATTTACTCTCTTATTCTTACAACACGGACAACATTAGCCTATATACCCCCCCTCCCTTGTTAAATCCCACAATAACCACAACTCAATATCCATAAAGAAAACATATTTAAAAACCGTTCAGCAAAGTGGTGACACTTGATTCTTTTTGTGGGAGGTCTACTCACTTTGAGATCGATTTTCGTATAGTAGATGAGTCCTAATTTCGCTAACACTGTCATGTCTCCATGGCAACTTTTAATTATCTATGAACTGGGTCTGGTCATGGCAGGTATAATCGAAGTTACTCATTATAGCGAGTCTACATCACGAAAATACTTTGGATCTCTACAAATTATAAAGTTTCTCAACTTTTGTTAGATTAACAGCTGTTAATTTTTTGCCTCATCTGTACTCCAGCTCTCGGTCTAAAATGTAACCTAAAAATATTCTCTATCAAGAAAAATCAGTTGTACTACAGTTAAAAATAAAACATTAAAGTTGTAAAGATTTATTTATGTGAAAAAATTGAATTTTTGAAAAAATCGACGTCAAAGTGAAAAAAAAAAATTTTTTTTTGTACAAAATTTTTAGTGTTGTAACGTCAAAGCTCTACTTGAAGCACTTACATATTCTTTTATTTCTTTTCTACAGCGTTTTTTTATACAAACACTAAAAGAAGCTGTTATAAGCAGAGAGATCCCTTCTCCTCTCTTCTTCTCATCCTTTAAGTCCAACTATAAAATGAGAGATTATCCGCAAAAAAACGCTACATGTGTTGCCAGTGAGAAAAACATAACAAATTTTTTTTTTTCATCCAAACGTACCTCAGACAATGCGGCACGTTTTTTTCAATTTTTTGCGTAAAAAGAAATACCATAAACTTAAGCACCGCTCAATGATGCAGAGGCACATGATATATCGACCAGACCAAGAGGAAAAGAAGTAAATATCTTCTAGAACAGAAACATAAATAGTAAATAGAAATACTCTGGCCAAAAAACATGTAGACCTCATACACTAGCCACAAACCCAAGGGTACTATCTCTCTATGCCCAAGCAGGTGAACCTAACTGACTGCACTCAAAGAAAAATGGAAGTGTGAGACTTCAAACTTTGGGGCAGCAAATACACTCAATGGGATCAAAGTGCTGGACTACAACATTTGACAACATCTCATTCAGTTTTAGAAACCTATTAGTTTAATGATTCTGGCGGCGCTTTGCATCCAAGTTACAAGTTAGGTATGACCAACTTGGAGCGCCAAGCACTCAAACAATATTGAACGCTATGAACTCTACGGTGGAGCGCAGAAGCAGAGCAGAGAGCGCCCAACATCGAACTTACAGAGTTTAACTACTTTGCACGCCGTACAGCTTATTATTCGAACTAAATATATGTATATATACATACTAGCAATACACTTAAATGTAATACCAACACTTTATTGTAAGATGGAAAATGAAGCAAATAAAAAAAAAATTTAATCAACACATCATTACGTTTTCATAGCACAGTTTGTTGTGTGAGGACTGAGAGTTAAGCAACGAATTATGTGATCTATCAGTATTAAGGAAATCTTTTTCGGAACAAACATTCGCTAGATTCAAAGTTTTCGAACCGAGATTTTATACACAAGAAATGCAGAAATATTCCATTCAACTTAATTAAATTATAAATTTTTTTAACTAAACGTATGCACAGTCCCAAAATTCTCGAAACATAATTTACATGGGATAAAATAGGTACTGGCCTGTATTGTAAGCGATATTTAAATCTTGTGTCATAACTGTCACGTCAACTATAAATAAATAGAAGTCTTATTTTAATACTTCATTGAATATCACGTTTAAACTAAGGTTAATGAATGGGAGTAAAGGTATTTTTTAAAATTCTTTATCAACTTTTGTTAAAGGGATTTTGGAGTCAAAAATTTTGCTTAAGTTACCTCAATTTTTAGGTCGATTTCTGTATTTTAAGTAAATAAAAGTTCTTGAGTAAATGCTTGCGAGATGTATGCGTGAAACTAGCTTTTAAACGATAATATTAATTTTCTTATTTAGATTTAAAACTATGAAAGATTAAATCATAATTGCAATTCGATACGCTAGTGTTCTGCAACATTCTTTATTTACCTGCCCTTGATATTATTACATTCAATATGCAGAGTGCATTCAATACGTTTTTTCAGGAAGCAGTACGTGGACAGTAAGTGTGCTTGTGTTCTGCAGTGTTTGCAAAGTAGTTAAAATATCAAGTCATTTACCAGTACGTTTCAAGTAATAGATGATCACAGGCCAACAGCTCTCCTGCGATGGCCGGTAAAGTAGATTGTGTGTTGAGCCAGTAATGTATTATAAGAAATGAAAAGTTTACTTAAATAGTAATTGAAACTTGCCTAATTTAATCACAAATATTGTAGATATACTTCAAACAATTAGATAAACGTTTACTGATACAACACACTTTAGATATTACCGGCTACTAGTCTACTGGTCAGCCACTTCTCCAGTAAAGAGAGCGAGCTCCCAGGGTGCGGTTCTGTTTAAACCCTAAATTTGATCGATAATTAGGGGTAGGACCAATGGTAACTCGAGGAGTGGAGGTAAATTCAATTAACAGATTTCTGGAAAAAAGGTGCAGCTGCAGGCATAGGGCAGATGTTGAATTTAGTGGGGGGTAGAGTTAGAAAGCAAAAATTGTGGGTAAGCAGCCGACCAATTGATCATGCTTTAATATTGACCCGTAGGTGCAGCCGCTAGGCAGGAGACACCTTATCGTGTGGGATACCGACTGTGGGTAGACGTCACTAGACGTGATGCGCCTTCCCTAAGTTTTTACTCACCGAGCAAGCTTATACCTGGTAAAGCAGGCCTGCGTTTTACACATATATGTTTTATTTAATTTGAATGCAAAAGAAGTGTTATCCTTACATATAAGTATAACATATTACAATAGCTAATAATTATTTTACTTTTTTATGATACGGTGCGTAGCGTACTTATGAAGTGCGGTGGCTTAGGATTTTATTTTTAATTTTTAAATATACCTGTTTTTTTATTTTTTATGATTTTTTTATTTATTACAATAATTTTTTTTTCTTTTCGAACTAACTAACTACAACAGTGTTTAAAAATATCAGTTAAGCAATAGATTTTTTTAGCTATCGGAAATGCGCTTAATTCCTGTTGTCAGTACTTTTGTACAATTTCTTTACAATATTTTTACAGTAGATGACGATGATATTAGGTTAATAGGGTAATGAGGCAGTAATGATGACATTCAGATGAGATTTCAGGAGAAAAGAAAGGTGGTTATCGCTGGGCTGGGGCGCTCAAGTTCAATTTATTCGAAAATGACTCACAGTGACGGCGAGCATTACTATGTGTGTTCCAGTAGTGTACTGGGTTGGGGCACTCGAACTGGCATCTTGCAATGGTGTTACCTCCATTACCTCGGAAATGATGGACGATGCATGCACAGAAATCTGTCCAGGGTTTATTGTCTAGCAGACAAATTTTGCATCGCTGAGGATTTACATGACGTTCGTAATCTTTTTTTTAATGGAAATCGCTCTAAAAGGTCAGCGAATGTTATACCAACTGTGATGATCACAGCTTGATCTCGTTCACGGGTTTTGACGTGATCCCATTCAGAGTGTTCGATGAAGTTTTTTACTTCACAATTCTGAATGCTGTTGTTTGAGTTTCTAAAGGAAGCCTTGAAAGCTCGCGTTGCTTGGTCTTTAATGGTGATTTTGGAAACAAATTCGGAATTGTATAGTAATAAATTTTTCACCATATCTTCGATAAAGCTATCTAAGTATAGTGTGTAAGTGCTGCCTGATGCACGTACGTGCCTTCTACCATAGATGTAGAGAACTGTTTCAAACAAAATTTCTCCCGCTTCTAGCTTTTGGGCGATGGTTGGTTTCGTGCTTGCAAATGTGTGAGGATGATTGCGTATGTGTTGGTATGCGACGAGTGATTATGGGTCGTTCCAACTTTTCGTATCGCCTTATCGATGGTTTTCGCGTATCTTCCAAATAAATACCCAGCGCTTAGAGGATGTATTACAGTCCATGGGTCTATCAATGTAACACTAGGTAGATAAAAAAAAAAGCTCAGGGTTGGTGTGTAAATGGTTCGATTCGAAAGTGGTGTACGAGTTTTTATGCAAGCAGAAAGATGATATTGATAGGCTAATGAGTTGCATACATTATTGTACATACATTACTATTTGTATGTGTTTAACATGTAATACACTTGTGCGTATATATCGGCCGGAAGTTACAATAGTGTCCTGTCATACATTTATGTAAGTATGTTTGTTTGTTGTCGTTTTCTTGTATTAGTAGTGTATTTCTCGTTCTGTGTTTGTTGATTTGGATTTCTTTTGTTTTCGTGTTTCTTAGCATTAAATTTTTTTGTTTACATACTGTTAAGTCTTTTATGGGTTTTTTTTTGAGTTGTTTTGTGTTTTTTTTTTTTTTTTGTATACGTCCTGTTTTTGGTGTTTGAAAATTTGTGTATTTTGATTGTTGTGTTTTTTAGTATTTGAGTAATTTATGGTTTGTTTATTATGTGCTCATTTGTGGTGATTTTTTTTGTTTTTTATTTTTTTTAAGTTTTTTTGTTATTTTTTAATCTTGCTTTTTGGGTGTCAGTTATCTTAGTTGTTGTGTTTTTTTCTTAAAGTTTCTTTTTCTTTTTTATTTTGTAAGTTAATTATTGTTTTCTATATATATGTACACACTAAAGGGGCTAATGCTCCTCTACCCGCTTCACGCACCAACCCCTTACCAACAGATTGAGTAAGCAAAATAACGACATTATTCTTATATTTATCAGGCTGATTATTAGTTCACAACAGCAGAATACGTGACTCACAAAGAAGTTGATAAAACAAATAATAACAAATATTAATTTTCCAATCGAATTTTTAACTAATATTAAAGGAGGTATTCTGGCACACGAATTAAAATTTAAAAAAAATGCTATAGTAGTGTTAATAAGAACTTTAAGTATATCAGACAGTCTCTGTAGAGGCACAATGTTAAAAATAACTAAATTATTCAAGTATTATATTGAAGCGAAAATAATAACGGGAAAAAAAAGCATAGTTTATTTTCCTAGAATATCATTGAATACTGGCACCTCATTATCATTACTTTCGTCTTCTATGGGAAACAGTTTTTCTTTGTATTAGCATTTTCTATGTTTATCAACAAATAACAAGAACAGAGTTTTAATTCTTTCGGATTGCATATTAAAAACCTTTATTCTCTTACGGACAATTATACGTTGCTTTATTAAGATGTAAGAATCCAAAAAGAATTGTTTTCGAATTGAATCGGAGAATAAATCAGAAATTGAAAATATTGTTTAGCAAAAAATTTTTCAGTAATTTAAAAATATGTAACTTTAAAGATAGTTACATTTAAATAGACGTATGTTAATTTATAAAAACCATGAAAAACAAAAATGTAAAAAATGTGGAAAGGATTTAAAAATAACAATTGGGTTAAAACGACACATAAAATGTTACAACATTAAGCTTACAGAATAAATTATTGTTTCAAAAGTTTAATTGTGTTTATGTATTTAATAATACCTCCTCCTGAAGTCTGTCTTTTTGTTAATAAAGTCCTCAGGTAATCAAAAATTTTATATTTGGATGAAGAAAGCATGGACCAGAAAAAGATTTGAAATGTTAAAGTTCAATTAAGTTAAACAAATAATGGTGCTTTATAGACATATAGTGAGCAAGGGGGAGCAAAGAGACAGAGGGAGACCTATGATCAGTGACTTAAAAAACCCTCAAAACGAGGTATGACTTGGGTAGTAAATTACGTATATTTTTTAACATTTATGATGGTAAAACATTCTATAAAAAAGTATTTTTTGGCAGGAGGTGGAGGAGGGGCTAAGGGGGAGCGAAGAGGAGCCCACTCAAATATAATTTGATTAAAAAAGACGTAAAACAAGCAAATTACTACGTAAATCAAAAGGAAGCTGAGGGGGCGCTGAGAGGCAGCGGGGGGGGGGGTCTGAGACTAACTTTCGTCAATACAACTATATAGTATAGGGAGATGTATTCATATATATACTAGAGGGGCTTTGCCTTCCTGCGCGCTCCACACGCCAACCCCCCCTTTTATTGTGTTATGAGTGTAATTTTTTTTAAGTAAGGTTTGTATTAATATTTTTTAAAGCCTTAAAAAATGATTAAATCAATTGTTAGTATGAAAATAATATGTTGAAGTATATTTTACAGAATTCGGAAGTCTATGGCATTTTTCAAAAATACTCGGGAATAAATTTTCTACGCTGGCGAATGATTACTGGTCTGCTTTTAAGGAAATATGAAGAACAAGCTGCTAATTTCAAATAAAAGTGGTAAAGTTTATATAGACAGAGAGATGTGCTCTTGACTTTTTGTTGGTGAGCTTTATTATTTTTTCTAGTGGCTCCCTTTTTTAAATGAGCTGTCTATCCTGTATGTGTCAATAAATACATCTAAGCTCTTATACCTATATATGCCAAGCTCGTCGTTGGCTCAGTGGTTAGCGTGCTAGCCTCCGAAACAACACAGCTCAAGGGGTTGTGGGTTCGATTCCTGGTCGGGGCACTCAGATTTTTTCTGATGGTTCTTGCCAGGTATTGAATCCATGAAACAGACTTAGGGATAAGGCTTAATTTTGAGATAAAAATAAAAAATACAAAGCGATTGAAAAATAAGAATTGTGAAGAGTTTTCTTGATAACCGGTCCTGCGTGACCGGGGATATATATAGATACAAACAAACAAGCGAGTATGAAAAAGACATGTAATGACAGCAAAAAAGTAAGAGAAATGTTTATAATGATATGATGTAACGATATGTAAAAAGACAATGTAAAATGATTCAATGAATAAAGGAAAGAAAAGTGTACATACCCATAGTAGGTCAGTACACTATAGTATAAAAAGAAAAACTATATATGCCCTCTGCACGCTCTGCACACCAACCCTTGTAATTGCAAATAAGATTTAAAAAGTATGAAAAAAAACCCGAATAATATTAATTGTTACTAAAAATTTATATATGTAAAAAATGTACATTGATCATAATTAATTACATAAATTTTTAACTATCACTTTTTATTTTCCCTGACTTATAACAGCTATTTCTATGGGATGAGTAGAACACGATTTTCAAAACGATATAATTTTTGAAGAAGCATGTAACGTTATGCTGCCTTTTCAACCACGAAAATTTTTCGCATGGTTTATATGTCTGAAAATTTTTGTGGTAATATTATTTAAAACAAATACAAAAAATTTTTCATTGAAGATTGTAAAGATGATCGAAATAAAGCTCTTTTACGTTTAAATGATATTTTAAATTCTGAAAATATGTCTTGTTAAGATTTCAGTTTACCAGAACCAACAGAAACGATAAAAAAAATATCGATACTGACAATGATGAAAGAATATTTTGTAAACATGAATTCCATTAAATGTTTTTACAACTCAGTCATGATCAATGTTGAATTTTTTAAGAAATGACAAAATTAAAAAAAAATTTTTTTTATCCATGGTCCTGGTTGATCTAAAAAAACTTTTCTGTACAAAACATTGATTAATTATTTCATATCAATTAAAAAAAAAATTCTTACAATTGCTTAGATCGGTATTGCTTCTGTTCTGCCTCCAAAGGGAATGACCGCTCACAAAACTTTCAGACTTCCTTTAGACTTAAGCACTATAGAAAGTGCATTCTTCCAGTTAGAGCCAGATAAACAAAAATTACGTAATGTAGAAGTAATTATTTGGGATGAAGCTTCTATGATACCAAAAAAGCGTTAGAAATCGTTGATAGGACTTTAAAAGATTTATCTAGTAGTAATAAACCTTTTAGAAATAAAATTATAATTTGAGGTGGAGACTTTCGTCAAATTTTCCTAGTAGTAAAAAACGGAAGCAAAATTACTATTGTTCAAGAAACCATAACATTTTCCAATTTTTGGCCTTTATTTAATATTTTTTATTTAAAAAATAATATACATTCAATTGATAAAGAATTTTCTTCATTGCTACTGGATGTAGGAGAAGGCCAAATTGAAACTTTTATCATTCCTCAGACATGGAAAACAAACGATGTATGTTCTAAAATTTTTAATAATGATGATGATTCTTTTATAAGTAAAGCTATATTAACCTTTCACAATAAAAACACCCATTTTCAGTAACGTACTATATAGTATTGATAAAGCAACTCACTAAGGAGTAGATAAATCAGACGATAATGTTTATATTAGTTCCCTTACAGAATATTTAAATAGTATAAAAGAAGATCTTCCTCCACACACATTGAATTTGAAAATTAACGCTATTGTAATGTTGATACGAAACTTAAACATATCTGAAGGACTTTGTAATGGTACAAGAATACGAATTACAAAATTATTTAAATACAACATCGAAACTAAAATAATTACAGGTGAAAAAAAAGGAAATAAAGTCTGTATTCCAAGAATAACACTACAAGCAAACAATTCTTCTTCGCTACCATTTATATTGTACAGAAAACTATTTTCATATACCTTAGCTTTTTCTATGACTATTAATAAATCTTAAGGTCAAAGTTTTGATGCCTTAAGAGTATACCTTAGAAAACCATTATTTTCTCATGGGCAATTATATGTTTCATTGTCTAGATATAGAAACCCAAAAAAATTTTTATCCAAATTGAATCAGAAAACAAATTTGAAATTAAAAGTTTTGTTTAGAATGAAATTTTAGAGTTACAAAAAAACTATTCTATAGTTTATTATTATTTTTATACTTTCTTGCAAATTTTATCTTTTATTAAAAAAGCAAGTTTCAGTACCGTCTAGTACCCAGATTTATGTAATCATAAGGAATCCGTTTTTTGTAACATGTTTTCAGATACACCATCATGAATGCAAAATTTTATCAGTGTGACAAATGTAGCTCAAAATTTTCAAATCAAGAGTGTGTATTATCGCACGAAAAAATTTACAAAAAAAAAAAATTTTTTCTATGTGATCTGTGTAGCATTACAATATTAGACAAGAAAAACTATCTGCGTCACACAAAGGAATGCCAAAACATTGAAAAAAATTTTAAGTGTATTAAATGCAAAAAAAGTTTCAAAAGAAATTATCACTTACAGATATTTTAAAAGTGATGAAAAAAACGTAAAAAAAAATATTTGTCAAAATTGTGGAAAAGGTTATGTAAGAGCAGAGCACCTAAAAAGACATTTCAAAGTATGTTATCAAAATTAACATCGTAAGTAAGTTAAATGTAACAAAATTTTTTGTTATGGTCAAATAAAATTATATGGGAAAATTAGACCACTTTTAACAGTTAATATATAAGGCTTCACAAATATATTTACATTACATATGGGGAAGCTAGGGGGAGTCGGGAGGGAGGTGGGGGGGAGCTGGCAAAAAAGGAGGATTACTCGAAAAATGCAAGAAAATGAAAGAATAACTACCTTATTTGGGGGGAGCTGAGGGGGAACGGAGGGGAGGTAAGGGGAGCAAAACCTCGCCTTAACTCTTACGACTTCATAATATAGGAAGATATATATATATATATATATATATATATATATATATACACATGAGTTCCATTTTTGACTGCCCCAACCTGGTCACAATCCCGGGCTATTGCGGGCGAGCTCAGGCCCAATCAGTAAGTTTCGCCAACGGAACAGTATTCTTAAACGCATCTATATTGAAAATTCTACTTTACTAAGCTGTAAAGTTCAGGGCAGTCAAACAAATTTTAAAATTAACACTTGTTTTGTGACGTCATTTTGAATGTTAGTTAAAAATCGTTGAGTGGTTAGATTCCCGTAAAATGTATCGAATTTAAAATTTTTAGGAAGTTTTGAAAATAACGAAAATTTAATATTGTTACAAAATTGAAAATGTAGAATAGCAGTTTTCACACTTTTTTGCTTTATAATTTCGTGAAAAACAGATTTCTAATAATCAAACCAGCACCAACCGATGTATACTACATTATAACGATATATAACAAAACAACAAATTAATTATCTCTTAACATTGCTGCAATACAATGCCCCAGTAAACATTTGTTAGCAAAGTTCCGAAAAAAAATTCCGTTGTCGTTTCCTCTTTGTTAAATAACAAAAAAACTGGCATAAGTGTGTTCCAAAACTATTCTTTTACGAATTTCAATTATAATAGAAAGCAATAACAGCAATTTTTAGATACAGTCGCAGAAAATTCCTTTTTGACCATTTTTTAAGGCTTCATTTATCTGCCTATTAGCTTGGATGAAGCGAGATCAATACTGCTGCTATTTTTCAGAGGTCAAGGCTCAACATCAACTCAAAGGTACATTGCTATTTTTAATTTGAGTATGACATTTTTATTGTGCCTAATTTTTCTGGGAATACTTTTCTTGCAGCTTCTACATGATTTCATGCATAATACATATATTAAAGAAGTTCTGCCTCCTGCACACTTTACGCACCAATTCCCAGAAGCCAATAAAAAAATTTTAGTATTAATTTAGTGCAAATAAAGGAACTTATAACAATTAATGTATCATTTTTGGCTTTGCAATCATTTATTTACTAATTGTGTTTTTTCCTATTGTTAAAATTAAAAATAACAAAAAGGTATTGTTTTTAAAAAAATAATTCATAAGATTGATAAAAATGTATCATCCTCAGAAGTAGCAAAAAAACAAATGATGAGACACGAACAGTTTGTTATGTTAGAAATAACTCTAAGTTTTTAAGAAAAACTTTTTCTCTTAAAAGGTTCAATAAGAAGTTAATTATTTCTGCATATGCACACTAAGAAAACATCGGTGCTACTATTGCCCATGCACGTGTATTAATATGTCGGATGTCATTACAGATCCTGCACCAAAACCTTAAAATATACGGCAAATTAAACGGTTATAATAATTGTAATTAGTAAATCAACGATATTTTCGGAAATGCAGAAACTATCAAATGTTTTCTCATGAATTAAAAAAAATTTTTTACATGTGTTATATCCCGAGTTGATACAAATTATATTATAACTAAAAACTATGCATCTATAAAAATTTAGATAAGGCGTATTGTGAATATAAAGCAAGCTCATATGACAAGAGGAGCTTGCACGTCGTTTATGTGTGCAAGTGTGTATATTAGCTTTAAGGTAAATGCTTCATAATCTGCTGACATAGAATACGGCCAGCCTCATTTTAGTAGGATTAATTTCGAAATTGTAAGCTTACTGTCACAATTAAACTTGTATTTGTCGTTCTTACATTGCTGATGCGAGCTTTCATCATCACTGATCCAAAACTTCAATCACACTTGTCAGAAAATGCGATTGGTACTATTGTATTGTAATTTTCTTATATGTAAGATCATAACATGCAACATCATCGTGCAACTGTCAACGCAGTCTGCGAGAACATCGCTCATTGGTTGACCTTATTCAACCGAAGACCTCTTTTACTTGCTCTGATGCTATAAAAACGCGCCATCAACAGGAAAAAGCGCTCTCTTTACGTCTGTCACCTGTCCTCTAAAGTTTTAGTCAACTCTTGACTCTCGCAACTCGTGAGTACCTTATACACGTAAGGCATAACGTGATAGCTGAGGCAACTCAAGTGCGTATCAAGAACATCAAAAGTATCGGACTACGCTAAGGAGCGAGGTACAGCAAAGGAGGCCCGCCGAAAGTAATTCCGGCGATAGCAGAGAAAGCAGCAATCGCAACATCCTACTGGCCACGAACTCGTTCGTGTAGTTTAAGGAAACACTGACGGTTACAGCACGAAGTATCAGGGAACTCCGAAGCAGTAGTAACAACAATCAGTGATAGATGTAAGTAAAATATCAGTAATAAAATTTATGCTGAACCTTGTTAAAGTGACCTGATTAAATTGTATTTAAAAGAACAAATTATTATTAAATTGCTTTAATAAAGAAATACATTATTTACCCATATTATCTAAATAAAGATAATTATTTAATTAAAAAAAAGAACAAATGAAGCTCACGAGCTGAATTCTAAGAACCCCACGAATGACACTTAAATAAAACAGTTAAGACCTTACGTTGAACAAGTCCGGTCATAACACATGATTTTTAGTTTTGGAAAATACTTAAAGTGATAAAATAATATAAAACAAAAATAAAGAATATTTTACCAAAGATTTTGTGGACAATGACGAGAATCCTGCACTTTAAAAAATTTCGAAATCAAAAGTAACGTCGTGGAGAATCTTTAATTTACCTTTTCTGAAAAAAAATTAAAGATAAAAAAGTGTCTGAGATGTTTCAGTTACAGGGGAGTTGGTACGCAGAGTGCGGAGGGGCGGATGTGTATTTAACAGGAGACTTATGCAGACAGAAAAATTGTAAGAGTTCTTTATATTGTAATGTCGGTAAAATTTAAAACGAATTTTTTTTCCCTGCACATTCTCTAGGAATGTTCATTTGAAAGCACTTGTGCAAAGATCAACGTGCATCTGAAAAGAGGTGAATCACCTGCAAGTTACAGATACCTGCAGTACAATGATGATTTATGTACATGCACGCTGGCATATGCTGACCGGAAATGAAAAACAAAATATTTTTGGACACCCGTAAATACAAAAGTTTAACTGGTAACAGTTGAACTGAAATATTAAAGGCAAATAAAATTTTAGATTCACATAAAGTTAAACATTAGGACAGCTTAGAATTAATACATAGAGATAAGCGAAAACATTAGCAAAAGCCAGAATCGTCACAAACAACCAGTACACACTACACCACTAGCAAACAATTACGTTACATATTAACTGTAACAAACCTGGTACACAGCATTAGTAGCCTTCAAGGGATTACCCGATTTTTACCATCCAAGTTCGCAAGCTCATGATTTACCCTTTTTACATTGCATTAATAATTTCATAAACATAATGCAATCGTCTAATTTGTAATCTAGTTAATTACTAACACTTTTTCTCAAATGTCAAGGAAAACGGAAAGTAACTCTTTCCCTTTTTTTGACTCGGAGAGGGAGTCCGTACGCCTGCCTCCAACAGGGGTAACAGGTTTCTTATTTCCTAGGGTACCATGAGACGACTCCCTCTCCAACGACTAGCAGCAGAAAAACATGTTGACTAAAATTCTACCCAAATTCCGTATTATTTTTGCAACGTTATAAACGGTAAGACAAATTATGTTAACTTACGACAGGCAAAGCACTATTATTCTTATCATTATTTTAACAACAGTTATTTTTATTATCACTATTACAATCATTATTGTTACTATTACTATTATTGCTACTATTAATTTTATTGTTCTTATTACTATTATTATTATTATTACTATTATTATTATAACTGCAACCACTAATATTATAATTATAAGTTATTACAGTAGTAGCCACCGTTTTGGCATTTAAGTAGTAGCATTAATTAATAAATCACCAATCGTTTATTCACCCGAGCATCAATCGCATTGTTGAGCAATTTTCACCGCTCTTTTTGCAACGAGTTTAGTTGAACAAACGACCGGTGCTTAGAGTTAGTAAATATTAATAATATTCTGTCTTAATGTTAAGGTTAAATCATATTGAAATCCTGTTAACTTCGTATGTAAAAGGGAAAGGAAGGGCATGAGCAAGTAAATCTCCTTCTCTTCTCTTAGCGCAAAGAAGAAAGTAAACCGGATGTGGGAAGTGCTAATTTCTGAGTGGCTAAGCTAGAGCACTTCTAGCCAATTGGATTTTCGGCTATTGTCATTTTTGCAAGATTTTCCCCCGCCAAGCTCTCCTGCGTTATGATCGACCGAGGTCCGCTACTCCTTATAAAAAAGCCCAGAGACTCTCTTAACTACTACCCCTCGAGCGGTAGACTGAGTGGTAAGAGTCCGCCTCTGCTTCTTTCTAGTCTCCCACGAGGTAAGGACACAGTTAATTTTTGTTTTTTATCCTCGAATAGTCGACTGAATAGTTTGAGTCCACCTCTACTATCTCTCAGTCCTCCACGAGCGTGTAACGTAAAAATACCTT
The DNA here is from genome assembly GCF_036245765.1 of Copidosoma floridanum. Classification (NCBI taxonomy): domain Eukaryota; kingdom Metazoa; phylum Arthropoda; class Insecta; order Hymenoptera; family Encyrtidae; genus Copidosoma; species Copidosoma floridanum. The sequence continues at coordinate 14,499,347 of NW_028321881.1, forward strand.
ACTCACTCAGCTCCTACTGGTTCGCAGTGTACTTCATTTATATTTAAATAAAAGCAAGTGTGAAAGTTATAATACCAAATTTTTAGTATTCCTTCTTTTCCCGTTTTTAATTTGTTTCGGCCGGGTCCATAACTAAGTTGTTTTACGTGTGCACCATTATACACCACGGTATTGGTACCCGTGGATCCTTGAAAATTATTCAGGTTGTTCACGGACGCACTAATATCCGCTACGATATTGGTACCCATGGATCCTTGAAAATTGTTAAGTTGTTTTACGTGTACGCCACTATCCACCACGATAGTAGTACTATCGGAGCAAGAACTAATAGAATTAGAGCGAAAGTCAGTACTTGCGACGGTATTAGTACATCCGAGTCAGGTCGCGAGTCAAATTACCGTTTACCCCCACGTAACCTCTAGAAACGAAACTTTTTCCCGTAACGGTGCCGGTATTGTCTAGATCGCGAACAAGATACCCTTCGGTACGCCGCTCTGGATAAAATCGACTAACTTCAGGCGAACCGCGAGCAAGTTAAGTGCATCGGGATATTCCTTGCATAATAGTCGCTTCAAGTTGTGTTAAAACAGTCATAGCCCCTTTGCAAATATTGTGTCGTTAATTAGAACTACCCCTTTAGCTCTGTGTCCCATTTACGTGCCCAGAGTGTATCCCGAGTTATTAAGCGAAAGCTTAAACTCGAATGGTACGTCACGCCAACGTAACAATATATTAAAAATAATAAAACTATGCTGACATTATACTATAATTTATTTCCACGACGAGTTTTATTGGCATGTTAAAAACACTACCAGCAGTAAATTTCAGAGTTGGAAGCGCTGATACCACCTTATATACGACGATGAAGACAACGACGATAACACCTAATAAATGTAATAAACAATCGCAATATTCATCTGCTGTATGTATTTTTATTTCCATCGTATTGCTACAAAGATTTATTTTGAAATTTTGCCAATGTGTCGTAAAAAAAATTATTTCGGTGTATTTATTTATGTACAGATGTGTACAAAATTAAGTACAACTTAATATTTTCAAATAAATATTTATAATTTAAATGAATATCGGCCCTCCTACAACAAATAATTTATTAAAAAAAAAAAAAAAAAACGTTAGATGCGTTAAAACCGTTAAAATCGGTAACTTATATTACACACATATATGTTGGTTATTGAGTTTTTTAAACATTTATTCCGAGATTATCGGCGTTCGACCTAAAGACATGCCTAAGCAGACAGAGATTAGTAGGGAGATTGCTGACTGCCATGCTACGGAGTGTGCCCACTTTTTTCCAGTGGTTCGAGCGCCCTGCCGCGGCCAAGCGGCCGAACCAGGCGCACATTTTTTTTTTATTTGAGAAGCACGGTAGGGCGGTAGGGGTATGAGAAGAGTGGATTCGCGTGGAAATGTCCATATAGGCGCACATTTTGGAGACGCGTGGAAGGGGTATACCGAATGTGCGCCTACGAGGAGAGGAGTGGAAATGTCGGCTATATAGCTGTATATATCTGAGCACACAGCCAAATTAAGCGACGACACGAGTTTTTCTCTTTTGAGAGTCTTTTGACTCTGCACTCGAGTACATGCTATGTATATATTTAACTGACTTGCTCTCGCTCTGGCTTCAATGTTATCTATAAATCTTATTCAATTAAATCGTGGAACTAAATGCTCATTAATTATATATACACAGACTTTTGATTTCAATACATTATTTTTTAACAATCCCGTACTCTTAACATTCCTAAATTCATTTATGTTTTGAAAAAATATGTAGCTTCAACTTTTTTTTAAGGTTTTCAATACAGCTTTAACCACTAATTTATTAATTTTACACATCCTAACTGCTGTAAACTGTAGGACAAGCTCCGGAGGATATCCATGAACATATGTGACTTCGAAAGTGACAACCCTCGTTCTTCGGATAGCTAAGATGGATAAGGCTTATGCCCCTTCGTAGATTGTTTTGCACTTAAGGGTTCAAATCCACTTCATGGTAGATATTTTTTTTTTCTCTTTTTATTCAATTTATTATTTTGTCTTCATTTCTTTTATTTATGTTTCGTTAAAAAAAAATGTATATATATATATATATGACGTCAACATTTTTTTTTCGGATACATCAAAATAAATTAATATTGTTATTTTGATACTTCTTGTTAGCAAGGCAATTACATAATTTCATAATAACAAAATAACTTTTAAGGATTTTAACATAATTTGTGTATGTATGTATATAAAAAAAGCCGAAAGTAGAAGAAAACTCATACTTTTACTACGACTATATCAAATATGATCATTACCAGTAAAGTACAACTTACATCCAATTATACGTGAATATTTATCTACGTACATATATTATATTTTTGAGCTTGTATTTACATTCCTTATCAATACCTTGTGGTTATTGCATTGACAAAATTCGTACTACATATATGTACAAACATGAAAGTAGAATCTTTAGTCTTTATAAATAGTGCGTATTTTAGATTAAAGAGTCTAACAGAAACTGAACAAAGCTTTTTTCATTCAAGACATATAAGTTTCAACCACTTGTAACTCGGAGTATGGATTTAAAAAAAAAAGTTGTATTTTGTATAAACAATTAACCTTTTTAAATATTTCTTGAGGTTTTGTGCATAAGCACACGATCAGTAAGAGCTAATTTAGGAGTGAGAATAAAAACTCCAAAGTCAGGTGTTAGTTTGAGCAACGTTTCGTTGGTCTTAACGCCAACCTCATCAGGCTCAGTCTATATCGTTAAGACGATCGTTACAGACTGGAATACAGACTTTTTAAATATTAACAAAAATTAACAAAAATTTTTTTCCTCTGTTACAAAGGTGGCACTATATATATTTTTATAGATGAATAACTATACAAAATATTAAAATTTCACAATTTAAATTGCTCTTTTAAGTATCGCAATCGATCAATTAATTTTACATTGTATGCAACACACAATGATTTGCATAAATTTATTCGATTGTTTGTAGTTGATAAGATAGACCATCAAAAAACATCTCTAGCCACACAACGCAAGGCAGCTAATTTTTTTTTTTTTTTGTAGTAACAGTCGTATTATCGGTATCTTCAACCACGCGACATAGGTTGCTTTTATTAAAAAGCTCGCTAAACTCTCACGACGAGTAGCTTAACTTTAAAATCTTTAAAATGCCTTTTTCATAGCTCCACATATTAATTTTTGAGAATCATAGCTGAAATAATTCATCATAAAGTATGCACTTAAATACAGTAAACAATAATAGTTTGAATACTTCACGATTTTTTGAATAAAATGGAGAACTAGAATAAATAATTGGTCGATTTTTTCAGAAAACTGTAGATTTTTTAAAGATTTTACACTACAAATGTGTATGTTGATACTATTTTGAGGGGGTTGTCGTGGTACAGTCAATTTCAAAATTGAATTTTCGTGTTAGAAATGTCTTTGTTGTGATTATTCTTAACAAAACAGGTAAATAATTTAAAAATTAGGTGTATGAAACAGAAAAATGCCCAGGAAAGTAAACACAAACGTTAAAACAACAAATTAAGCTAACTTTCGCCTCGGACTGTACCACTACATAGGTATTTTAGTAACGTTGTAACTGGACTTGAAACTGTTATATTTTAAAAACGGTGAAGCTAGGCTTCTCCAATTTTATTTCAACTATAATAAACTCTAACATATTAATTTTTTAAAAGATTCTTAAAAAAATTTTAAGAGTTATGAGTAAAAACGTGCATTTTCCGACAAGTCCTTCTTAAAAGCATGTGTATAAGTGGCCAACTTCGCGATTTTATTTCTCAACAACGGTGAATCTAGGCTCTTTGAAATTTTAATATGTTATTTATGATACTGAAACATACCTATACAAATTTTTTCAGAAATTTCTTAAATCAATGAAATATCACAACATCCCCCTTAACTCTCAATCGAAGTTTTTGCTAGCAGAAATAGACCCAGACTCAGTTTTTATTAATATATAAATTTGTAGTTAAAAAATTTTTTTAGTTCTCACAATTCCTGATTCTAAATAATTTGTCACGTTAGCATAATAAAGAGTATTTCCAGAGTAATAGGCGTAAAAAAGCCTTTTCAAATTGAATTTAAGAAAGAGCCTTTAATTTTTATTTCTCCGATTTTAAGTTGGTACTACATTTATGTGTGTATATATATAATAGATCTATAAAAATATATACAATACTACCTTAAAATAGAAGTAAACAAATTGGTTAAAAAGGAATCGATGTCTTTTTGTTAAACTCCTCGTTTTGCTCTCCAGTATAGAATAAATATGTGGATTCGTACAGGGGTACGAGACCAACCGAGAGCTGGGTGAGGAGCAAATAAGAACTCAAAAATGTCGAAGAATAATCTTAAGCGACAATTCGTTGGGCTTAATTATACCAATCGACGCCGACACCTCAGTGCGAGTGTACCTCTGTATAAAAAGGCTTTTTCTTTTAGTTTAAGAAGACTTTCTTCTGTCCGAAAATTTAAAAAGGCTCTTTCTTGACTTTTACTCTAAAAAGACTCTTTCTTGCACTCACCCGATGGTATCATTGTTAAAAGTATTACGATGCTTTTTCTGCATTTAATATAAATTATTAAACTTCCTTAATAATCTACAGCCTAAAAATATGTTTGTTACAATCATCACCCTTAAAGGTAATTCATTTTTTTTTGTTTTTAAACAAAATACTGCGGTATTACAAATGTTTTGTCTCAGAATCTTGCCGAATAAATTTTATTACTTATTCATCAAACTGTTTCATTCATTATTATTCTTCTGGCTGTCTAAAAATAAATAAAAGTAGCCCACCTTGTTAAAGATTTGCAAACAATTTTAAAATATTTACAAAACTATTTTCTATTGTGTTCATCAAATTTATTTACTGATTGAAATTTCAACATCAAGTAAATAGCAGCAGACGGGCGGCTTTTTTTTGTCGTGAAAAGGATGTTCATAATTTCTTAGGAGTTTTAAAATACACAAATTATGTTAAAATCCTTAAAAGTTATTTTGTTATTATGAAATTATGTAATTGCCTTGCTAACAAGAAGTATCAAAATAACAATATTAATTTATTTTGATGTATCCGAAAAAAAAATGTTGACGTCATATATATATATATACATTTTTTTTTAACGAAACATAAATAAAAGAAATGAAGACAAAATAATAAATTGAATAAAAAGAGAAAAAAAAAATATCTACCATGAAGTGGATTTGAACCCTTAAGTGCAAAACAATCTACGAAGGGGCATAAGCCTTATCCATCTTAGCTATCCGAAGAACGAGGGTTGTCACTTTCGAAGTCACATATGTTCATGGATATCCTCCGGAGCTTGTCCTACAGTTTACAGCAGTTAGGATGTGTAAAATTAATAAATTAGTGGTTAAAGCTGTATTGAAAACCTTAAAAAAAAGTTGAAGCTACATATTTTTTCAAAACATAAATGAATTTAGGAATGTTAAGAGTACGGGATTGTTAAAAAATAATGTATTGAAATCAAAAGTCTGTGTATATATAATTAATGAGCATTTAGTTCCACGATTTAATTGAATAAGATTTATAGATAACATTGAAGCCAGAGCGAGAGCAAGTCAGTTAAATATATACATAGCATGTACTCGAGTGCAGAGTCAAAAGACTCTCAAAAGAGAAAAACTCGTGTCGTCGCTTAATTTGGCTGTGTGCTCAGATATATACAGCTATATAGCCGACATTTCCACTCCTCTCCTCGTAGGCGCACATTCGGTATACCCCTTCCACGCGTCTCCAAAATGTGCGCCTATATGGACATTTCCACGCGAATCCACTCTTCTCATACCCCTACCGCCCTACCGTGCTTCTCAAATAAAAAAAAAATGTGCGCCTGGTTCGGCCGCTTGGCCGCGGCAGGGCGCTCGAACCACTGGAAAAAAGTGGGCACACTCCGTAGCATGGCAGTCAGCAATCTCCCTACTAATCTCTGAAGCAGAGCAGTGGAGAAGGGTGTCCTTTAAGGCTTCGGTGGCGAAGTTGGTTAACGCACTTTTCCGGCAAGAAGGAGGCCCAGGTTCGACTCCTGGCCGAAGCGGATAATTTTTTTCACTGCTTTGTAATTTTTAATTGACAAAGTTTTTCACACTCCAGCGATTTTCACTCTTAAAATAAGCGCAACGTTTCTATAAAAATTATACATAGCGCAATTTAGATGGAAGAGGTCAATGTATAATAATTTGACATTTATTCCGAAAGTTAAAAATATTCCTAAACTTATTATTTTTACGAGCTACTATAAATAAAATAAAAAATTAACGTCCTACGACCTATACTACCAGAGATAATGATTTTTTCTGGTCAGTTCGATTTGAAGTGGGCGGAGTTGGATAAGTGTGAACCTTCAAGCACAATCACGATGACGTCATTGGTCGTGAATCGATGCTGATAAACATAAGTAAAATTGTCTTGAAAAAGGTTTAACTCTGAAACGGTCTTTACATTTTGTTAGAAAATTTCGTACATTACAGATCAACCAGTTAAGTTAGGTATCAACCAGTTAGAATCAACCAGCTAGGTATATTATCCAAAAATTTCAATAAAAAAAATTATTTTTGAAGGAGTTACGCCCAATCAAAAAAAAAATTTAATCAGCCTCCCAGTTATCCATAGCAACTTTTTTTTTTATTTTGCAGAAAAATTTAAGCTTTCAAATGACGCAACTTCCAAAGACGTACGACCAGAAACAGAAAGTTATTTCATTTGTTCACAAGCTAAAAAAGGTACGTGTTGATCAAAATTATTTTTGAACAATTAAAAATGATAAAATCGATTAAGTTTAACACATACATGATAGTAGAGGCTCTTGAAATAAGAGTTCCGTTTGAATTATTATTACAAAATTATTTTTTAAGAATTACAGCGTTTTTTGAGAGCACCTTTTTAACAAATAAATGGTTTTTTACAAAAACTATTCAACCAATCGATATGACGTTTTGAGCGTTCATTAACGTCGTTAAGATGCACAATCAGCCCTAGTTTTGAAGTTGCATATTTCGGAAATTCTTAGTATTTAACAATCGAAAAAAAGCATGTTTTGAAAAATTTTCCAACATTGCAGATAGACAATTTCAAAAAATTTGGCGAGGTTTTGTAGGTCTTTTTACAAGACTTTTTTTCATTTCCAACATTTTTTCATACAGTCTGAAGTTTTTTAGTAATTTAAAAAAAACATGATTCATCACTTTTGTGAATTTTTTTAACATCTTATCAACAATTTTCAGATGTTGCAAAAGACGTATATCTGTTACTCTACAGCTTGCCTATGCGACGATATCTTTGTTGGTGGAGTATTTATCATTATTCAGCCTATCTGGTATTTCTGTTATATTAATATTAATATTGGCTTAGTTCCAGTAATGTAAATGCACTCTGCCTGTATTGATAATCATGCAAATACTGTTGTGACTTTTTTCTGTTTTATTGTAATAGTAAGATCTTAGTTAGTAAAACATTAACAGATACACTTTATTAAATTTTATTCCTATGTATTATATATGATAAGGCAGCACTTACATCACGTCAATACGTGACAGCACGTCAATATATTGTAACATAATTTGACCCTCTCGCAGAATATTATAGCCCTACCACTTTTATTTTGTTTTGTTTAACAGGTTGAGTACATTTTTATTTTTTAGATTATTATTATTGTTGTTTGATATTAAAGCAAAATGTTATTCTTACTTGCACTACTTCAATACCTGTTTTTTTTGTATCACTCAATAAACCTCATTTCCATGTTAAACAAATTGAAATATTCTGAATTCTACAACACGTGATGTTTTGTTTGATTCACGGTGTGAATGTTGTAACAGAGCTAATGTGAACATGAGTCAAGTTTGACAAATAAAGATTCGTAGTATTTAATATCAAAACAACTAGGTGTTGAATAATTTTGTTTATAATCTTAACTAGATACAATTCGGTAAATAAGCTAGAACTATAAGTTCGTTATTAAAGTGCTAAAAAATATTATGGGGAAAGATGACTTTGAAATCAGCGCACAAAAAATCTAAACTAATAAATAATATTTATTCAAGAAACAACAATACATCTGTGAAAGAAAATTGCTTTTTTAATCTATATAAGCACTGTAATAGTCTTATATTACTAGTTTTTTTTCAATAATTAAATTTCAAAATTTTAAATCTGAATTTTCACGTTTGGAAAAATGGGTATGGATGTAGGCAAACAGCTGGATGGCCCAAGATGAGAATCACTCGAGTCGGTTCAAACTAGTGAAAAAAAAAATTGAGTTACCTCTTGGTAGATGTCACTTATTTAGGTCACTAAGGAATCGTAAGCCTTGTCTACGATGACTCTCCCAAATTTCTTTTAACCTATATAAGCATATTCATCTATTGGAACTAGATTACGAGGGTATACACAGATGTATTCATCACTCAGTAGAAGCCGTAAAATTATTTACTTTACTACTTGTTGGACTCCAAAGGTGATCACTTTGATCCAAGCTCGTTCACACGACTTTCTTGGGTGATGTATGTCTTTCTTGACTAGGTGACGCCAAAATGATGGATCCTAGCCGAGAGGTAGCCTACCTCTCTGCGATCATTTAGGGCTTTTTACACCCTCGTCATTTTATTTTTGTAGAAGGTTTCCTACCTCTTAAATAAAGCACTTTAGCATTCACTTAGCGTACTGTGTACAAATTACCCGCATAGTGTTTAAATTTGAATTTTAGTATAGAAGATAATGATAAATTACTTAATATACTAAAAAAGACTATCAAATAAAAAAAAATGTATTCAACATCTTTAAATAAATTTATTTAAAAGATGCACCCTTTTAATATTTACCAAATTTTGTATGAAATAATAAGTGTGAAAAAATAACACAGGATTACAAAAAAAGGACACAAACACTTCTCTGTCTGTGCCATATGTTTTAACTTATTAGCTAAAAATAAATTTTTTTCTAAAGATACATCTAGTCATGCTTTAATATTTGATGATTACCGAAGCATAGTTACAAAACAAATCGTATCCATAGGCTGAAATTTGTCTATAACTGCAAAAAAATACGATAAATCGCTTATTTCAGCTGACCATAGATCTACTTAATGCAAAACGAACAAATAAATTTAATTTTGGATACATGTTCAGAGTTTCAGTGATATATGTTCCATTCGATTTTTTTATATTTTTATCTTAAAAATTAGTAATACCATGGTGTCAGTACTGGTACATGGTTGTTGGTAAAAAAACGTTTAGATAAAAAAAAGTGCCAACTTTGTATTGGTAATACGTGTCAAGAAAAAATCAATTTCTCAATTTTAAATAATTAAACTAGTTAATTCTTTGAATTAAATTCAAAAATTTGTAGTATAGGAAAAAATTTTACTTAAAATAATAACAGATATTCAAAATAAAATATAGAATAAAGATTTGTATTAAATAGATCTATGGTAAACCAAAATAATGGATTCATCGCACTCTTTTGCAGTTAGAGGCTAATTTCAACCTATAGATCCGATTTCTCCAGTAACAATAATTTAGTAATCTTATTTTTTAATGCTCAAACTTAGACTTATTTTGAAAGTTAAAAATAAATTATGACCTATTTGAGTAATTCCGAGCTCGGATTCGTGATCAGCAACCCAAAAAACACAGTTTACTAGCAGACACATCTAAGTGTCTTTTCTGTTTTTTTGTGGTCCTGAGTAATTAATACCTTTGAACAGCTGAAGACAACACCCATCTATTGAATTTTCACAGAAATTAAGGTGCTAGAACGATGTCATTTATTTTGAATGTAGAGCAGAAGGTTACGGGAGACACTTGAAAATTTATGGGGGTGACGAAGGAATTGCTGGGAGAAAGGCCATAGAAAAGCAGAGTCTTATTGGGTAAAAATAACGGACGAATCTGCGGAATCCCCCCTTATTTTGCGTGAGAGCAGCATGAGATCTGTGGAGAATCTTACGGTAGGGGGAGCTCTTAACATTACGCAGGGGGCTTCGAGCGGCTTTGAAATTTTTTTTGAGTTTTTTGGGGGCGTTGTTCTGACGACACAACCATATTCAAGAGATCTACCAAGGAGCTGTCAGTGCTGTATACTATGTTGGGTTACTTTGTGGACAGCATGACCTTAACTTTAGCGTTTCAAGGCACCTACTAGTCATTTTTTTCGCTACGCTGTCTTTATTTTCGCAGCCTTTGAAAAGCTGCCAACATGTAATTTAATAGGCTTATGGTTGCACGTGCTGTCTTTGCCAGAGTAATGCAAAGAGGTAACCAAGCCAGTCTTGCATGATGACCGTAAAGGGTTAATAAGCAATATTTTTGATTCTTTCTGATCCCGCAGAAATAATGTAACAAGAGACTGAATCTACAGCTTAATCTGCAGAAAGGTGATGTCGTACGAACTTTCACCTTTCATCTAGTGGCATCTAGGATTGATTACCAATTCTATTCCTGTCAAAACTGTGGGGTAAAGTAACTAATTAGTGGTTGAACAGATTCAGGGTATAATGCGTAACTGCGGATGTTAAGGGCGATCCTATTATGAGCTAAAAAACATGGGCAGTGGTGAAAATATATAAATACATGCAAAGGACGAAGCAGCGGATATTAGGCTTATGCAGTAGAGGTACATTGTAGACTTTTCTCAGTTGTGTGGGTAAATATTTTTTCTTTGACAGTATACGATCCGAGAGGAAAGTAAGTATTTATGGAGAATCGCAGATGGAAGCGTTGTATATAGTAGCGTGTACGTATTAACAGACTCTCCGTAAAAAAGCTGTTGCTTACAACGCAAAACTCATTTTAAGTTGGCCAGGAGATAAAGCTAGTCACATACGTTTTTAAGAATAATTAATAGGGCTATTTATTTGAAAAGCAGTTTCTTTTTTTAATATTTCGTATCTTTCTGATTTCGGGTGAAATTTGGTGTTTTTCCAGCTATAATTTCCTTTAATTTTTGGCTTAGAGAGCTCTTTATATTTCTTTCAAAGAAGTCTACGATCTAATGCAATCTTGGTCCTCGAATCCTTTAATTTTTTATGTTTGAAGACTGAAAAAACTTCTCTCCCACTCTGGCCTCAGTAAATTTTTGCATCACTGCGTGAAAGGAATGAGCATCTCTCGAAATCTTTGCACTAGCATTGATGACTGTAAAGTACAAAATTACTACCATTCTTGGAGAAATAAGGCTCTCTTGAACAGGGATATGTGAATCTGACCTTACAAGATAGGTTTATAAAAAAAAACGAGGTACAAAAATTAACATTCATGACAAGCATGTTTTTTTTTATAAATTACGTTGTTTATCTAGTAACTAAAGCAGACGAAGTTTTTTGATAAAATGTAGTATGAATATGAGTCCACATCTACCTCTGCTGCATTGGATTCATATAGAAGTGGTCGAAGATTCTCTTTGACAGACGCAGCATAATTTTTTATTTTCATGGTCAAGTAGACATTTACGAGGTACGTGCTTAGAGAATAACTAGTGAAAGAGGACAGATCACTCGAGCTCCATCAGGTATAAGTTTTGTAGTAGTTCTCTCATTCTAAAATGGAATTATTACCATAGAAAAATTTTATCATTAGCCTATCCCGTGTCTGAATTCGTATGCACTACGTCTCATCTTTTTTACTAGAGCGCTGGAATATGGTAAAATTATCGTAAATGACAAGAAACATCTCTGAGATATTTTTTTAGAAACGGTGTTTTAAGTGTCACATTTCACTACAAAACGTATCGCGAAAAATAGTATAGAGTGATGCCATGGTGTTTAATTGAGGTTAACGGTCAAAATAAAAGTAATGTAGGTTTACATTGTGCGATACTAATTCTAAAAAGATAAAAGAATACCTCAGTCAGATCTACGATTACATTGGCGGATACAAGTAACTTTACATGGAAGTACATGAAACTGAAGTAGAGTAGATTCAGATTATACGATACGTATCAGGTTAAAATAATAAGAGGGAAAAAATACAAAACCTATCGGATATATATAAGGTTAATTACAAATAATTGTTCATGGCATCATACAAGTCCATGATGCAGTATACACTACATACACGCGAGTCGAAGCTTTGCAGCTGTTTTTGTTCCAATTTTATCATGCACAGTTTCTCCAAAGTGAATCGAGAGGATTTATTGATATACTTGGGACGCCGTAGTTGTTAAATAACATTGAAGACAATACTAATCAATGTAAATTAACAACGTAATAACACTCGGTATATAGATCAACAAAGTAACTCACTAAGGAGCAAAGCCTCAAGGTTATTTAATGAGCTTTATTTAGCGCGTTAAACTATTTATTAAAAATGCTCTTTTGCATCTCGCAAGCATCACACACTGATGTATTTGTAGAGTATGCTATTTCAAGAATGGTAAACGAAGTTGCCATGTACTCTTTGAAGTTTATTACGCTACGTCCTAGTGTTAACACCCAATAAGTGACTTTACTTAGACCATAAGTGAATTCAGTACGCTTTATTTACGACTACGGTTGAATAGCTGCGTATTCGTATGATAGAACTAACACCTTCACCAACAAACCTTATGCACATGCGTCAACTGAAGATTGTTTTCTCAGCTAGACAGGAAAAACTTCATGGAGAAGCAACAATTCTATGATGGATCACTAATTTCATGAGAGATACTACAAACACTTTTTCTGGCAAAAACCCCTGAGACTAGTAGAGTAGGATTGAGATTTTCCTGAGGAGAAACCGCGTTGTTACTCGATCTACATTTCTTTCTAGACTATCACCTGCACTTCGGTACTCTTAATTTAAAACCTTATCTTTTTATTATTTCCAATTACTTATCCCTCCCCCCCTGGTTGTCTTAGCATTGTATAAAATAATTCATACCAGATGAATTTTCAACGATTGCATTCAAAAAATAGTGTAACCATCAATTTCCCATACTCAAATGACATGCGTTAATCATGGTTAACCGTTCACTGATCCCTCATATTATTGTTCGAATGAAAACTATAATATAATATAATTTAAACTATAATATAAAATTGGCACTTAATGTGTATTTAGTCAAACCCAAAAAAAATAATGCGTAAAAGAGATCACCATTAAAAACCCTTTAACAAAATTAAAAGGTTAGGCAAGTTTGATAAGTTGAGTTAATATTTCTAAAGCCTTTATATACTGGCAATGGATAGTATTCTTCTAAATAAATCTTTAGCCTTACAAATCTTTTAAATAAAAATATAAAAACGGTCAAGTTTTTTTTCTTAGCATACTTTCTGTATAACACTCATAGAATAATACAGTCTAGTACTCGTTCTTTGACTAAAGCCAATTAAATAATATTAACTTCTAACTGGTATTGTATATAAATCTCAAAGGGATTAAAATAATGTCCTAACATTTCCATATACTTACGACATAAAAAGTCAGTAACGTATTTATTGGGAGATTTGCATGAAGTACCAGTCAAAAGTCAATATTACTTAGTTTGATTTTGTTAGAGTTCGAGTACTAGACAGTATTACGCTACAAGTGTCATACAAAAAGCATGATGGCAAAAAAAAAAGTTTGACCGTTTTTGTATTTTGATTTCCAAACTTTACAAATCTTAAGATTCACTAGGGAGATTACTATTTATTGTCAACGTGTTAGGGCTTTAGAAATCTTGTATAAAATATTAACTCGACACATCAAATTTACCTTACCTTTTAGATCTGTTAAAAGGTACTTTTAGAGGAATGTCATAACTTTTCAAGAAAATATTTTTTGAATATTTATTTGAAATCTTCCATAATCTTACTAAATTCCTAATAAAAGTTGCTTATGTAAAAATCTTTGGAGTATATGAATATGTACTGAGGTTAATTTATACAAATAGTTCATAATTGTAATGAATGGAATGAATTTTCTTAAAAAATACTGTTTTAAGATTTTTAATGTATGATGCTAATGTTTTTTTATTTTCTGTTATCCAACTAATTAATCGTAAATTGTCATTTATTAAATCAGCTCTCATCATCATGCCTTTTTTTAAACATTGATGAAATCCAAACATTCTAGATGACAGTTATTTAACAATTAAGTAATTATAACAATGAATAAGAATTCAGAGGAGAAGGAAGTGCTTTACTACTAAGTTACCAAGAGCTCCTAACACTGCATGCTATCTGTAGCTAGAACTTAAAATATACCTGAATACAACATCAGATGCCGTTGGCAGCACTGAATTTTTTAAGAATACACTTATCTACACCATAAGTACTAAAAAAATTTGGCTGGCAGCTAAATTAACGATAAGATCACCTTTTGTTAAGTCTGAGTGTAAAGAAACTTTGAAAGTTAATTGGAGTATTTTGTGATACAGTTCTCGTTTTCATCCTTCTAAGGACTTTCTGGCCTATATTTGCCGGTAAAACTACGAAATAGGATTAAAGAGACTGGATCAAACAAAAATACATCAGGCATACTGGCGGAAATACTTATTTTTTACTATTTAATAATTCGAGTATGCGAATCTAATGTAAATAGTAACACGGTCACCTTCGTCTGCTTTCTCAAACTTATCTCGTCACGCTCCCGAGCAACTTAATAATTAAGTATCTCTGACCATTTAAGGTTCACACACGTCTAAGTTAACATAAGGCTGATCAGATGTAGAACGAGAAATAAAAGCTATTTGATTCCTCGTTTTACTAAAACCTCCATTTGGATGCAGAAAACATTTTTTTTTGCTTTTTTTATATTTAAATTCTAACATACGTTTTATTTTTTGATTAAAGTGAAGACTATGCAGTGTTCTTCATTTACACACTTGTATTCTGAAGTAGCCGCTTTTGTAATGATATATTCTGAATTACAATAATTTTCGATTCTGAGCCAAATGTTTATCTCATCCAGTAGATGTCCCAAATTATCATGGATACTAATAGTAAATCGACATTCATCGTCATATTTTTCTTCGACGTTCTTGTCTTGTTTAAAAATGTAAGGAGCGTCATCTTCTCTTTAATGTGTTTTAAAAATACCACGCCCCAATCACGACTCAATCGTATCTCACGAAACGATTGCGTGGTTAAAAAACTAGTTATATTATCCTTATGGTATATCATAGTATTGTTGTACGTAGTACAAGAAAAAATTTTTTAGTATTAACTATTTAAAACTTTTTGAGCTCACGTACTCGCACTTAAGATTCAAACTTATCCGAATAACATGCCTACTTTATTAGAGCTTTTTTGTTTGTACCACGACCTCCTATTCAAATGATTCGATCTAATTCAAATCGTTTCGATCCGTTCATTTGTTCTCTACTGACCAAAGTCAGCTCCTCGGTGTGGAAGAATCTATTTATCTTTTCGTCGTATAAATGCTCCAAGACGTACGTACATACATCCATATATGTATATATTGACGATACATGTGTACTTACTTAATACATCGACCAGCCTTAGTAAGTAGTAGCATTCATTATTATAATTATTTATGCTTATTAACTGCATCATATCACACTTTTGTAAATTATTAAAATTTGTGACTTCGTAACGCGATCTTAAAAATCGTCTTCGTACCAGGCAATGTTACGTGAGGGAATCTTGATTCAATACGCAGGCATACAGTTACTTTTTGTCAACAATTTTTTTAACACATTGTTATTTCTTATTATATTTTAGGTTCCAACATACCCAGATTTGTAGGAGGTTTCAAATAGGACATTACGATACTAGTGCTCGAGGAAGGCGATTGATGCACGCAGTTCACACACGAGCGCTAGCGAGTGTGCGAAGACACGCGTGTGTTAATCACCTAACCTCTCGAAAGTGTGGTGTATACAACTTTTCAACACATTGTGCGCGGGGAACGAGGTTATGAGCCATCTAATGTGGCTCTGCAAAGATATTGACGTACACACGCACGAGTGCGCAGCACGAGTTGTGAGTCACGTGTGTAAATCGAGTTCTTCAGAGCCACAACAGATGGCTCATAATCGAGGACCCCGCGGACGGCGTGTCGAAAATTGTTTTTTGTAAAGCAGTGATATTTCTCTCATACTTTTATTTTGAGCTAAAGAGCGATGTTGGTGTATCTGTTTTATTTTCGGTACTTAACAATAAATTTTCAACACTTCTTATCAATGATTATTCTGTTGTATGCATTCCATATACATGACATTTAGCTGTATTTAAGGAGTTCATTGGAATCTGACCAACTCTTATCACATCCTCATAACCAATAAAATCACGCAGAAAATTACAAAATTTGAGAAACTTGGAAGTTTAGCTTTGCGAACATATGCATTAGGTAAATTTTTTCGTATATCATTTTCTGGAGGAGAAAATAACACTGCTTTGATGATAGTCGTCATAAGCTTGAGTTGATCTGGAGTTGAATCTGATCAAAATTTGAAAAACTTTTAAAAAACCTTATTTTCATTCAAATTCGAGGACTTTAAACATACAAAATGTCATAAAAAAATCTGTACTTGAAATTTATTTAAAATCAGAAGCATGGAACACTAACGATTTTGAAAAATACGTACCACTTTGTACGGCTATGTAAGTAGGCTAAAGAAAGTCATACATTAAGGGTAACTAACAATTTTTAAATCTAATATCATTGTGCCTGCTTCAATGTTTGAAATACAGATGATCTAACATAGTGCAAAACTTTAAAATCTAGGATCTATGTGCAAATCCTTTACGTTCTGCGAACTCCTATTGATTCTTGACACCGATCATTAACAGTTCTATAGAGTATTGCGATTTTAATAACCACCTCTAAGAGCTCAGCCTAAAACGTTTTAGGTTAGAACCAATCTAGATTTTGTGGAATCTAAAATCCTAAATTTAAATTTTAATTGAAGTTACAATAACAAAATAAAGGTTTAACGCTTTAAATCCCAATGTTTTATGTATAAGATACGCACACTTTTTTTTTTTTTTTTTGTTTGATAGAGCAGAGAGAAGAAAATCTTCATAAACACCCCAGTTAATCTGGTGGTTGTGTCGGATTCACCCGGCGTGCCTACCGACTAAAACTAACCTCCCCACACGGGACAGGTCCGTGAGGATCACTTCCTTCGAAGACAAAAAGGCATAGGAGAAGAAAGAAGGAAAATCACGGAGAATTTCGGAGGCCAGCTCACTCTCAGAGCAATGAGAGGAGGGGTACTAACGCATCTGTGTGAAGCTCGAATCTTGGCTATTATATACACACATAGAATAGGACTTATGCAGACATTACATGCTTGAAGCATAGATACTAAAAACATGGAAAAATTATGCTGTCAGCATAATTCTGATATTGTCAACAACAATAGCAATCGAAATTTATATTTGTCCATATAAGTCCCGATTTACATTAATACATACACACACATTACAGATATAATGTTTTTTCGAAATTCTGGATATAGCTTCTACGGAATCTTCAGCAAATGTCACAGAAAAATGGTAAGATTCGCACTTAGCGAGATTCTTCATAGATGAATAGATAACAGATACCACATTCCTTGTTTCCCTATCTCTTCCCTCTACTATATCCAGACCGAGAGCAGTATTCATTCAAAATTAGCTACAAGCAATCTTTGAGATACATTTTCCTTCAAGTGCATTAACATTGCGTTTCATAACTAGTTTGGTGCTAAAATTTTTATTTACTACTTATGAATTAATTTGTTTTCAAACATTTGACGTATTATAAACAATAATAAATTATTCATTTAATAAGAAAATGTATTTCAAAACTTTGAGACAATATGTTTTTATCACAGCTTTTTGTGTGATGACAAATTTTTAAATTTCTAAATAAATAAATAACTATTTATTAATATTTTCAAGCAAATTTTTGCATTATGTTTTTTTTTTTTTCATTGTTAGTTTAGTTATACGAGGTTTTACGAATAAATTATTTGATTTTCATTGAGTCTAATCCTTTCAAAATTTTAAAATTAGTGAATGAGCTGATTTTTCAATTAAACTACATTCACTAGCATCTAATACTATACTCTTCCAGATAACGCGATACTATAAAGTGTTTTTTCTAAGCCTTCTTTTATACATAAAATTATGGTCGTTACATACGAGACTAAGAATAAGTATGTGTTTGAGTGTGTGACAGGTGCGAGCACGGCGTTAAAAATTTTACTAGCGTAAAAAAATGTTTTGAAGTAATCAGAAGATTCGATAAAAGCGGACGGTCTTGTAGCAGTTGTACAGCAATTCGTGTTTAAGCTATATATTCTGTACTTGTCTCACCGAACTTAGTATGTTCTTTTAATTGCTTATTTTTTAATAACTCAATACCCAATTACCAAATATCGTAGTTCCAAGGATAATTGCACCACTTTCAATAAATCACGCTAGGTGATTTAAATTATTATTTCATAAAAGGTGTATCTATATTCATTTATTGTATGCTATAGAATGTAACTTTATACTGGGGTACCCAAGAACCTACTGACTTCTGGTGTTTGGATAGAGTGGGAACGCTTGGATCAGTTCATCTGGTGAAGTCGTCATAAGACCGATAATAAGTAGCATGGCTAGGCAATTAGGCCTATGAGTAACTTTTCTATTCCTTAGTCTGACACCTATGCGAGATGTCTTTCTCTCTCATTTTCTTCAACGTGCGGAAGAATTATTATCTCAATGTTTCGAGCTGCACAAGCAATGTTCTCTTTTTCCCTTTAAGGCTAAGATAGTACATAAAGGTATCATTTAGGAAATCGTTTAAGAAAAAAAAGATAATGAATTGTGTGGATTAATTGACAGCTTCAACTGTAAAAGTTTATTCAAGGTGTAGAAGAATCGATAATCTCAGTTGATAGGTGTTTGTTTAATATACATTAATTTTTATTGAAAAAACATTATTTCTCTATCAAAAATAAGCTTTTGTATTATTCATCTGTCTTTGTACATATATATGTGTTTTTACCTGTTTTTGCACCTACTACTGGATGAATTATTAAATTTTTCTTTGATTAAAAACTCTGTAAATTTTTGACTTCGTTCGTACGTTCCCGTTTGTTCGTTTATGTTATTAACTCACTTGGTTGTGCTATCTTAGTTTTATGTTTCTTTTGTTTTATTACTCAGATCTTCCATTCATTTTCCTTATCAAATACTTTAATTTACCTTTTATTTATTGTGTTATGTTCTGTCACTACTTACTTTATGACTTATTAGAAATTATAAAAATAAGAAAAGTATGGTTAAAAAAAAAGACTTTAAAGAACGCCTTGTATATTTTAAAAAGTCTGCTTTTCACAATAGTTATAACGAAAAAAAAAAATGGGTCGTGGGACCCACGATAGAAGTGAAACTTCAAGTATCAAATATTGAACTCATTTTATACAGAAAATTATATGATAAGCAATCATATGTGTTATTGCTACGAGGTCAATAAGTAAATTTTTTTCACTAATATTAAACAAGTTAAAAAAATTTCGTATTTGAAATGGCTGAAAGTCATGTTTTCATCAAACCTAATTGTACGCTTCGATTGTTTTTTCCTCTTTGGTGAACCCATGAAAATTGGTATTTTCAACTTATGTTGCTTTCCTTCGAGATATGGTGTTTTTTTCAATTTTTTGAGGTTATATTGTCATGAAAACACTTTAAATTTCTTTGAGCATATCTGCTTTGATGTTTAAAGTATACTGCAATTTTTTCGTAATTTATAACTCCAATTCCATAAAGATAGAGCGAAAATACGAATTTGAGGTTATGTAATCACAACAAATGACACCTCTATTTGTGCGTCTCGATATTCTATTTTCCCTTTAGGATACCCGTAAAAAATCGGTATTTGTGGCCTATTTTATTTCTCCGTCGAGAAATGACGATTTTTCTTATTTTATGAGGTCATGTTGTTATAAAAACACTTCAATTCAATTTGTGGACATCTCTATTAATTTTCAAGGTATACTATAATTTTTTTGCAATTTATAACTCATATGTCAGAAAACTACAACTAAAATACGAATTTGAGGTTATTTAATAACAAAAAACACCTCATTACACACACACACACACACACGCACACACACACACACACGCACACATATATATATATACACGTATATATATACACGTAAAAATTTGAGCATGTAGTAGCAAGAGGAGCGAGGCACAGAGAAAGGCTGTCCCACGTCCCACTCTACGCGTATCTGCACTGCTCTGGTGGCAAGGGGGACGAGGCAGAGAGAGAGAGCGGCTGGAGTGGTGGGGGGCTCAGAAATTTTGTGTCGCTTGAAAAAATTCACAACATGCCATAAGAAGTTTCACTTCAAAACGTTACTATAACACTGCAAGTGTCTTCACTAGCAAGGAGTTCAGTATGTATAAGCCTTAAGAGAGCGAGTACGAGCACTCAATAAACGACAATATTAAGTCAGCCATTTGAGCATAATCTAAGGTCCATTCAAGCAAGGAGGAGTTTTTGTTTTTGCAAAAGCAGATTTTGGTTAATGGGCGAGGTAAGTCTCAGCTTTAACTAAATAAATTATTAACAACGTTTGAATGCACGACTTCATAACGTTTATGCAGTTATAAAATATGTTTTCTTGTATTGTACAACTTTAATTACCAAGGTTAAGCCTAAGTTAGAGTTTACGTAATTGAGATTTATGAAAAATATTGTAGTTTTTGTTTAAAGAGAAATTTTACCGTTGATCACCGAAAAACCTTGCTGATTTCTGTTATTAAATTTTATTTTAAAAGAGATAATGTTTGATACGGCATATCGTTTTTCATTTGCATTAATAATTTTGTCAAAATGGTTATTTTTTTTTTAAATTTCATCAATTAATTTATATTCCTTTTATAATAAGTTACTTTTACTTCACTCTCTCACACACACTGTCTCTTGGCCATACACATCATTGCACTGCAAATCACACTACCATATCTTTCATCACTATTCATAGTGGTTAAAAAGAGAGCTAGTCATTGGCCAGTGTACGTAGGTTATAAGTCCCACGATGTATAATCAGTGGTTAAGTACAGCAATCTTTTTTAATTTCTTTTATTCCACTCTTTTTACAGCAGTTAAGGAGAAATACACTTTCAATCGTTAGTCTTGCTTTTTCTAAGCTCTTGCCTATTACATAAATAAGTGCCAGTGACTATCCATTTTACTTTTTGTGTGTTTATTGATTATTATTTAAATTCTCTGTTCAAATTAGTGACTCTTAGTAAAAATAATCACACGTATAAAAAACTTTACATATGAACACTTTCTTCGACATGAGGATTAATTATAACTTAATTTTTTTTTGGCAGCATTATGTCAAAGCAAAACAGATTAATTGTAAATTCTAATTTTATTTGAAGAAAGAAAAAAAGTAACAACGGGTTGAATTACAGAAGTGAAGAAAAGACCTAGATTAAAGCATGAAATGCTGGGTAACATGAACTTAGATAAATTGAAGGTTTAAGTCCAAATTTTTGCTTAATGTACCACACGTAAATGAAGAAAATTTTTTATCACAGCCCCTACACAAGTTTGTAGCAGTTGAAAAAATTCTAAACTTAGAGGAAGATCTAACTAAAGAAGAGCAAGAGTGTTACGATGTATGTTTGTTTGTACTTGAACAAGAAATTTAGGAGGTTAATAAAAAGTGAAAATGCTTTATACAGTTTAAGAAAAAATTTAATAATGCTTAGTAGACAGCCGTTAGCTGTGCTGTTTAAGATATTCAACCAGTTAAGCAAGGTTTCGTATCAATCTAAAGCTTAATGAAACTAATAAGCAGTTTATCAAAAAATAAGAAGTATTAAAACATTTAAGTGTAGTTTGCCACAAATTGCCCTAGCTCATATGGTTTTTAAGTCACTACGGTGTTGTACAAGAGTCTAGTCTTATAACTAAAACAAGAGTCGGCTTTTAATGGTTACCTTTAAAAGAGTTATCGAGTGCAGGTCCCAATTCATTGCCTAATCTCTTTGATTTAGTTTAAAGTGGAAAAACTTTAAGTTTGTATTTACTGCTGACACTGAGAAATATTTAGACAGAGAGAGATAGACAAGGGAACTCGACTGTTAGTATGCTTACAATTAAACAAATTTGTTTTTCATGGTCAGCTTGCCACATGCGTAGAGAGTGAGCAGAGATATACAAAGATAAATTACTAATGGGGCTGAAATTCTAATAAATAGTTTTGACATAAATAATTTCCACTCTACAGATAATACAAAAGAAAAAGCTATTAAAAGTCTTCAGTAGTTGAAAGGAATTACCAGATCAGGTTGTTTCCTTTGAAAGTGAGCGAGTAACCCATAAAAAATTTTACCAAAAATACCAAACACAAGTTTTCATACCCAGTAACCTTAGGTGACAAGGCGAAAACCAAATCGATTTGAGGTTTAAAACGGAATTTTTTCTTAAAAACCTTTTCTTTTAACATTGAGTTTCCAGAACCTTCTTACGCTAAATCTCAAAAATTCTGGACGCTTAAGGATGGTTGTCAGCAGTTATTATTAAGCAAAAGAACTCAATTTAAAAACTTCAGATACCTAAGGCAAACTAGGACATCCCCTTAACAAAAGAAGTTTCTGACAAATGGTTGCTTTGGTTATCAAAGATAAAAATGTAGAACAAATAACCTTTTCCAGATAGAATCGCTTTAGCTATATAGTAGCTTAAATTAAATTATATGGTTTGGCTAATGCGTCTCAGAAAGCTTAAGCTTCTTCTCATGGAAAAATCCAAAAATTTTGTCAGCAGCATCCACATAAGCTCCATTTATTCCATAAGATTTAACATGCAAAGTTTAAAATAATTGGGGCACCATAACACGTGCATACAGTGAATACCTTAATTAGAATTGTGTGCAGGTCATACGATTGTTAAACTCACTAAACAGTACTAGTCTCAAATTTTAGCATAGCCCCTCAAAGTGTTCTTTTGGTCGGATTCAAATGTTGTATAAGATAGGTTGAACTAACTGTCAAAGTGGCCTTTTTTTTGACGATCGTTTCTCGCAGATTCAAACCCTCTGGTTCTAACTGAAGTGGAGTCACATAAGTGATTAATTAAATCCAATCAAGGTAGCTCCAAGACAAGTTTTTCCAGCAGGTTTACTTAAACGCAACATCTAGTTTAAAGGCCAAGATATTCAGTACAAACCACAAGCTACTTACTCTCCAGATGATTATAAGAAACTGAAAAGGAAATCCAAAGATAACAAAAAGGCTCACGAAGTATATCACGTTGTTGAACAATTTGTCCCATAAGATCTGTATTATAAATATTCAGATTGGTCCAAGTATTTAATAGTTACTGTGTAAACTACAAGATTTTGTATACAATTTAGTCTTCTAAAACTGAAAATACAAGGTCATTGATTGGTGAAGAAGTTATAAAGTATGACAAGAATAGTTTATTGTCAGTAAATTGCTGACATATTATTTTTTTCAGCTGCCTTCTTTGCAACTTGGTAAAGCTGTAGAAACTACCCCTTTGCACACTAAATTTCCGCTTCTGATGGATATGTTTACATCAGAAGTCTTATTTTTAACACGCTTTTATTAGCTTCACTTGCAACTAACTGTGTATGTAAGAAAATTTTGGAATCTTAATTCAACCCACTTCCCGGTCTTCGATTAGGATAAAATTTTGCACACGCTCTGAGTTCTGATAACAATACATGACTAGCTAAGAAACGTGATTACAAATCCAATATGGCGGACTGGATGTTTGAAGTCCACCCACATGATACGGGTATCAAATGGAAGGGTTTGCCGTCAGGAATACAAAAAGATAGTCACGTGACTAAAATCTAACAGAGCAGACATCCAATATGGCGGATTGGCTATTTGAAATACATCCCTATGATATGTGTATTAAACAAAGGGGTTTGCTGAATGGGATACAAAAAAAATAATCACGTGACCTAAATCCAACATGGTGGCCGTCTCAAGGTGACAAATTGGCTATTAAAAATGCAGCCTTATGATTTAGGTATAAAATGAAAGGATTTGCTGGAAATAACGCGGAATGACATTTTCTCGCCAAATTATCATGTCATGGGTATCAATCAATAAGGTTTGACGAGAAGAATACGAAGATTGGACTTTGAATCTATGAGATTCCACCTAAGCCAAGGTAGGATACGCACCAAGGGCTGAATGGTATGAAGGTGGTAAAAAATATCATGTCACTAGCGTCACCTTAGGGCTCCGGGCGCAATCCTTTTGTGATAAGCCTTGCCCCTCCTACTTGGACCTATGGGGGGGTTGACCGTCTGTAAGACTAAAAAGTATAAAATAAAATAATAGTTTGAAAAACTAAAAAATACGCTTTTAGCGCGCACTAAAAACAACAAAATAATTCGGACATTTAGTTTGATTACTCAAGAGTTGTTCCTTTGCCAAATCTTTATTAGATCGCAGGTAAACATAAACAATTTCAGTTCGTGATGAACGATAAATAATTACCCATGCAAAATGGTTATAAGTAGGTAATCATCTTTATTAAATATTAACTATGATTTATTATACATGAAAGCGTAGAGCATTTGTGTAATCTTTACTCTTTCTGGACAAAACGCTTGACGGTTTCTTTCATAATAAATGTTATAACTATTATTTATCGTTCATCACGAACTGAAATTGTTTATGTTTACCTGCGATCTAATGAAGATTTGGCAAAGGGACAACTTTTGAGTCATCAAACTAAATGTCCGAATGATTTTTTAATTTTTAGTGCGTGCTAAAACCGTGTTTTTTTGTTTTTTAAACTATAATTTTTGTATGAATCTAATGGATTTAGTCGTAAGTTAGCTCCACAAGCTTAATTTTTATTGTAGTTTGAGACTACCGCTTTTTGTTATCTAAAATACCTATTAAATTGTACAGTGAAGACAAGCTTTCTAAAAAGCGATAGAAAAGTGTTTAACTTTTAGACGTTATGCGGCCAAGTCTCTTATTCAATACATGAGTGATTTGCATGAAGTACGAGTCAAACTTGATATCTGCTCTTCCCTTGGGTTACTTGTCCAATAAGTTTAAATCAATAATAAACTAGCTACAAACTCGGTTAGTAGTCACAAATATATGTGTAAGGAAAGCTTAACAGCAGTCGTTCTGAATAGACAAGATTAAGGCGTAACGTTTATGAGAGGTCATTTGTTAGAAGAAAAAAATTACAAAATTGAAAAAAATTTTAAACTAGAAAAAGAATGGAGTTATTGAGCACGCTATTTAACTGTTTAAATATGCAGTCCCTCAGAACCATAAAAATTTGTTTGATTTGGCTGCAACCATTGCAACTATAATGGCGACCTCCGATCATCGCTTTGGATACTTTAAGAATTGTAAAATATGTTGCAGAATTTAGATGGAAATAAACAAAGACAGCAAAAATACTTAGTTTTATACAATTACTTTAAAGAACTGAAAATTATTTAAAAAAAACAATAACATACAAAAATAACACGAATAAAAAAAAACTTGCAAATTTCTTTCAGAACACATACACTACGTTGTAAAATTTTTTGTAAAAATAAAATAATTTAAGTGATATTTAAATAACATTAAAGTAGTTAAACTCTTGCACTAATATTACTTAACATTCTTTATTAAAAAAAAAAAATTTGAAAAACTATAGAAGAAACCTGCATAAACAATCAACGAAAGCTAAGTAAATAGCTGTTAAAAAATTGCTTGGACAATAACAGAAAGTCAAGTGAAGTAGAAATAATATGCCATACTTATCAGATACTGGCATAATATTATGTAATAGTTATAAAAAAACAAACAAAATCAATAGTTTTTAAATGCGAGTTGATCTTGAGCCAAACTAAGTACAAATCATAAAAGAATACTTTTGTTTATTATGATTTTAGGACGTTTGATTTACATAAAGATTATAATATGATTCAGAATGCTGAAAAAGCTGGTGCATTACAATTTTTGATTTAGGTAACGCCAACTAAAAAAAATGTCCCAGATAAGTTAGAAGTTACGTTACAAACTTACAAAAGATCTTTGATCTTTTGTTAAGGCAAAAAAGGTAAATTATTAATTTGTAAATAGAGAATACGTCTCAAAAAATAATTCTCGTTTTGCCGATTCTTTGCCCATGTTTTTTTTTTTTTTTTTTTTTTTTTTTTTTTACCGGGTTACCGCGACAGCCTAGTCACCGGGGGCACCCACTCACCACTTGTGTATGGCAGTGTATTGCCGCACCCATTCCCAAACTCTTAATTAATATCATACCTAATCATACCACGGGCACAGTGTGAGTATCTCCGGTGAAACACCTTGCTAGTTAAGCAGACACTCTCTGCACCAATGGTTCATCGGGCCCACTCGCTGCTGTATGTCTTTTCTCGGAAAAGACTCTGCAATTAAGGATGTGCACTACTCACTGGTTAAACCAGCGCTCTCTGCCGAAGTATCAGACACAGGCTAATTAGCATCTCCGAAGAAGCTCCATCTTTCAGGGAACACTCCGTATCAGTAAGGCCAGCGATCCCTGCCTGGAAGCACCTGGCATCGGATCCGCTAATCTCT
Source organism: Copidosoma floridanum (assembly GCF_036245765.1). Lineage (NCBI taxonomy): Eukaryota > Metazoa > Arthropoda > Insecta > Hymenoptera > Encyrtidae > Copidosoma > Copidosoma floridanum. Next base: position 14,525,907 of record NW_028321881.1, read on the forward strand.
ACCTATAGCTCTAATACTGTTTCTCATTTACTCAGGCCCAAAGACCTGTGGGGCAAGGAAAAAACCCTGGAATTACTTTGAAAGAAAATTCCAGAAAAAAACACGCCCCAAAACAGCCGGGGTTGCATAGAAACTTTTTCCAGTGATAACAGTTCTTAAAAAATCTGCACTTACCGGAAATCGAACCCACAACCCCTAGAACGGCGTTGTATTAGTCACAAGCACGTTTACCACGGAGTCCACGCCACTCTGATCCTTTGCCTATGTATAATAACGTATTTTTTTATTGTAATGGTCCAAAATTTTTTAAGTTATCAATTTTATCTACAGAAAAATTGAAGATGAAGGGCAATCTCCATGAGGTCATGTCTCATGTCCAAGTATAAGAAAATCTATGCAATGCATACGTATCTTATCACGTGACTAAAAAATATTTAAAAATTTTGTTACAGTATCTAATCATAAGAAGCAGCCTCAGCCTTTTGCTTTACATTTAGCAATGCTTGACAATATTGAAAAAGTAACAAGTGAAACGGATTGCAAGAAATTGAATGTATAGAGTATGTAGAATAGTACAATAAATGCTGATCAAAAAAGTATTTATTTCAAGGTTTTTAAAAACAATTATTCATTGGGCACCAGCCACTTAGCAAGAGACAGAGACTTTAGAAAAATTAGTATCAATGGAACGGGCTTAATCTAGCTCTACAAATCTACGGAAGTAGCATATACTGAGAAAATTAAATGTTAACTATCTTACAAAATGACCTAACTTGTAGTATAGTGAGCTGGAAGATTATCTAACGATAAAACAAGCATCTCCGTATGATGCAACTTTTATCTCAACAAATTAACGAATATACACATCGATCGACGGACGCTATAACTAAATAACTGAAGAGTACACGATCACATGTAAAATTAAGAGCTATAATTCATTTTGTTTTGTCGTGCTTTACCCGGAAGCGAGGAAGCCTTATGCGCACGAACATCCAACAAACGATTAGCAAAGAAATACCTTGTTCGTTAGAGTTATCGAGAGATCCAGCTAGGCCTTGTTGTCGCCCCTTGGAAAACGTATTCGTTCATAAAATTGATAGCCAATAAGTCCCTGGAGAGAATCATCAAATAGGTCTTGACTGCACATTAAACGTAAATGCCTACCATGACTCTTATGAGCAATCTTCTTATGGCATGAAAGGTTATGCTTGATGGATAGGCCAAGAAGATAAGTTCATCACTCAAAAGGAATTAATCATATAATCCACACATTTACTTCTATCAAACGGCTACGTTACTCTTGTACTTTTGGTAGCGGCTTTACTGGACTGGCACCCTTCCCTGCATCACTACACCTATTTCTATTTGTCTGCATGATTTGTTATAAGATCACCAAGAGGAACTTGAGGGAACTAAAATTATTGGAGCACAAAACGGTTTAGGAGCATAAGAAGAAATGTGACAATAATTTAAAAAAAAAGACAGATGTTGCATAACCTTATTTTTATGTGTTACGTCATATGAGGCGGACATTTGACGTTTCATGGGAGGGAAGGAATTGGACTCAATACAGTGAGACTATTTTAGGTTGTCATTTCACTTAAACTTTTACATATTAAGATAGTATTTTATAAGGAGTACAGTATGGAGAAAGTGTTTACCGTATGAAGTATGACCTAATTAAGATGCGTGAAAAAGATACCAAGTTTCGATGAAAATAGATTACTTAAGGTTAGAGAGGAAAAGAGAAGTCAAAGTGTGATTTGTATTATGCGGAAGAACTACTTTTGCGACTACATAGATCCAAGTACGATGGTTTTTAATTTAGAATTAAATCTCGCTTATGACATTATTTCGGTGATTGTTTGAATAATAAAATACATAGAAAGTTAAATATTAGATAGTAAAGTGAAGATTGATTGGTGTTGAGATCCTTTCGTAGGTAAAGTCATCTCGTATTTCTCATTATACTTATTTTCATAAATTTACAATGAATTTTTAAATACTGTAATTCGTTAAGAAACTAATCTTCAATATAAGAAAGAGTTAAGATAAACACAACGAATACTAATAAATTAGGTTAACAAAAGTAATTAATTTTGATATTATCTGATCTAAAATAATGGAATAATCAAATTTTATCAAGTAGTAGTGTTTCAGCACTGGTAATAGGAGTATTTATATTTATTACAGATTTTTTTTTTATAAACACTTCATGCGCTGCATGCTACCACACCGCACGAATCAACTTTACTTGCATGCATGCGATGCGCACGAATATGGCAGATAGGCGCTTCTGTATATAATGCTAAGTATTCGATTATCATGACGGAAAAAGAATTAAAATAGTAGATAAGATGTAGGAAAAGAAGTGATATTTACACTATCGCAAAGATAAGGAAATCAAAAGGTGTAATGGACGTCGTTTGAATGTGGAGGACACGATTGATATATATTGTGCGAAAGAGAATCAAAAACACTAAAACATAGTTTAACATAGGTGCAAGGTATGCGTAAATACACGGAGAGAAGCTTCGAGGGACAGCTTCTCAGAGCAGCAGCACGAACAGCCCGAGTGTTAGTCCCTCGATTCTATGGAGTAGAGGGACTTGATAAAGAGAAGCAGCTACTCAAGGGGCGTAATAGAAGTACAATAAGTGTAGTATAGTAGCTACCTTTATCGTCGAGTGATCACATGTGGATATGTGACGAGTCAGAGCACCAAGCTGCCTCTAACGATACGACATAACCTGTATTTGTCCAATAGTGCACACTTTACATCTCGATTTTATAATGGATTTATTTTTATAATAGAAAACGTTCTTGTTAAACAAAATATTTATGTTACCATGAATACGTATAAGGAACTTTATTTTCATGCCCATTATCTCTCATATGTAGTAAAGCGTAAAGAAAATAAAGACGTTTCTTTACATTTAAAATTTTTATATTACGTTGAACCAGCCGTATCAGTTGTAAAAAATGTCACTCCTCGTGGCTCAAAAAATACAATGATCAAACACTTACTTCATTTATGATCAGGTTTGTAACATCCGTTTGAAATAAATTAATATTTTATTCAGCAAGATGTGTTGTATTCTTTTATTATGCTCCTATGATAAGATTCTGATTAAGGTAGTTTTATACAAAACTCAGCGTTTGTGATACTCGAAGAAAATTTGCTTGAGATAGTAAGAATTATACATCATGTTTATCAATTCGAGAAATATTTATATAATTGGTAGTTACTGTACTGATTGCATTATTTAACAAATGGACTACAGATTACTATGCAAAAAGAGTATATTCTATCTTAATAATATAAATTTTCTAGGACTGTCTATTTTAAATGTTTTTCCTCGAAGCGTCCAGTAGCTGCTACTCGACGGACAAGGTAACTAACTGCTCCTCACCCGCTTTGAGTCCCCTCTACTTAAATTTCGAGGTGCTGTCACTCGATTATGATCGCGCTGCTGCTCCAAAACCTCTGTGCGGCTAATCCTCGAAGTGTCTCTCCGTGTAGGTATAAGAAAAATATTTGAATAAATAAGGAATGTCATGTATGTTTAATTAATGATGTTAGGTTTCATAATTTATCATGAATTACTGAAGTAATTTCATAAGACTTAGCAAAAAATTAAAACGTCGTTATGGGTTACTAATATTATGGTTGTCTAATTGTTACTTATACCATTTAGACCTTTTAAAATTATGATGTAAAAATATTATAATGTGTTATTAACTATAACAAATAGCAATAACATAATAACTACTATAGATTCATTGAAACGGAGTGGAAAATTTCATCTATTTCAAACTTGCAATCTCCGTAGTGAGCAAAAATTGGTGACTTGATTCCATCAGCAGTTGGTTGATTTATGAAGAAACATGTTAAATCAAAAGCAAATATGTATTGTCGAATGCGAAATTGTTAGATGTATTGTTGGCGCTCGTAACTGAATTATTACGCATGCGCAACAGCAAGAAGACGAGACGCTGTGACGCTACACTTCAGCGTCTAGTAACTTCGGTTTTCGTTCACTCTCGCGCAGTCAGCCAGTCTGTACACACACGCATTCTCTGTCTTCGCTTTTCTTTTACCTTTTCTGTTCGTTTATTCATTGTACTCAAGATAGTAAAGTGTAAAGATAGTCAAACCTCAAGATAGTATAAATAAACGTTTTTAAGTTTAATTCGATATTTGCACTGTGTTTTATTCGCCAAGTCACCCGCCTAATCCCATACTGCTAACAGGTTATGGGCCCTAATTGGTAGTGTGGGTGTGAAATCTGTTCGATCGCGTCTTGTGTTCTTCTTCTCTTTTATTTTTTTTTCCGCTCCGCGCTTGAGCTTGTCGCGCGTTCTCTGTGTGCTTCCTTTTTCACCTGTTTCTTACGCGGGAAACGTAATGGCGGAAGCAAGCGGGAGCTCTGTATCGGGCAGCGAGCACTGCGAGCTGGAAGAGCTTGGCAGTCCCCTCACCCCGACTACCACCGAAGCGGCAGAAGAACAGCCCCAGGAGGCAGCGGATCGGGATCGAGATGGAGGCACAACGGCCGAATCGCCTCGAGATACGGACGTCGCTCCTACTATCGAGGCTTCGGGCGGAGCTGTAAGAAGAGAGGAAGTTAAGAAGAGAGTGAGCAGTAGTAAGTACTAGAAATAGATATTGTTTTGAGGACTCGGTAATTGCGTGAGGTGTTGTTGTCGTTGGGTCACGTTCGCTTAAAATCTCTAAAGACAAAAATTGGTGTCTTGCCTTAAAATGGAGAAAGACAGCTCACTTAAGATTGCAAGATTGAGATTCCCTTGATTAGAAGGCTTTCCTTTGTTTTTACGGAGATTCGCAGAACTCGAGAGAGCCGGCACGCGTTTGTTTATGTGAGGGAGAGGCCCGCATCGTGACAAAGGAAGCGCGTTTCTTGATGAACCTGCCAGTCACCGCCAAGGGGGACGCCTCGAGGCGAGGAGGGGATGCGCGTCTTGGTTATGGCTTGCGTTCGGCTGAACTGAGTGTGCGCGTCCTCTCATGCTGCGGCTGGTGGCGCGCGTCGTAGTAAACGATGTTGATCGGCCATTTTAATTCTTTCTCTATGCATGTCACACATGATGCTAGCGCCATTTTTCTTCACATTTGCTTACGCCCGATCTCCGTGTCACTTCCACAAGAAAACTAATAGCCTAACGCACACGATAACAGAATATAAAATACTTTTACCCATTTATTCCCTGTTAATTTTAGGTCAAAATGCCCTCAATATGCTAAATGACGCATATGAAAAGATTGAAGACGATCTAGGGGAACTAGACGAGGTGGTAGTAACTCGTAAAAACAACCAGGCCATATTTTCCGTAAATAATGAAACCGTTGCATATCTGGGAGGAGATGCACATCGCAATCAAGATATGTTAGACCTGTTTAATTTGATAGAAAAATGTGCTGGACAAATTCGACTCGTCCACAAACAGCGTATCCAACGCAAAGGTTCTAAAGATAGAAAAATAAATTTGATTGATACCTCATCTAAAGATAAGAATAAAGACTTGAAAGATAGTAAAATAAATTTGATTGATACCTCATCTAAAGATAAGAATAAAGGCCCTAAAGATAGAAAAATAAATTCGAGTAATACCTCATCAAAAGATAAGAATAAAGATTTGAGAGATAGAAAGAAAAATTTTACTGATAACTCAACTCCCAACGAGGTTAAAGATTTGAAAAGCAAAAATTTAGATTCAATTGATAGCCAATTTAAAGACCTGCAAAATAGGAAAGATTATCTAAAGAAAGAGCTAGATAGCTTACATAAAGAAATGGCGCATGCAAATTATGAACTTAAGAAAGAACTAATGAAAAGAACAGGTCAAAACATCAAACCTTAAGAAATTATATACTCACGAAAAGAAATTACAGAAGCCTCAAAGAAAGACATCGAGGAGATTAAGAAACTGATACAACAAGAGAGGCATCAGCAAAGCTCCTGGATGTCGATGAGGTTTGAGGTTGTTGCTTCACAACATAAAAAGGCCCTGGAAAAGGAAAGAGAGGAAAATAGGAGGGCTCAAGAGGCAATTTGAGCTGAGTTTGAGCAGCGTATAGCCACTTAACAAAGAAAGATGGAGGCACTTGAGCGAGAACTGGCCAGGAGTCGAATACAAGAGGTAAATAAATTTACTACATCTACTCCAGTACCTAAATTAAGTAAACAATTAATTAATTTAAACTCCGACTCCATTGATAATTCGCTAACGTTTCAACGCGCTGCACCTAATGATAGTCTAAAGATAGAAGTTATTAATAAAGATAGCCTAGGGTGTTTTAATTATTCCCTCACTAATACAACAAAACTAGAGTTATTCTTAAAACAATTGCAGTCAGAACTAAAAAGTAAAAAATTGCTCCACACAATTGATTCAAAAATGGAAGCAACCATGAACATTACTCAAGAAAAAGTGGAAGAAGATAAAGAACAAGCCCTAAACGTAATACTAGGTAGGTTGTCCCTAGATTACCAAAACAAAGTATACCACATTATTGATCCATCAACAATGATACAAAAAATTAAAGATATGAAAAGGGGTGACATAAAGATGAGCGCATATCAAATACGTAACAAAATACATTCCATTAGATTCGACCCCAAAAAGCAAAGTGCTACTAAATTTTGTGAATTTTTTGATGGATTGGTAAGAGATTTTGAATTAATTAGTAAAACTAACAGTTTCCCTGAAGATGAGAAAAGAGATAGTTTCTATCATGCAATTATCGATGGAGTACCGGATGTAAAAATAGCCGATTTTAACAGGCTGTTTGAAAGCGAGGATGGCTTGTCCTTTAAGTACTTAAGACAATATATCCTGAAACAGGAATCAGAAGGATCACTTCCACGACCAACAATGGGTGGAGCAAGCCGAGGTGGGGCGAATGCAGGGCCGAGTCGAGGTGGGACCGGGACCGGTGCTGGGCCAAGCCGAGGTGGCGCAGGCTCTCGACCAGCCACCGTAGCTGCTGCTAACGTGGCCACCGCCAGCACTCTGTGCTACGAGTGCAACGACAACGGGCACTACGCAAGGGACTGCCCGAAAAAAGGGCAGAACCTTAGGCGGTGCTACACCTGCCAACGGTTTGTACAGAACCTACGAGAGCACATAGGCAGGTGCAGAGGTAATACTAATAAAAATAACGATTGGGATTTTAAACGCAATACTGGTGGTGGTAACAATAACAATAATTTTAAAGATAGTAATAAACGGAAGCATGAAAAACAGCACACAAATCATAACAACAAGAAAGCCAAGGTCGATAACAAGAAACAAGGCGAAGAAGGTAATAATAATGTAGAAATACTTAGGTCTAATGCATGCAGTGGTTTGTTTGCTGTAAACCCCGAAACTTTGCTCTCTACGCGCGCGGAGGAAACACGAGATAGTGGTTGCGAGAAAACTGAGTTCGTAGCAGATTCAGGTGCCACAGAACATTTTGCTAATTCTAAACTCTATTTTAAAAATTTTAATGAATGTAAAAATAAATTGATTAAATGCGCGAACAAAGATTCCTCCGCGGACTTGAGAGCGGAGGGAGAAGGGTGCGTTTCGGGTAAAAATAACCAAAACAAGATAATCCTAGATAGAGTTGTATGCGCTAAGGCACTAGCTGGAAACTTGCTGTCGCTTCGCCGTTTTGCTGAAAGGGGCATGAGTATATACCTTGATAACACAAAGATAGATATATTTGATCCGCGTTCTAATGAAACTATAATTTCTGGTGTCTACAAGAGCCCTTACTGGATAGTAGAACTACTGCAAGATGGCCAGAACACAAATAATAATGAGAAGTACAAAGAAATTATAGACTGCTTAATGGTAGAAAATCCCCTAAAAGCAAAGACTGAGAAGGTTCAGCAAGTCAGCACTAATGATAGGAGCTGCCCTGGAATCTCAAGTAATGAATCAGAAAGAGCTGGTCCACACAGCTCTTATCAAAGTGAGTTTAAGAAAACAATTAAAGATAGAAAAATCAACAATTGTGATGATCTTGTGATTGGTGAGATTCCAGAAGCTCAAAGCCCGTTTACAGAAAAATACAGAACATTTGAGAGAAATAACAGAGCCATGCTCTGGCATGTAAGATTCGGACATGCCTCAGCAGAATATCTCAAGGCACTACAAAGAAAATATTCGGACAATAAAGATTTGAGTAAGGCCATCTTCGACAGCTTCATTACAACATGCGAGGTGTGCCAAGTCGCTAAAATCAAGAGATTGCCTTTCAATACTAAAAGAGAAAGGGCAACCAAACCACTTGAGATAGTTCATGCTGATACAATGGGACCGATTAGCCCAGCTACTTACCCTAAAGGATATAAATTTATAATCGTCTATACAGACGACTATAAAAACGAAGGAGAGAAATATCCAAAAAGTTCACAGTAGAAGAGTGGAGAAGGTATTTTATGGAAAAGTTAGATGGGAAGAATGAAGAAGGAATTGTGAGGGAAGAGACAAGAAAGGATGAGGCAAGAACAAATGCAGAGGATCAGGAAGAAATGAGCAAGGAAGAGTTCGAGAGGCAGATAGCCAGATTAAAAGTAGGAAAAGCACCAGGAGAAGATAAGCTGGAAAATGAAGTATGGAAGTACATGCCGGGAGAAGTGGATGCAGCTCTGTGGGAATTGCTGAAAAAAGTATGGGAAAAAGGAGAATTACCGGATCAGTGGAGACAAGGTACGATTTGTTTGATTCACAAAAAAGGTGATAAAGATATGTTAGAAAATTATAGAGGAGTTACATTGACATGTACAGCATATAAGATTTATGCGAGTATGTTAAATGAGATGTTAAAAAAGGAAATCGAAGGTAAATTATCAGAAAGTCAGTTTGGTTGTAGAGAAAAGAGAGGAGTAATAGAAGCTATATATACATTGAAACACATTGTTGAGGAAAAATTTAGCAAAGAAAGAGGAAAATTATTTACATGTTTTATTGATTTAAAGGAAGCATTTGATCGAGTGGATAGGAAAGTTTTAAAAGAAAGATTAATAGAAATGGAAGTGAGTGAAAAGCTAAGAAATAGGATTATGGATATTTATAAAGAAACAAGAAATGTAGTTAAAGTTGGAGAAGAGGAATCCAAGGAATTTTGGACAGAGAAAGGTGTGAGGCAAGGCTGCCCACTGAGCCCGACGCTGTTTAACGTGTACTTAGCGGATCTGGAGCAGGAATTAAAGAAAGGGCAGGTGGGAGGATGCAGAGTTGGTAATGAAAAAGTATGGAGTCTATCTTACGCGGATGATATAGTATTAATAGCAGATAGAGAAGAAGAATTGAAAGAGATGTTAAAAAGATTCAAAAAGTACACAAATAAAAAAAAGATGATTTTAAGTGAGGAAAAAACGAAAATTTTAGTGTTCGAAAAAAAAAAGAGGAATGATAGAAGATGGAAGTGGGGGAGTAAGGAATTAGAAGAAGTAAATGAAATAAGATATTTAGGATATATACTACAGAAAAATGGGAGAAACGATAGGCATATAGAAGAAAGGAAAAGAAAAGCAGTGATAGCTATGAAAAATGCATGGAGCATAGGAGAAAGAATATTTAAGAATAGCTACAAAAGGAGAAGAAAATTATTTACAGCCCTAGTAGAAAGTATAGCGCTATTTGGTGCGGAAGTGTGGGGATGGGAAGAAGAAGAAAGACTAGAAAGTATATAGAGAAGATATATGAAATGGATATTAGGATTAGACAGCAATACACCAAATTATATAGTGGAGGAGGAGTGTAGATTAGAAAGGATAAGTATAAAAGCGTTAAGGAGAGCGTTAAAGTTTGAAGAGAAAATTAGGGAGTCAGACATAAAATTAGTAAAAGAATGCATAAGGGAAAAGGACAAGGACAAGGAAAGAGAGAGAATAGGAAAGGATTAAAAAAAGAGAGCTGAATTACTACGGGAAGAGAAAGTAAAAGAAACAAGATTTATGAAAGGAGTAGAATTTAGGGAGGAAGTAAGAGAAAAAATATTAATGAACAAGGAAAGAAAAGAAAAAGAGAAGAGAATGGAAAAGATAGAGAATTCACGGTACAACAGAACATATAAAGGTATAAGAACAGAAGATGAACCAGAATACTTGAAAAAGGATATGCCATTAAAGGATAGAAAGTTAGTAGCAAGGTTTAGATGCGGAAATGAATGCAGAAGTAGAGAATACTGGAAAGGAGAGGAGGATAAAAAGTGTAGATTATGCAAGGAGGAGGAAGAAGATCTTAGACACATACTAAAGATTTGCGGAGATACGAGAAATGAAGAAGAAATGGAAAAAATACTAAGCCACGATGCAAAAGAGATAGAAGTGCTAAGAAAAGTAATCAGAAAAAGGAAGGAGTCAGAAAAGATCAAAAAGATAAAAGAAAGCATGCAGAAAGTTAAGGTAGTAAAGAGAGAAGAAGGATTAGTAGGACAAGAAAGAAGAGAGAAAAAGAAATGCAAGGAAGAATGAAGAATACAAAAATATATGGACAATTTAAAAAAAAAAGTTGTTAATTTTTTGAAATTTTTGATAGTTATGTAGTATTAGAAAATTTTTTTACTGAATTAAATATAGGAAATTTTGATAATTTTGTTAATTTAAGTTGGAAATTTTTGAATTTTTGATAGGCATGTGTTTAATTTTGAAGTTTGAGAATTAAGTCTTGAAGAATTGGAATTGTAGTGATATTAAATTTGCTTCATTTCAATATTATTTTAAAAAAGAAAAAGTAGAATATTAAGAATAGTTAAAGTAAAAATAAATATATTATATAGTGTAGATTAAGTAGATATTAAATGTACAAAATGTTACGGAACCCCTCCAAACCCGTAAGGGACGAAGTATGAAATAAATAAATAAATAAAATAAAATACAGACGACTACTCAAGATTGACTATGGCATACCCAGTGAAGACAAAATGCGAAGCAGGACGTTGTTTGGACAATTTTGTGACAAGCGCACGAAACCTGTTAGGTTTTGATGCAAAGATATGCTATCTTCGAACCGATCAAGGCACGGAGTTTACAGGAGGCCAAACGGTAGAAGTTCTCCAGAGGTTGGGAGCAGAACTTCAGTTGGCCTGTCCAGACACTCCTCAGCATAATGGAGTTTCGGAACGAGTTAATCGTACCTTGCAAAACAAGGTGCGAGCCTACATGTACGACTCCGGGCTCAGGGAGAACATGTGGGACTTAGCCCTGGGTAGTGCAGTATATGCCTACAATCGGACACCTCACAGGTCTAATGATATGATAGCCCCTTTAGGAAAGTTTGCGCCCAATCTGAAGATAGACATAACCCAAATCAGAAGATTTGGCTGCGTCGCTTTTATCAAGATACAAAGGAATACTGGAACCAAATTCGGTCCACAAGGGATACGAGTGGTGCTGATTGGTTATACTCCCACTGGCTATTCTTTCTTAAGACCTGAAGATGGAAAAATTTATGAGAGTCGAGATGTAAAATTCCAAGAAAGACTGGTGTTCAGAGATATCTGGGGAAAGGACAAAATAGCAAACTGGGGAAACCACAAGACAGATATTAAACAAGATGAATGGTTCGTTAAGTTTGATAAGGTTAGCCCTAAAGAGTCATTGGAAACGGAGGGAGAACCAATAGTCAAGAGAAAGCGCGGTCGGCCCAAGAAAGTTGAAGATCTTGATCGAGAAAGCTCTAAGCAACTCGCTAGAATAAATGATACCAGTTTTGCAGGAGCCATCGACACAAACAAGTTGAATAAATTGCTCCAATCGAAGGGCGATGTTGACTGTTTAATCGCAGAAGTCGAAGATGAAATGTCACATGCCCTGATTGCTGGACTGAACAAAGATCCCGCAAACTACAAAGAAGCTGTCGCATCTCCGGATCGCGATAAATGGCTCAGAGCAATTGATGAAGAACTGGAATCAATGCGGAAAAACCAAGTGTGGAAACTTGTAGAAAGACCAACCGTGAACGCTGAAGGTGGCAAGCCCAACATCATCGACTCTAGGTGGGTCTTGAAGAAAAAGATAGATAAAGATGAAAACACGAAGTTCAAAGCGAGGTTGGTGATTCATGGTTTCAAAGATAGGAACAAGTACGATCTGCAAGAAACTTATGCCCCGGTGACTGGTTTGGCCCTGGTAAGATCAGTAATATCAATAATAAATAGATACAATCTGGAGACTTGCCAACTTGATGTCAAGACAGCTTTCTTAAATGGATCTATCAAAGAAGAGATATATATGGAAATTCCTGAAGGCCTGCTTGATGGTGATAGTCTCAAGAAAGCTAAGGTTTGTAAATTGGAGAAAGCCTTTTATGGACTTAAGATCAGCCCAAAAAAAAAGGAATGGGCGGTTTCACGAGACTGCATCTAAATTGGGACTACGGTCACATACGAGAGAGCCCTGTCTATACACATGGAGAGAAGCCGATAACTTTCTAGTCCTGATCCTATACGTGGATGATATGATGATAGCCAGCAATTGTGCAGGCAAAATGAATGAAATTAAGACGGGTCTGCAATCTGAGTTTGAGATGTCAGATCTTGGCGAGGTTGGCACATTTCTAGGCATCAAAGTGAAAAGAGATAGAAAACTCAACACAATTTCACTGACACAAACATCATACATAGATAAAATGTTAGAGAAATTTGGATTCAACGAGTCAAAACCCCAAAGAACACCAATGGTGACAAATCAAGTTTTGAATCGACAAAGAAAAGATAGAGAAGATTCTGAAGATGCTGGAGAGTTAAGCACGATAACGAGAGTAAATGTGCCGTACAGAGAAGCAGTCGGTAGTCTGCTGTATTTAGCCAACACAATTAGACCAGACATTTCATACTCGGTGAATGTACTGAGTAGACATCAAATCAGCCCAACTGAAGATGATTGGAAAATGGTCAAACGAGTAGTTAGATATTTACGACACACAAGGACTCTAGGATTAACTTACAGAGGCCGTAAAGATGGATTAGAAGCCTATTCAGATGCGAGTTTGGCAGATTGTAAAGACTCAATAACAACAGGCGGATATCTCCTAAGGCTGTATGGGGATACAGTTGCTTGGAAAACAAGAAAGCAGAATTATGTTGCTATTTCAACCTGCGAAGCAGAATATGTGGCAATGTGCGACGGAAGTCAAGAATTGATTATATTGGAACACTCTATAAGTATTATATTGTCTCGCACCTTGTTGCCCGCGGATTTGTGGTGTGACAACAAAGCTGCCGGAGCAAGTGCTAAGATAGATGGTGGCAAAAGGCTGAGACACATGACCGAGATAAAGGCTCACTACGTTAAAGAATGTGTATCCAGAGGAAAAATAATTGTTAAATGGATTCCATCCAAGGAACAACTAGCAGATATATTTACAAAACCCCTGCCATTTGAACTGCATGAAAGACTAACGAAACAAATTTTGAATGTTAATTAGCATAAAATGCATGATAATTAAATTTTGATTTGAGATAGTAAAACTAGTAAATTAATAATAGAAAGACAATGATGGTAGACATGCTGATTAATGTATTTTCTGTGTATGTTTTAGCTCGTCGGAATCAACCACAATGAGTGATCCAGAAGCCCACGTGCTCCGCATCATTGGCTGATCAAAAACCCATATATATTTAGTGTTTACGTTAAAATATATCCCTTTTTTTCATTTTTTTTAATAAATTCAGATACGAACGGGAGGGAGTGTTAGATGTATTGTTGGCGCTCGTAACTGAATTATTACGCATGCGCAACAGCAAGAAGACGAGACGCTGTGACGCTGCACTTCAGCGTCTAGTAACTTCGGTTTTCGTTCACTCTCGCGCAGTCAGCCAGTCTGTACACACACGCATTCTCTGTCTTCGCTTTTCTTTTACCTTTTCTGTTCGTTTATTCATTGTACTCAAGATAGTAAAGTGTAAAGATAGTCAAACCTCAAGATAGTATAAATAAACGTTTTTAAGTTTAATTCGATATTTGCACTGTGTTTTATTCGCCAAGTCACCCGCCTAATCCCATACTGCTAACAATCTGATCACTTGAATTCACCAAGGGCTGTAGTTTATACATATTTACCAAGTAACACTATATAAATTCGCTGTTGGTAATGTCGGTTACTTTCCTACACTACGAAAACGCATTTATCTTACTGTTACGGTTTAAAAGCCGCGATCCAAGAATTATTATGAGTTTTTAAGAGACATTTAGCTTCCAAATTTATAAACTGATTTTATACTTAAAAATTAAAGTTTAAACACTGCTTTATTTGATCGTATCTTTTATTTTTGGCATATCATCCACGAAACATTAGTAAACTGAGGAAATAAGTTACCACGATGCGGTAGTTGACTGTTTGTCATACTCTTACCCCAATAATATTGACATATAATCCCTCAATAATACTCAAGATTTTTTTTACGCGTGGGGACTACTTTTTATGTAAATAGATTATAATCTTGTCTGGTTCTTTAACAGTTCCATGAAAATTAAAATTTTTTGTTGAACACTAATAATAGTGTGTTATAGAAAGATATATAATCTCAACATTAACAAAATAAAATGTTTTAAACATTAATAAATAAAAAGCGCATGAAGTGACAGAAGATTCAAAAATTCAAAAAAAAGAATTGCAACGAGAGCAAATGTCATGACCAACATTTCACACAAAACGGAAGCCTTTTGGTTACTAGTATAAACATAAAATGGAGGTTTTACATCAGTATAAGCGGTTGAGTGTGCCCCCGTTGTTTGATAACATGTAACGATTAGCAACTGTATATGAGGTAAATACACTTTGAATCACTAATTTTTTAAATTAGTTACACCAATACAAAAGATTTTTTAAATAAACCATGAAAAAAACATTATGAATGTGCTAAACTCGTGATCAGGTGATTATGATATGTTGGAATTTTAGATAATAGACTTAATCGTGTATTAATGGTAGTAGATAGAGAGAGAGAGAAAACGAGAGAACATTCTTCCCACCTGTAGTATAATGCGTCTCTCTCTTTATGAAATTTCGCATGTTCTATCAGGTCGACAAAATTTTTCATTCTCTCCACATCCATGATATAACTTCACGAACATATACAGTAAACACTCCGACTCCATCAAAGCAGGCTTCTATCCAGCTGATGGAGGTTTGTTTTAACAAAATAAGGTGCTACACAACACCAGGCGTTATTGCAACAACTACTTACATTTTAGTTAGTTAACTTACACTTTACTGAGACTGCTATAACGTACAATATTTACTGAATTTTTTTTGTAAAACACGCAAACTGTATTAATAGACAGTTTGGCACTGCTGCGGTTAAAAAATGATTTAAAACTCATTTGAGATCCTTACATTGACTATTAACTATATCATGTCGATGCAATGGACAAATTAGGTCTGTCTAACGTAAGCGAATTAAACGGGTAAGTTATACCATGGAAAATTTTTCACTACGTACTATGTCAACACACTTTTATAAAATGACGATAATCTTAATAACTTTTAGTGCATGGTCTTTCCATTTTTTGCTCAACTACAAGCATTTAAACATATTATATTCATGAAGCTATACGTATTAAGTATTAAAAACTATAGATTAAAGTTCTTATATTGGTAATATGGTGCTTTCATTGATCAGAATGACTTTGTCAAAAATTGTAGACGACACATAATAATATATACCTGAAAAAATATTGATGCTTCTTATAGTAGATTCATCTTCTTCAAAACAAGCCAAGGGTGCTTCGAATTTTAGTTCTGCAAATTTTGTTGCCATATCTTTCATGTTTACCTACCTGAAAAATACAAAATAATGTTATATGTTAAAGCAAATTATTTTAGCAAAGAATATTTCATAAATATCTTATCTCAAGTTCTTGATAAAATAATTTTTTTATGACAACGATCATGAAAATAGTTTAAAGAATTTATTATGAAGTTCATTAATAATTCATTCATAAAATACATAAAACTATATAACGCGCTTTGAGATAATGATCGTGTTAAACAGACATTTACCAGTTATTTCAAAAATGGTTTGCAATAAAACTTTTTCAAAATTATACTCTAGATTTGCATACTTTAATGACCGTAGATACATTTTCAGTTATATCTATAAAATTTTCTAAAATAATGATGAATCCTAAAAAATTCGTCTTATTCTAATACACTTACATATTTTTTTTACTATCTTTCTTGTTTCTGACTCATTTTCTAATTTTTTTTGAACTAGTTATTTCTGTACATTTCGTATATTCTGATACTACTTTGTTACAGTAATTGCAAAATATTCCTTTATTTCATCTCAACATCAAGTAAAGTTAGGCTTTGACAACTAACAGACTGTATGAGTGCCTCGACTCACGAACGTGTCAATTAGGATCGTTTACATCAACATTTACATCACCCACTACTTACAAACACACACACACAAATATTTTTATAATTTCATCGTTTAATTAATTACTTTCGAAGCGAAGCTTTTTTTGCACAGTTCTTAGGCTAGTTGGAAACTGGCAAAAAGTAACAGATTCAAAACGGCCGATATACTTCCCCCACTCTGCTCAGTTACCGCATTAGCGAAACATGTACTTAAATACATATTTATAACTACTGGTGCTACTGTTTATGCTGCTGCTGCTACTCAAGTATTTAAAGTCAGTCGTACGAGCTCGGAATCAGTCAAGTTTTGCCATCTCAAAAACCTATCTTCGACTTCAAGTACTACAACGTCATGTATTATACTTGTGTAGCTGCATTTTCCATGTACATAGTTTACATTATGTGTTTGTGTAAAGTGCAGCTCCAAATTAAATTGAATGCTCAAGTAAATTTAATGTATATATTTAAATTTCTTATTAAAAACGGAGTACAGTGTTATGTACTAATAATAGAGTTCATGTAAAACTCATTAAGGTAGTTCTATCGGTTACAAAATTAAAAATGAGAAATTGATGAAAATTTATTTACAAATAAGTAAAATCACGAAAATGGCGCTGTCAAAATCTGAAGGCTCGAAAGTTCCTAAGAGCCAAGTAATTATTATTTATATTAAGTTAATTTTTACATGTAGGCTTGTGGGCTGTCGTCTTTTGAGCACTTCTATAGCATTTATCTCATCTATTAACAATAAATATTTAATAATAATTTTACTAATGATAAAAAAGTATTTAATGATCGTATTTAACTTTATTGAACATCTTTAAGGTACTAAAGAGAAAAGAAATTACTTAATAAGTGTGGTAAAAACTAGAAAAGGTTATGTTTTTACAGGAGAGCGAGAAAAACAGACGACATACCAAACTATAAAGAGCGTCGCATGGACTATAGCGAGAAATTGAACCTCCTTAAGTTTCCTCTAAATTAAAGAATGGTAATCAAATATTTAGAAAAAATGCAGCCACCAAGTTTTGAACTCGAACCTTCCAGGTGATAGCTTGCAGCTCTACCACTGAGCTACAGGGTATCTCAAGTATTCGAGCAATCCTGTTCTATTTAAAAAAGAGTTAAATTTACTTTACCTTATTTCAACTAATACTTACTCACAATTTATATTTCCTTTATCTTCGTATAGATTTCTCAAAAGTAAGAATTAAACGTAATCCAGCATTAATAATATTTACTATTCACTAAATTACGTTCATCACCCATTGTAATAAAAAAAAAGGTTACGATACAAGACCTATACTAAAAGTATCCTCAAAGAGTTCACTAAGAACTTATTTTATGCCATAGAGTTGCCACATCCCCGATAGAAAAATTTGCACTTTTGTAAATAAGTATTTTACATGTATCAGGTTTAGTTTTCAAACAAGAAAGCCTCCTATTATAATTTATGTGGTCAAAATATTATTATCAGCAAAGGGGTCCAATGATAGTCTTGTTGTATTGATGTATCTAAATGCTCATAGCACAGCAGTGAAATATTTACTTTTGAT
This sequence comes from Copidosoma floridanum, assembly GCF_036245765.1. Taxonomy (NCBI): domain Eukaryota; kingdom Metazoa; phylum Arthropoda; class Insecta; order Hymenoptera; family Encyrtidae; genus Copidosoma; species Copidosoma floridanum. The sequence goes on from NW_028321881.1 coordinate 14,543,849, forward strand.
CGCAGAGGTTGTGGAATCAATTCCCTGAGTCTCATTTTTTTTTGTGTTACAACATTTATGCTTAAATATTTTTTAACGTAGTTTAAGTATGATAACTAATCGAACTAATAAATTCCAAATTTTTAACTGATAAGAAATATAAATGTACACATTAATGCTAAATTATAATACAAATATCTTTGTAGCAACTTTGCGAATTAGTAATGCTTGAAAAATCCATACATTCACTGTTCTTGGGTAAAAAATCGATTAAATAGCGTTCGAAAGAGTAAATTCTAAAACTAAACTATGTTTTTTTGTTTTTTAACTTTGTGATAGCTCACGATTTTTAAGTATTGGAGCATTGATAAATATTAAGGGAATAATTTTTACATAAATTTTATAACAAAAAACTTGATTTATCTTATAAATATTAATAACAATCTTCTATTCTTGCACAGGTCTTTTATTCCTAATAAAAGTTTAAACCCACAGAATTCAAATGTTAAGAAACTAAGAAACATAAATAACCTCTTTCAAGCTTGTGAAAAAACGCGAAGTGCGATAAAATAAACTTATTAATTAATAAATAAGTCACACTATTTATTAAACCAGGAATTCAAACATTTACTTGAAAAAAAATTGTCTTCTTAGTGCTCGCAGTCAATGAAATTGGAATAGATGCATGTATTTAAATTGTATACATTAATAATTTTGTATGGTAATTTGATGTATTGTTCATTGAGTAAGCACTGATATGAGTCACCTAGTTATTTTGTATTTTTCTATGTGATAACTAAAATGGAGGTAAGAAGCCCAACTATTGTAGCATTTTGTATAATGAGTAAACTTACTTTAGACTAATAAGCACAAGCGATAATTAGCCCAACCTTTCTCAGTTTCGTATAATAATTTAATTATATGTATTGCAAGTGAGCTCGAGAGATGAGGAGCCCAAATATTTTTAACTTTGATTCGACGATTTAATCAATTCTTAGAAATCTTCCACTTTAATTGCTTATCTTCACAAGCTCTAAGTTGCTTGGTGTTTTTTATTACCTTTAATTGATTTAACTTAGAATAAAACTTGTATTCTTAGGTGGAAAAAAAAATGCAAATCCTCTAAACTGATCGTATATAGAATTAAAAAACGTTTAAGTTACTAATAGCCGACACTTGTCCACCTAAAAAATGATTCACTTATCGTACGAAGTTAAAAAGCAGTTGGGATACTTATCACCAGCGCTCACTTACCTCAGAATTCATATAAGTAGTTAGATCTAAGTAATAGTAAGGTTAATTATGGCTAGCGCTTACTCATAATATAATTGTATCACACAAATTAAAAAAAAAAAAGTTACTTATAGCCCAATCTTACTCAATTACTGATCAATTAAATTGTTATTCAAGGTAATAAAAAATCAGTTGGCTACTTATTACTGGCGCTTGTTTAACTAAGAATCAACTTTATTATCATACAAAAGTAGGAAATATTTTGGCTATTTATTTTTGGCACCTATTAGCTTGAAATTGCACATCATGCGCATCTTCAACTAGGAGGCAGATAGCTACACGGGATTTGCACGATAATTTGTCGCTAATTTGTAGCTGGAAGATCAGCCTATTGCCGATTTTGTTGCGGATCACGAAACAAGCGGCAAACTCGCGCAAACACAATTTCTCCCGATGAGCATATCAAGGTAGATGGTCGCACATGCGTGTCTCCGACTAAGGGACGAATAGCTCCAGGGGTATTTCAGCGATGATTTGTCGCTCATTTATCACTAAAAGATCAGCCTGTTGCCAATTTTGTTGCCGATCTTGAAAAGAGCAGTAACGCGGTTTCTGCCGATCAGCATATCGAGCTAGCTGGCAACACATGCGTATCTCCAACTAAGAGGCCGATAGCTCCATGGGATTTGCGCAATACTTTGTCGCTAATTTGTAGCTGAAAGATTAGCCTATTGCTGATTTTATTGCTAATCTTAAAACTAGTAAAAACGCGATTTCTGAAAAATCGGCATATGAAGCTGGCTGGCCACATGTGCGTAACTCCGACTAGAAGGCAGATAACTCCACTGAATTTGCGATATAATTTGTCACTAATTTGTAGCTGGAAGATTAGCCTATTGCCGATTTTGTTGCCGATCTTGAGTAGAGTGAGAACGCAATTTCTGTCTATCGGCATATCAAGCTAGCTGGCCACACGTGCGTATCTCCCATTTAGAGGCAGTTATCGAGACGATGCTGATAATAGAATTTGGCCCATTTTTTCGTGAAAAAAACAGCCAAAAATCGTATCTGAGTTAGAATGCAGATATAGGTCCACAGGTTTTTTACTGCTCACAACGATGCGGTCAAGTACGTTTCTAGTTAATGCTGTAATATAGCTGTGATATTAAACATATGGATACCTATTTTACAAACTAGCACCGCTTAGAATTTTCCATTTGTATTAACTTAGGAAAAAAGTGTGTGTGCGCAAGTAGCTTGTGTAATTATGCGTGTGTGTGGGTACAATAAGTGTGTGTGAGTGTGTGCGTGTGTGTGTGTGTGTGTGTGTGTGTTTAGTAAAAGTAACTTGTGCGAACTTTACGGGCTTTTAGGTTATATACTAATATCATGGTAAAATCATGCGGTCATCCGGACAATTCCTATTGTTCTCATAGTAACCCTTTCGTAAAGAAATTGTCAGATAACTCACTATTCATGAATATATGTATGTATATGTATATATGTGTTTCTATATTATATACTTATCACGGTGAAACATTCCACACAACTCCCCACAGATCCCCATTGACCTTCTGCCACCTCCACCACCCCTCACAAAGTAAGGTAAAAACCCTTTATTTTCTCCCTTACTTTAACACATCGCAGTTTATGCCAACACCCTCCACAGACCCCCCAAATATTGGTCGGGACCCCTGATCACCCCACACTACTTTTATGGAACCTGACAGGGATCACACCGTCTTTCTCGGACCTTGATGTGTATACAGACGAGTCCGTGTGGTCGTATTAATCTTTTATTTTTAATCTACTTCATTATTAAATTACTTTAAAACAAAACTTTCTTATCGATATGATTTATTTCTTCGTCAAGAAGTAATTAAAAGTCATAATTGACTTACAGAAAACTGATTGACTTACAGATCGTTGCGCAAAACATTGTTATGATTATATATTAAATGACATAGTTAACTGTAACACTATTAAATTAATTGTGTGGGGCACTTCAAGCAACGTTCCTCCATATGAAATTATTTATCTTGGTAGCTAAAAGATTATTTATTTACTAATGTTTTACTTAAAGTCTTTTAATACAAATGTCATTTAATTTATGATAAAAAATATGTCAAATGTATTTTTGTACTGTAAAAATGCTCATTAGTTGAGAATGTTAACTAATAAAAACATGTTACTTTTCCTAGAACAAAATTTTTTTTCATCTATTTTTCCACACTGTTTAGAAGAAAAATTGATGGACTTAATACATACGAATAATTGTTAAGCATTTTATTCATACAACTAAGAGTACGATCAAAAACCAATTCATATTAATTGTTTTTCAATCGATTTTTAAGTTCTTGGTGCACTTAGCATTTTTTTGTTAGCATTTATGATAAACTATGTGTAAAATATAAGTTTTTATGTGTATGTATTATGTAATTTTTTACAGTGTTAATAATACCTCTTCATACATCAACTGAAGTTATATTTAGTACATTAATAATACAAACCGTTGGAGATTCGCATCAAGATGACTTATTTTAAAAGTCAACTTATAAAGCTCTATCAAACCACGAAAACTATGGTCTATTTCTATTCTGTTTCAAATTAATGTTGAAATCGGTACAACAAATAAACACAATATACATTTATTGGATGTTTTATTAGGTAATAAGTTTTATTTATATATTCAAGAATATAAAAATCATGTTATTATCGTTTGATATAGTATTACTTACTATCGAAAATGCTTTTCCAAAATATATTTACAACATCTAAAATGTTTTCTCTATCGATTTTAACAAGAATGTTTTTTATCTTTTTGCATCTCGGGATTTGTGCGATAAATTGTCGCTAATTTGTTGCTGGAAGATCAGCCTATTGCCGATTTTGTCGCCAATCTTGAGTAGAGCGAGAAGGCGATCTCTGCCTATCGCCATATCAAGCTAGCTGGCCACACGTGCGTATCTCTGACTAGGTGGCAGATAGCTCCAGGGGATTGCGCGATAACTTGTCTCTAAAACATCAATCTATTTTCGATTTTGTTGCCGATCATAAAACGAGCGAAAACACAATTTTTGCTAATCAGCAAAACAATTTGAAAAAAAAAACATGTACATAAAAACGAAAACTAAAGAGCTCAACTTAAAATTATTTTTATAATATGATTTTTGAAACTTTTTTATTAATGCCAACAACGCTGTTGAAAAAAATTCAAGAAAATTAATTTAAGGATAGAAATATTTAACAACAAATAATTTAAATTAAAAAAAAAAAAATTAAAACAATTGGTGATGTTACACACAAGAGTATCATTTTCTTTTTAGAGATTTTAATATTGTTTGTATAAATATTAAAATATTTTTAAAATTGTGTTACATCGCAATAAGCCAATATTAAGATAAGTATACCTATGATTTCCATACGATAATTTTTCAGCCATCTACGTGATAAAGTAACATAATATAAAAAATTTCTGATTGTAGAAATTGATCGATTTAATTTGTAATTTAGTTAAAATCAAGATTGTTTTTCCAAACTGTATTTTAATGGCAATAAAGATGCGTTACCTGCATTTAAAGTTATTTTTGATTTATACTTCCATTTTTCTTTTAAACTTTGTATCCAATCTTCTTTAATTGCATGTGAATCTTAAAATTTGTTTTTAAATAATTTTTTACATACATGTTCATCTTTAAAATTACATATTTAAATCGGATCTGCAACAAATTTAAGAATTTCAGTGGGGGGGGGGTGGCACGCGGACCGTAACTCAATTCACTAGTATGTACAGAGGAGTATTGAGAATTTGTGTGTGTGTATGCGTGCGCACGTGTGTAATGTATATAGGCTTCGCCCCCTGCGCAATTCGTGCACCAACCCCCCAAAAAATGTTTAAAACTTGAAAATTCAATGGCTACATGTGATTCAAATTTAATATCTACAAAATGATGGACTTTTTAGATAAAGAATATATAGTCACACATTTTGTTTGCTTTTCTCAATGATTCTTCTAATATTCCAATGTACTTATATATACAACATTTAGTTTCGTATCACAATATTTTGTTATATGAAAAATACAACTAATATTTGGAATTAAAGTATTCAGAGATGGAAATTTTATTATAAAGGCTTTTTGTAAAAGAAAGATTGACATATCTGTATAATCGTATAAATTAAAACATTTATTAATCAATATTTAATATTATTATTACATAGCACCGATATGGTATTTAGCACCAAAAATGAAAGTATTAAATTTTTATGATAATGAAATCGCCGTTTGAAAATATACGACGATTTTTGTAACTATAAAATTTCTCGTACGAAATTAAAAGCGTTCCTGTTCTTTAATTCTGTAAAATTAATTTTTCCACCAAAATTAAAAATTTAAAAGATACTGTCAAAGTTATAATATGTTTAAAAAATGTTATAATGTGAGCATTTAAATTTTTTTTTTTATGTAAGAACTTTAAAGTTCAGTGTTTTAATAAACTTCAACAAACAAATGATAAAATTGTTAACGGTTCAAAAATTTTTTGCCATACAATATTGTCTATGTTTTCCAAGTTCTTTAAATCATTTTGTATAAATGTATTCTCAAGATTTTTACATCTTGATACCAATACGTATAGTTGACCATGAGAAAATAAAGTTCTTTTGTAGTAAAATCCTAATCTATCAAAACTATGACCTGATGATTTCCTAATTATCATAGAAAAAGCTAGGACTATTAAAAACATTCACTACCTTCATATTTTGCATAACCTATACTGTAATAAGTATAATCTTCTTCTTTAGTAAAATTAAAAATTTTATTATTTAAAATGTACGAAAGTTCATTATGAGCTCTTAGAATTACTTTGTGTGGGCGGCTATTTATACCATCTCTATGAATTTGTTCCCAAACATCATCAGTTTTCCATCGCTGTGGAATCTCGAAAGATTTTATTGTTTATTTCTAATCCCTATTAACAATAATAACACTTGATAGTTTCACTAATTATTGAAATTTTACACTCATGCTTTATCACCGTAAGTATGTATCTCAAATCTCCTCCTAAAGAAAAGTTTTTCACTAAATAGAATATTTTTATCACATGAATCTTCAAAAGCTGTATCTACTATTTCCAAAACTCTTTTAGGGATCATTAAAGCTTCGTCCCAAAAAGTTACATTTACTTTTCGTAATTTTTTTTTATTAGCTCCGAATTCAAAGAAACTACTTTCAATGTTTTTCTAATCTAATAATAATTAAAATGTTCTATAACTTGTCATTCCTCTAGGTAATTAAATTAGAGCAGTTCCTGTCCGAGTCATAGGTGTAACCTTTTTCTTTCTAAACAAAAGATAAAAAATCAATGTCTTGTATGAAAATGTTTTAACAAAACCTCCTGGACTATTAATAAAATATAATTTTGTAACACTGTCAAGTTATTATTATATTTAAAATTATTTTTTGATTATTATTTAGGGTGACAAGTAAATCCTTACAATTTGTTACTAAATCAATTACAGGTTTATTATCCTCAATATTCTAAGATTGTACTGTTTTATTTGGTTCTGGTGATCCATAATCTTTACATGATGTTGTTTCAAATTTGAAGATTTTATTTAAATGTAATAAAGCATTATTTCATTTATCGTCTTTTAAATATTGGATGAAAGTTTTTGGAGTGATTTCAAAATAGACTTACCACAAACGTCTCTAGATATTAAAAAACATGCAAAAAATTTTTTTCAGTTGATATGGCAGCCTAACGTTACAAGCTTCTTTAAATATTTTATATATTCGAGAGTTGTGTTTAACTTTACCTAAAGCAGTAGCAATACCTCTATACATACTGTAATATATGTTATCAACTGTTTTCAAACTTTCGAAAGATTTAGCTTTACTTACCCGATTTAAAATTAATTTAAAAAAGAACGCTTAGAGTTCTTAGGTGACACTATATTTGGTCACCCTATTGTTAAATTACGTCTATTACTCTTCTAACCCACGTGTTTACCGTCAAATTGAAACAGTAATATTCTGGAATATTTCTGTATTTAATTTTTTTGTGAAACTGTTTACTTTATTTTATTAAAACCAAGCCATTAATGCTGTTTCAGAGTTTTATATAGCTTTAAACGTATTATTTTCTTGAAAAACTATGTTTCGTTTATTTTCAACATGTACTGCTAAATTAAATATAAAATAACTACGTCCTCACAGAGGGAGCTGCTGCAATCGCCATGCTGCTTCCATGGGGCTTGAATAGCGGCCATCTATATAATCTGATATATCATCAAAAATTTCTGTATCGTCTTTTTTACCACTTGTATTTGTTTTCGTTATTTAACGTAATGCTTCATCTTCTCATTTATAAATATAACTAAGCAACAATAATATAAGAATAAGGTAATCCTCTTTTTTTTTCAACTTAATCAATAACTTTTCCAAAAGTATTGTACTTAGTTGTATCGTCTCAAAATAATTTTAATTTTGTATGAATAATTTAACAGTTACATTCGGTATATCATTCAGAGTTGTACCTTTAAGAAATTCTATTCCAATTTGCTTTATTTGTTGTACATACGTAGTACCACCAACGTACATAGAAGTTAAAATCAAATGAAGTGTCTATTCACAACGAAATTAGCGAAAATAACGATATTTCCAACTTTAGTACTTTAAAAATTTTTAGAGTTATTTGAGGCACTACGCATTATGTAATCTATTAAGCCTTGATGACATTTAATCCTTAGAATTTTTTTGTTATTGTTAAAAAAACTTGTTCTATTGCTTTTTATCAAAATATATGTATGCAAAAAAAATTAATGCATTAATCTTCCAGCATAAAGTATGGGACTAAAAAGTTTTACTATTTGATCGATAAGTAATTCGATATAAGAAGTATTAAAGCAACGTTAGATTTTCTGCCTTTGTTAAAAAATTTTTTCTATCACATGTACTATATCCAACATTTCCTACTGAAAATAATAAAGAAAATACCATTGGATCGACATGCTATGTTCAGCATACAATATCAATAATGCAACCTATCAAAAAATTGATAAATCGGATTATAATATTTAACTAAATTTTTCAGTAGAAATGATAAACAATATTTGTTAAGGCTTGCCACCTCATAAACTTGAATTTAAAGAACGTACAATAGTAATGAAAATTCGAAATTCACGTATATTAGAAGGCTTATGTAACGGTGCACAATGGAAAATTACCGAATTGTTGAGGTATAACGCAAAGGCGAAATGGTTAGGGGAAAAAAAATTGGTAATAAGAATTTTTTTACAAAGATTACGTTACATGCCGGAAATACGTCATCATTACCTTTCATTTTAAGTAGGAAAAGATTCCCATTAGATGGAGCATTTTCTATGACTATAAACAAGTCTTCAGATCACATTTTTGATGATGTAGGATTATGCTTGCAAAAACCTTTATTTCTCATGATCAATTGTACGTGGCTTTCTCAAAGTGCAAAAATAAAAAGAGAATTTTTGTTGAAATCGATAAAGAAAACATTTTAGATGTTGTAAATTTATTTTGGAAAAGCATTTTCGATAGTAAGTAATACTATATCAAACGATAACAACATGATTTTGATATTCTTGTATGTATAAACAAAGCTTATTACCTAATAATACATCCAATAAATGTATATTGTGTTTATCTGTGGTACCGATTTCAACATTAATTTGAAACAGAATAGAAATAGACCATAGTTTTCGTGGTTTGATAGAGCTTTATAAGTTGACTTTTAAAATAAGTCATCTTAATACGAATCTTTAACGGTTTGTATTATTAATAAACTAAATACAGCTTCAGTTCATGTATGAATAGGTATTATTAACACTAAAAAAAAAAACATAACACATACACATAAAAACTTATATTTTACACATAGTTTATCACACATTCTAACAAAAAAATGCTTAGCACACCAAGAACTTTACACTTAAGAATCGATTGAAAAACAATTAATATCAATTGATTTTTGATCGTACTCTTAGTTGTATGAATGAAATGCTTAATAATTATTCGTATGTATTAAATCCATCAATTTTTCTTCTGAGCGGTGTGGAAAAATGGATGAAAAAAAATTTTGTTGTAGGAAAAGTAACATGTTTTTATTAGTTAAAATTCTCAACTAATGAGCATTTTTACGAAACAAAAATGTATTTGACATATTTTTTATAATAAATTAAATAACATATTTGTTAAAAAAATTTAAGTAAAACATTAGTAAATAAATAATCTTTTAACTACCAAGATAAATAATTTTATATGGAGGAACGTTGCTGGAAATGCCCCACCCAGTTAACTAAATAGTGTAACAGTTAACTATGTAATTTAATATATAATCATAACAATGCTTTGCGCAACAATTTTCTGTAAGTCAATTATGACTTTAAATTACTTCTTGACGAAGAGATAAATCGTATCGATAAGAAAGTTTTGCCTTAAAGTAATTAAATAATGAAGCAAATTAAAAATAAATGATAAATATGTATACTACACGGACACGTCTGTATACACATCAAGGTCCGAGAAAGACGGTGTGATCCCTGTCAGGTTCCATAAAAGTAGTGTGTGGGGCCACCGGGGGTCCCGACCAATATTTGGGGGGTCTGTGGAGGGTCTCGGTATAAACTGCAATGTGTCATTGTAAGGGAGGAAATAAAGGGTTTTTATCTTATTTTGTGAGGGGTAGTGGGGTAAGGTAAATGGCGAGAGGTAAATAGGGATCTGTCAGGAGTTGTGTCGAATGTCTTACCGAGATAAGTATATAATATAGGAACATATGAATATATATATACTAGTGGGGCTTGGCATCCTGCGCGCTTAACGCGTCAACCTTCTACTTTTCTAACTTACAAGGAGAGTTTTTATATTTTATCTGTTAGTGGGGAGAAGTTGGTGCCCCGAATTTCGTGAGGAAGAAGAGTTTTTGATCTACATCATTAAGCATTAGTTACATATTAATCAATAAATTTCCACACCACTCAGAAGGTACTATCGTGGTACGTTGAGAGTTTTTGTTAAAACTTTTGGTTATATTTAGAGAAAAAAGGTATACATAATTTTTTTATTGATTAAATTCTAAACAAAAAAAAGTTTTAATTACTTTGATTACATAAAAATTATTTAAATTTTATACAACTTATACTTTATATTAGTTTTGTTACTATTTCGCATCATATATTTTATTAATTGATGTAAGTCGTTAGAAAAAATTTTTTATTTTTAGATTCAATGACAAATATGAAATCAAATTCTTCACAGTATTTCACAATGTTATTTGAAAAAGTCGTTTATCCTTTGTAGTATTAATATTTAATTTTAAATTAAACAAAATATTTCAAAAACTTTTAAAAATGAACAATATAAAAGTTAGCGTAAAAAGGGATGAAAATTGTTTATTCAGAACTTATTCTTATTTTCTGTATAGTGACGAAGATTTCCACATAAGAGCTCGTTCTTTAGTAATCGCTAATGTTGTAAATAAATGGCAAAATTATTACAAATTTATAGTAGGGAACGATTATTATTAAAATGTAAAAAGTCGTGATAAATATATTAACGTAATGTCAAAAAATAAGACTTATGGTACAAGTATTAAAATTCGAAGCTTCTCAGATTTATTTAATGTTCACGTTATAGTTAATTTCTCGAACGACGATATTTAAACATATGGAAATTAAAATAGTAATCTTAAACTAACAATTAATCTTAAAAAAAAAACTATAATAAAAAATATTTCTATTGGTCGATTGTATTTGTATCTCCAAAAGATCATAAAAGATTTTTTTTTAAACTTGTATTAAATAAAGTAACTCGTTCAACATCGTTCAAAGACATTAGAACATGTAAAGAAATAACTTATGAAACTTTTAAAGATACTGCAGTTGCAATGAGTTTAATAGACAACGATGAAAAAATCGATGATATTTTTAAAGAAGCAATTGCTGTTATGTTTCCATATCAATTAAGACAATTTTTTGCTTGGTTTTTAGATTCAGAAAACGTTCAAGGTAATAAAATATGGAATAAATACAAAGAATTCTTTACGAAGGGTTTGCCCAATAATAAAGATAATTCAGCTCTTTTACATATTAACCAAATTTTAGAATCATGAGATAAATCATCTGGATGCTTTAATTTACCTACACCAAAAAAAAGAAGAGTAAAAAAGAAGATATAGATGATTAAATACGTTTCAGTAAAAAAATGTTTAACTCAATGTATAAAAGTTTGAATAATGACTAGAAAAATATATTTCATAATATTTGCGAAAAAAATAATATTTTCTTTATAGATGGTCCTGGAGGGTCAGGAAAGACTTATTTATATAAAACGTTAATCAATTTTTTTATTTCTCAAAATAAAAAAATCATATCAATGGCATAGAGTGGCATAGTATCAATTTTGCTTCCGAAGGGGATGACTAGTCATAGAACTTTTAGAATTCCTTTAGATCTTAATGATATAGAGAGTGCATTTTCAGAATTCGAGTCAGATAAAAAAAAATTTAAAAAAGTTTATCTGATTATTTAGAATGAGGCTTTAATGATTATAAAAAAAGCATTTAAAATTGTAGATATAACGTTATGAGACTCATGTAATACTGAAAAATATTTTGGAAATAAATTAATTATTTTAGGAGGTGATTTTCGTCAGATTTTCCCAGTCATAAGAAACAGTAATAGAAAAATTATACTTGAACAAACTATTAAATCTTCATTTTTATGGAACTCATTCTAAATTTTAAAATTAGAAATCTATATTTGTTCCAACGATAAATAATTTTCAAAATTATTATTAAAAATTCGGAAAGGGTAAATAAAAAATTTTAACATTTCTATAAATTGGATCTCAAATGATGAATGTTATCAAATATTTTTTAATATCTACAATCGTTCGATGAACAGGGTTATACTTACATCGCATATCGAGAACACTTATTTGAATAATAAAATTCTTAAAAAATTAACTGGAGGAATTAAAATTTATTATAGTATAGATAACGCAACTTATAAAGGGGTCGATGAATCTGACGATAATATTTATTTAAATTTTCCGGTGGAAATGTTGAGCAATATTCGTGAAGGATTATCACCTCATGAACTAAATCTAAAAATTGGTACAATAGTGATGTTACTGAGAAATTTAAGTATATCAGATGGACTCTGTAATGGAAAACGTTTACGAATCACAAAATTATTACGGTATGTAGATGTAGAAGAAGAAATAATAACTGGAGAAAAAATTGGAAATAGAGTCTTCATTCCAAGAATAACTTTCGACACAGAAAACTCCTCAACATTTCTGTTTATTTTGTATCGTAAACAATTTCTAATCGTTGTGGCATTTGCTATGACAATAAACACATCCCAAGGTCAAAATTTCAATAACGTAGGTTTTTATTGAAAAAAACACTTATTTTCTTATGGTCAATTATATGGGGCTTTATCAAGATGCAAAGATAGAAATAATTTATTTATTCAAGTAGAAAGGGAAAAAAATACAGAAATAGAAAATATTGTTAGGAAAGATATTTTTACATAATTTATTGACTTTACCTAATAATGTTTATAGATAAACCGGCAATATTTATGGTAATGAATTGAAAGTCACTTATTAATGATTCATCATTTAACAAGAATACATGACATGATGTATGAAAAATGGTGTGGTGGGCTTGTGGGGGGGGGGGCTAAGGGGCGTCTGTGGAGGGACAGGCAAAATTGTGTGGGGGGCTGTTGGGGTCCGCAGGAGATCTAAGGAAAAAGTGAGAAAATGTCAAATCAGCGATAAAAACGGTCAAATTTCAGCTTACTTGTGGGGGGGGGTATGTGGGGGAGGATATAAGGAATGCCTCACACATATAACTGTGTAATATAGGGTATATATATATGTATATATATACATATATTTATGAATGGTGAATTATGCTGACAATTTCTTTACGAAAAGGTTATTATAAGAACAAAATAGGAATTGTCTGGACGCCCACATGATATCACCATGATATTAGTGTATAACCTAAAAGCTTGTAAAGTTCGCACAAGTTACTTTTACTAAACACACACCTACACACACACACACACGTATAATTACACAAGCTACATGAGCACACACACTTTATTCCTAAGTTAATGCAAATGGGAAATTCTAAGCGGTGCTAGTTTTTAAAATAGGTATCCATATGTTTAATATCACAGCTATATTACAGCATTGACTAGAAACGTACTTGACCGCATCGTCGTGAACAGTAAAAAACCCGTAGACCCATATCTGCATTCTAACTAAAGATACGATATTTGGCTGTTTTTTTGAGCAAAAAAAGGGCCAAATTCTAGTATCAACATCGTCTCGATATCTGTCACCTAGTCAGAGATCCTTACGTGTGGCCAGCTAGCTTGATATACTAATTTGTAGAAATCGCATTTTTGCTCGTTTCAAGATCGGCAATAAAATCAGCAATAGGCTGATCTTTCAGCGAAAAATTATCACGCAAATCCCATGGAGCTATCTGCCTCCTAGTCAAAGATACATACGTGTGGCCAGCTAGCTCCATATGCCGATCGGCAGAAATCGCGTTATTGCTCTTATTACGATCGGCAACAAAATTAGCAATAGGCTACTCTTTTAGCGACAAATTAGCGACAAATTATCGCGCAAATCCCGTGGAGCTACCTGCCTTCTAGTTGAACGTATGCATGTGTGGTCAGCTAGCTTGATATCAAGCTAACGTTTTTATTGTTATTAAAAAAGGGGAATGAGCGACAAAATTGGTTTTGACGTAACAAATTAGCAACAAATTAGCGACAAATTGTAGATTTTATGCCTAGTCCGGTATGAGGTTTTAGCTAGCTAGTTTGATACACCTTAATTTATACACTCTACGCACCACTTTTTTTTCATTTAATCTTGCAACAAAAAGTAATCTCATCGAAAATTTAACTGAAAATAACGAAAGAAATAAGACTATTTACTAAAAATAACAATAGCAACAGGCAAACGTGTACTAATGTTAATTTTATCTATATCTGTACATTTTCTGGTAATTTTAGTTGCAGTCAACAAGGTCAATGCATATCTGCACATTCATTGTGGTGTACTTGGACTCATGCTGAATGCGCTGTTATCTCTGTTCTTGTTTCTCGTGTGCATTGATGAGGTTTGAGTGATTGATCTTTCACTAAACAAACTATCAGTTATAAGTAACAATCACCATCACAATAAACTAAGGGACTGTGGATGATCTTGAAAAGGGAGTCCAAGAGCTTTATGCCAAACAAAAAATAGCTTTAGCCACACTTGATCGGGCCATTACATTTGTAGAAGTATTACAGGTAAAACATCGTTTAATACCTATTCTACAGAATTAAATGACCAGTTTGGAATTGCTTGTGTCAGAACGTTATAGTAAAATTTGTGAATTCAATCTATGTACAAAATTGCTTAGGAAAAGGTCATAAAGTTAAAGACTGTCCGAATCTTCGAAGGTGTAGGCATTGTGAGCAGAAGCACTTTACTTTTTTGCATGATAATCATGGTAATTTGAGTCATTCAAATAATCAATATCCAGTGTCAAACGGTCAAAATGAGCCTATTCTACTTAATATATAGACTTATATTTAAATTCTTCAATCCTTGGGTGCCTTTCAAGTTATGTTAGCAACTGCTATGGTGTATATCTAGTAGAGATAATGATCGAATTCTGGTTCGTGCATTGCTTGATCAGGGTTCAACGTAATCTGTTGTTTCAGAAGGGCTGGCTGAGTTTTTGGGAGGTCAAGTGATTGGCGTTGATGTTTTCATGAGTGGTATTGAGGGTGTGTCTGCTGGGTTGGCGCGGAGTGCCATTGAGATTATTATTTGAACTAAAAAAAATCGGGTAGTAAGCCAAACACAAGCTTTAGTTTTGCCGTGAATCATTTCATATGTACACACTCCTAGACTAAATTGGAATCACTTAGCTCATCTGAAGGGTTTAAGGCTTGTTGATGATTTGTCAAGTAGTGATGGAATTCAAATGCTCATTGGAGCTGATTTTTATGGATATTTACTCTTAAAATAAATTAAAAAAGGAAGGCCAACTGAACTGGTTGCTCAGCAAACGGTCTTTGGGTGGGTCTTTTTTGGGCCATGTATGAAGGTTAACAGTTTAACCGATTTGACAGTTTCGCTTCATCATGTGACATCCGATCACGATGTAAATGTATTAATGAAAAAATTTCGGGAAATTGTAAGTGTTCCTTTGCCTTCACTGGACGGTAAGCAATGTGAGGCTTATTTTTTGGAGACCTATACTCGTTCTCCTGAAGGACGATATATAGTGCACCTTCCATTCAAAACCAACAGTGTTGATTAGTTGGGTCAATCTCATTCGCTGGCCGAATGTTTACTCAGACGGATTGAATGTCGTTCGTCAAATCACGTCGAGCATAGGCTAATGTATTCTGAATTTATGCACGAATATGAATCGTTGAATCACATGACACCTGTAAGTGCTTTGGATCAGGCATCCAATCAAATTGTATTTTTGCCGCATCACCTTATTATTAGAGATAATAGTAAAACAACAAAACTCAGAGTTGTTTTTGACACGTCATCTAAAACAACATCTGGATATTCGTTAAATGATTGCATGTTGGCAGGTCTTAAACTTCAGTCTAAACTGTTTCTAATACTGTTGCAGTAGAGACCTTCCCCGTTGGTTTTAGGTGCTGACATCACGAAGATGTATGGATAAATATTAGTTCATGTTCAGGACAGAAATTTCCAACGTTTATCATGGCGTCATGCTACTGACAGTTTTGTCATAGATTGCCAGTTAAATACAGTAACTTATGATAGCAGATCTGCTTCGTTTCTGGCATTGAGGGTGAACCAGCAACTTATAGCTGATGAAAGAGACAGGCTTCCTTTACCTGTTCCAGTTTTGTCTCACGACACATTTGTCGATGATTTTTTGTTTGGAGCTCATAGTCGTAAGGAAGCTTTAGAGGTGAGGGATCAGATTATACAGCTTTTAAGCTGGATAAAATTGGAATTACTTAAGTGGACTAGTAATAACCTAAGTCTTTCATTGAAGGCTGATTTCGACAGACACGAGTTGGATTGGAGTTTCGGAACATCGACTCATAGAGGAGTTAGTGTGTTGGGGGTTCGATGGAGCCCGGTGTCTGATAATTTTTCGTTCCCGGTCAATCTAGAAGTTCCATCCATTTTAACAAAGTGCAGAGTTTTATCAGTGTTATCGAGACTGTTTGATTCGTTGGGTTGGATTTCTCCAGTCATCATAAAGGGTAAGATCCTCATGCAGGAGTTATGGTTGTTTAAAGTTAATTGGGATCAGCCATTACCAACTCTGATTTTAAGTAAATGGAAAAAGTATTTTCATACATTAATGAGATTGTCTCGTGTATTAGTCCTGCGATGGAATTTCTATGAGCCAAAAAATCTTTCGAATGAGTTGCATGGATTCACCGATCCTTCTAGTGACGCTTATGGAGCAATAAAATACCATTAAAGTATTAATGTATCAAATGAGATTAACGTATCATTAATGAAAAGGACGACCAAAGTGGCGCCGTTAAAAAAAACGTCTATGCGTCGGCTTGAGCTCCAAGCAGCCTTATTACTTGATAGGTTGTTTAGAGTTGTGCGTAGTGCACGAGCATTCGAACTTATTAATTTTAAGTGTTGGTCCGATTCAAGTGTTGTATTGGTGTGGTTGAGGAGACATGCATCTTATTGGAAGCTATTTGTGTCGAATAGAGTTGCTGAGATACATGAATTATTTCCTGGTCCTGAGTGGAGGCACGTTTCTACCGAGTCTAACCCTGCTGATCTAGCTTCTCGCGGTTGTGATTTGGATATAATAGTTGGAAATCAATTATGGTGGGAAGGACCGTCTTGGTTGATTGGGTCATCATTGCATTGGCCTAATCTCTTTCCGGGACCTCCCGCAGATGTCTGCATGGAAGCTAGTGTTGCAGTTCATCAGGTTACTATCGAGCCTAGTCATTATTTAAAAGCAATAGTTAATAAGTTTTTTTCATGGATTAAAGCTATTAGAGTCACCCTCTATGTAGTTCGTTTTCAATTAAATTTACAAGTTAAGTTTAAACAAAGATTATCACGGTCCCATTCACATACTGAAATGTTAACAGGACAATTGTTTGCAATTGAATTTTCTAACGTAATGTATTCACATGTTCTAATTAAATATTTTAATATTAAGAATATAATTTTTCAAAATTAATCAGTCGTAAGATAAATTTTTTTTTTATTTGAAGATATTCAATAAAACTTAACAGTTGTCATAAAAATGATACCTACGTATAAAAATACAATATAATTTTATTTTTCAATCTACTTCAGGTTAGATAGCGTCAAAAATTTTTTTTCAAACAAGATTTTATACTTCCACATTATGATCTCGTCCTATTGAAAGATAAATTCCATTTTCATTTTTGGATCTTGAAAATGCGACGTATAATTGACTATGAGAAAACAGTGGTTTTCTTAAATATAATCCAATATTATTAAAACTTTGACCTTGAGATTTATTTTTAATTGTAAAAACACTAAGACTAAAGAAAATTGTCGATATGTAGAAGAAGAAACAGCGATTTGTTGGAGGCGAATGTGAGAAACAAATACGACACAGTATTATATTTTTTCTATTGATGTACATTTGGCGACGTTTCGCTGGCTGGTGTGCCAGCCTCATCAGGTTAAAGCTAAAAATACAAAAACGCACTTTTGTGAGAAACACCCAAACGATGTTACACGTACGAAGGTCGACAACAAAGATTACCTGCTTTAAACGAATATTAAAATTGACATAAATTTGCATGTATGATACATTTTAGATTTATTTAGTTGTTTCGAGAACCACACGTTTATTCGTCGGCGAACAAGTATAAACTGTCGATCGAGCTGTATGAATCGGCCCGGAGAAAGACAAGCACGAAAAAGAGAAACCGAGTAGGAAAGGAAGGTAATGAACTTGCGCTACAGGTGTTTAAGTTTCTTCAATATCGGAAAGTATGTACGGTTGAGCAAACATGTATCTTCCTGTTTATTAATACTATGTTTATTATGCTTTATGTTTAACATCTCAGAGATCAGCCTTTTATCGTAGTTAGATTCTCTGTCTAAAATTTTTATATTGTCCTAATCAAACGTGTGACTATATTAAGTTGGTGAAAATGAGCTACTAATTCTATGTTTTTTTTATTTTTGTGTTCGTTAGTCCGAAGTTTTAAGGCTCGTTTTGTTTCCCCCGTATAAGAAGCTGGACATCCTGAATATTTACAATTGAATCTGTAGATGAAGTTGGTTTTTTCCCATTTCTCGGTCTTATCTTTCTTAATTTTACAATTTGGTTTAGTTTTTTGTTAATAAAAGGATAAGTAAGAATATTGTAGTCTTTCAATAGTGTCGATATCTTTTTGTAGCTGTTTTTTGCATATGGTGTACCTATTTTACCATAAGGTATTGTAGGTGTTGAAACGTTTTTATTTTTTGTTTTTCGGATGTATTTTTGTTTGTCCAATCTACGTTTTATGTTTTTATTAATAAACTCTATGTGATAGTCATTCTGTAATAGTAAATTTTTAACTTTTGTGATATTTGCCTTGTGAAAGTCTCTACTCGATAGTATTACAACTCGATCTAATAAATTAAAAATTATGTTTCTTTTTAAGCCTATTAGATGATCTGAAAAGTAATTTAGCATTCGTCCGGAAGAGGTAGATTTTTAGAACCAATCAAATTTAAGATGGTTGTTTTTTCTAATAATGGTTAAATCTTAAAAGTTGATTTTTGCGTCTATTTCTATTTCATGTGTAAATTTTAACGAGTGATGATATGAGTTAAAAATATTTAGTACAGAATCTATATAATCTTTTTTTATACAGAGTATTACATCGTCGACATAGCGGAAGTAGAAAGCAGGACTGTGATTAAATTGTTCTTTTAATGAATTTAAACAATCAGTTTCGAAATGATCCATTACAAGATTGGCAAATAAGGGAGAAATTGGAGAACCAATGGGCGTACCGAAGATTTGTTTATAAAAATAATTATTAAATGAGAAAAAATTACTGTCGAATAACAATTGTGTGCATTCCCTAATTTTTTCTATGGGTATTTTTGAGTTCTGTAAGATGGTACAAGTTCTTCTGTCTATACTTTTGAGTACAAGGTCAACGGAGATATTAGTGAATAAGGAGCTGACGTCCAATGAAACTAATTTATATTTGTGGCCAACTAAAATATTTTTTAGTTTTTTTTTTTAAGTTCGAGGCTGTTGTTGACTTGATATGTTGGTGTTGTTATACAATTTTTTAATTCTTTATGGATTATTTTTGCGAGGAAATATGTAGGACTATTAATGAGAGAAACAATTAGACGTAATGGAACGTTTTCTTTATGAATCTTCGGAAGCCCATAACATTTGGCTACTGTTGTGTCTGTGAGGGTTAAGGCATTGTTATGATATGTCTTGGAAAGAAAGTCGTTAGTATTTAAATCTTTTAAAATAGGGCTTGTTCTCTTTTGTAGAGAAATTAGCGAATTCTTCGAAATCAATTTGTATGTATTGTTATCAGAGAGGAGATTTCACATTTTTGTAAAATTATCGGATTTTGTGAGTTGAACTCTGGGCTGTCGTCTTTTTAAGCGCTTCTATTGCAGTTACCTCGCTTATTAACAATGAACTTCAAAAAAAAATTTTATGAATGATAAGAAAATATCTTACGATCGTATTTAATTTTACTGGACATCTCGAGGGTCCTTGTGAGAGCAGAAATGAATTTATAAGCAAGGTAAAAACTACAACAGGTTACGTTGTCACAGGAGAGCAAGAAAGACAGATGATATACCAAACTATAGAGAGTGTCGCATGGACAATTTTGAGGGATGGAACCTCCTTAACTCATTTAAACCGTAATGAATTCTAAAAATTTTTGGAGTAAAATATGGATCTCCTAATATACACATTATTTATGGGTAATTTGGGACTCATAACGTAAAGTTCGTAATCTGTATCAAATAAGTTAACCGTTACAGATATTTACTATGCAGCTACTTCTTCTAATTTAATTGTATGATCACAATTTATTTCTCTGCCGTTCTTCAATGCGTCAATACTAATAATATTTACTTCCACGTCTGAATCTAATACAAAAATTTCAGAATTTTTCTGAAATGTTTCGCAACGTAACTTAACTGCTGACGAATTTAATATCGTTCTTGCTCGAAGGCTCAGTAAATTATGTTCTCATGATTAATTTCGGACACATAATCAGATTTCAACTTGCAGTCACGTCTAAACGGCAAGTCTTGTTCACGTTTTTTGGAGATTTAGGGCGGGAGTCTCGGTATCGTTCTTAGTTATAACTTAGACGTGGCTTTTAGTTGTAGTACTGAAATAGGACTTGTGGATGGTAAGAGTAGCCGTGAGTTTGATAAGGATTATATATTTGCGAGTAGCAAGGTGGATAAAAAGGTAGTGGTTGCCAATATGGAACTTCTTAAAAATTTAAAGGGTATTAATAGTGACTAGGTCGATTACTCCATGGTAGTAGTGGGGTACAGCTTGGTGGAGGAGTAATCGATTAACGTTGAGGCACGTAGCTAAATACAGGATGTACAATTTTTTGATCATACTCGTCGAATTTTGGTTAAGTCATCTTGATATTATTTTTATCGTGAATACACGAGAAAGAATTTCTATTGTGGGTCAATGGGTCAGTAAAGCAAATGTATCTTTTTTAAGGTCAGACTGAGTAGAAAGAGTAACCAGGATTTTCATAACATTCGTTACCGAAGATTCTGGAGTCATACAAGTAGAGGTCGTGGGTTCGGCCATGTAAACGTCCTTGGCGTGATTATACGCTGGTGGGCAAGAGCGTTCAATAAGTCTGCAGCTTCTAAAGCTTGGTAATTATAGTCCATTGACCGGAGACAAAAAAAATACGATTTGATCTTGTTTTTTTTCCTCAGAAAAAAAATTGTACATTTCCTTTAGAATTCTCCAAGGGATACAGAAAAAATAGTCTTGTTCAATTCGAACATTGGCTTTATTTATTTATTTAAAAATTTATGAGAAATAGTCAATTTTTTATTTAGTGTTTTGCTTACATCCCACTTCTATTCTTCTAAGAGAAATTACAAATCCACTTTTACATATCCATTATTGATTGCTGATAACATGATATAAGCAATAAAGTGAGGGAAAAAATTGTGTATACCGAAAAACTTGTGATCAACGTAAAAAAAACGATTATGTTAATTTGAACATAACCGTAAGAAAATATAGATGTTAAGTAGCATAACAAATACCTATTTGTAAAATTACAAAATAATTTTTAATTTTTTGTTAATTAATTTTTTTGAGTTAAACTTTGAAGTAGTGATATTACATACTTCACGGTCGGTTTATCGACATTTCGCTTCGACAAAAACATGATATTGAAGGTTAGTAATAAAAACAAATAAAAGAAAATTTATTTTTGTGAATTTTGACGTTTCGTCACTAAAAACTTTTTTTGTAACTTATAAACTATTGCAAATATCTCAAACAATTTTGCATACTTTTTTCCCAACAACCGTCATTGCATTTGTCATAAAAAAAACTTGAATTTAAGAAAAAGAAGAATACTCTAGCTCACTCTAAGGCCAAGGTACAAGAAATTGGTGATTTTTACAATAAGGGGTCGATAATTAAACTTTTTATTGCAAAAAAATTTGTGTATTATCTACCTGTATTTCTGCATCACACTGCCTAAGCACTTTTTAAATTTCATTGAAAGGGAAACTGAAAAAAAATCAAGAAAGTCGCATTGAATAATAGCCAGAGCAGTTCAGCGCTCCCACCTGTACCCCTCTTTTGCAACAAGGTGGCTGACCCATAGAGGTATAAGAATAGAGGAGAAAAGCGCTATACTAGCCCATTAGCGGCAGCGACAGTATAATTAAGTGTAACGGGGCATCTGTCCTTGTTGCCAAAGCCACGTTATTGGCTACTTCTTCGTCCTAAATCCTACAGTTGATTCAATCTCATGTAGAACTCAATCAATAACATAACTGCCAGACAAAGACAGATGCCCCGTTACGTAGCGAATTCTGCTGTCGCATATCACGCCCCCTTTTCTCCTCTATTCTTATACCTCTATGGGCTGACCACTTGCAGTGCGCATTATACTTAACCCTCAATGTGTTCACCTAGAGAACAGCAACAGGTACATCTGAATTGTGAGTACTGGTATTTCTATGAATTCATTAAGTTTTTCATAAAAGGCGTTTAGATTCTTCAATTTGAAGTCAATGGAATAGTAGTATAGTACAGTATAGTATAGCGTTTATTGAGCCAGGTGGTATGACTACGTACGGCTTCTAATTATAAAATACAGAATTTATTCATATGCGACTAATGGTTGGAATGAAACTAGAAAATTAATGTTAATCTAATTCACAAGAGAATTTCATATAAAATATAATTGTAGTATAACTAAACGTTATTACAATGAAGATGAAGCTAACCACGAGAGATAGTCGCTGAGCTACATGGAAAGGTCCGTAAAAAACCGTTTTGAAGATCAGATTCAAAAGGCTTTACTACTTATAAGGCCTTTTTATTTGTATCTCCAATCGTTGCACGAGTAAATAAATAACATTATACAACTTATAACATACGAGTACGTAATGAAACAGCGACCAACATAAATTAAATGAATAATATTACAGAATAGAATGTGCGTACATTGTATTTATTTATATAAAGCCTCAAAATAATAATTAAAAGGTCCAACAGGGCTTAAATTCGTTCTTTTTTGATGTATACAATACTATTTAATTATTTAATTTAAGGTACAACAGTTATAAATCATGCTTTGTTTATAATAAAACTGCTGTAAGGGCGAGAAATTGAGATTTTCTCTAAATATCTTGTTCATACGAAGCCTCAAAATAATAATAATTCAAAGGTTCTACAGAGCTCATATCTTGTTTTTTTACATGTAAAATATTATACAGTTATTTTATTTCAGCAGAACAATTATTAACAATTCATTTTTTATAATAAAGCTGTTGCAATGACACGATAGTAGAAAATCTCAAAGAATCTCGTTCTTACGAAGCCTCAAAATAATAATTCAGAGGTCCTACAGGGCTCAAATTCTTCCTTTTTTGATGTATAACATCATTCAATTATTTTATTTGAGACACAACAATTATGAACAATGCTTTGTTAATAATGAAGCTTTATGATCAAAATATCCAATTCACAGTTAAAACACCATCAATAACAGTATAAGTTTTTTAGACATTGCAATAAAAAAGCTACAAGATGGTTCACTTATAGCAAATTTGTTTAAAAAGCCGATACATGCATGTACTTAAATTTTCACTCTTACTCTTCATTGTCCTTTAGAACTTTAGAAACTAGAGTCGAACATGAAGAAATTTATAAAAAATGTAAAAAGTGTGAGATAGATAATTATTGTAATATAAGTAAAAGGGATAAGAGTGAAAAATCGGCTTAATTTACTCATACTCTTAATACAAGACATTGTTTTAATGTTGATCGTGATTCGATTGAAACCTTAGACCAAGAAAATAACTATTATAAATGTTTGGTCTTAGAGATGATTTACCTTAAAAAACGAAAAAATAACATTAATAGACTCAGTGGTACACAAAACTTGGGTTCGATTAAAAAAAATACATTGATAGTTTGATAAGCTAATATCTTTTTTCCTTTCTACATAATTTTTATATTTACCCATTATTGCAATATAGTTGTTTTATTGCAATATTGTTGTTTTCATTTGATTTTACTAATCGTTAATTTTTAACTTACTTATATTGTTACTTTTTAAATCTTGCGCTTTTTTAATACATGTTAGTTGTTGGAAAAAATGTTCCTTACAATGTTATTATCATTGTATACATGTCATATAAAACCTTAGTACACATGGTATCGTGAGTAGAACTAGATCGTTAATTTTTAAGTTGAGAAAATACATTTTTTGTTGTACAAAAATTGAGTGAATATTCGATGTTGTTTATTTGTAAGTGTTGAGACTTAGGCCATTACCATCGTTTTCTCGGTTTTTTATACGATTTGTGTGATTTCTAGGTAAGTATGTCCTTTGTTTTTAATTGTTACAGTTTGCTTTAAAAGGATTGCGAATATACAACCGAAATGTTGTACATACGTTTGATATCAAGAATAAACTAATCGGCAGTATGCCATGAATATCAAGTATTTTGAATAAAATGCTTTTCAATATAAGAAAATGTAAAAACTTTAAGAAACTAACTGATGAAAAAATTTAGCGGGAAACAGCCACACTGATAAATAAGTTTAAATTTTAAAATAATTTTAAAAATAAAGCATAGACTAAGGTAAAATTTAAATATAGAGAAGTTACACGACGGCGTCACACTATGATCATCACTTTTGTTATCATAACTGTACTATTATTATTGTTATAATTATTAGTACTACAAATGTTACGATGTATTTTAATTAAAATTGCATTTATAATTTTTCCAATTGATATACCGTAATATACCAACCGTTTATTTAACCAAGCAGTTAATCAAAATGTTAAACGATTCATACCACTCTTTTGCAATAGGCTTGAGTGAATAAGCAAACAGTGCCTGGCAATAATAAGTATAAGTAACATTCTATCTCAATATTGATATCAAGTCATCACTAAAAGTTTGTAAAATCTAAATGTTAAAGGGAAAAAAAGGGCATGAGTTACTGAATATCATCTTCCCTTCTCTTGACTCATGTAAAAGAGCAAGCCACATGTGGAGAGTGCCAATTTTTGAGGGGCTGAACTAGAGAAATCCTAGCTAATTGGACCGTTAGCTTTTGAGTTTTCTTCAAGATTTTATCCCGAAAAACT
The DNA here is from genome assembly GCF_036245765.1 of Copidosoma floridanum. Taxonomy (NCBI): domain Eukaryota; kingdom Metazoa; phylum Arthropoda; class Insecta; order Hymenoptera; family Encyrtidae; genus Copidosoma; species Copidosoma floridanum. The sequence continues at coordinate 14,569,016 of NW_028321881.1, forward strand.
TTTTTAAACCGTTTGTAAAAACCGTTTCTACCACCTCAGGATCACGAGCCAACCACGCACCCAGTAAAAGTTGCGGTTTAGTGTAAGCAGGAACTCGTGTCATCTTCACGAAGCTACAAAGTTCACCCAAATACCTGGTCACTAATAACTCGCTGGCTTATTTCCAGATGTATCGTCTAAAATTAATGAATAATTTTTACGTGGATGTCGACTCTAGAGTGTGCACCAGTGCTTGAGACGGCAGTGGTATTCTCTAAACATATCGCAAATTTAAATGCATACTTTTCCCACGTAAGGGCTAGAGCGTACACTGTTGCTCAGGACAGCTGTGGTAGCACATTTAGGCCACTCCAGAATGAGATACTTAAAAGAAGCCGTATAGTATTATTACGTCGGCGTAACGTATAGAGTTTTGAGCTAAGCTTTCACTTATTGCTCAGGATTCTTTTTGCTTGTGTCTCCCGTCCAGGTAGTCAGATAGACGAAAATAGGCCGTAATGCGAGGCCGTAAAGTACGTGAGGGAAGTGCAACCCCACGCCAACCACTCTCGCAAGACGGGTCAAAGATACCCGTGAGTAGGTCAACTCGCTTGCTCTTTTGTCCAAAGACAAGCAGTTCGAGGGATTCGGGAAGGCTGTTCGTAAGGATGGGTGCGTAGGCGGAAATTGAAAAAGATTCGTTTTGTTTTCTTTTTGACTTACTGTGTTTATTGTCTACCAATACTAGAGGCAACCCGAATTTACCGATATTTTGACTGAAGGAATCAAGGATGATTTGGAAGAGTACCGCCAATTGAGAGCAGCGGTATAGAGAACTTGACCAAGACGAGTCAAGCAGAAGACCTCGACCAAAAGAGAGTCAAGGATGGTAGGATCGATTGATTGAGACTGGCTAGTGTAGGAGGCTTTGGGCCTTGTATACGGTTTCACATGGGTTCATTCGGGGGTGCCGTTCTTGTGTACACGCAAAGTTGGGGTATTGGGAAGAGGTCCTGAGTGCGAACTGGGAAAGCGATCATCGAATAGGAAAGCTTGATTTTTAGGTCACGCCTTTGCATAATTCGGGGCCGCCACTCAGGTTCCAGTACGTAATGGTTTGCAAATTTTAGAAAATCCTCTTTCCAGTCCAACACATTAGAAAAAGGGGGGAGACAATATCCATTTTCCTCCGGTCTCTCATTACAGCTGGCATTTCTTATAACTAATGTTATTGCTAAAAAAGTGCTAGTAATTTATTAAAGAGCGAGCACACTTAATTACTAAAGAAAAAAAATAGAAGTCAATTTGAAGTAATACAAATAGTGATAATAATAATGGTAATAGTAAAAATTTTAAAAAATAATAGCAAACATAATAACTATAGTTCCAATAGTGGTAGTAGTTGTAATAACAAAATAACAGCGAATATAATAATCGTAGTAATAATAACAATAGTTCTAGTAGTGGTAGTAGTTGTCATAGCGAATAACAATTATTATTAACAAAATAATAGCGAATATGATAATCGTAGTAATGATAATAATAGTGCTAGTAGAGGTAGTAGTTATAATAATAATAATAATAATGGTAGTAGTAATCGTACAAGTGACAATCATAATAACAATGATAATAGTAATAATAATGATAATAATAACAATAAAAATAAACATAATAGTAATGGTAACAACATTAGTATTGATGATAGTAATTTCGTGAGCCACGTTCATTAATCTAAGTATAAATGTTGTCAGTAATTATTCTTATTGTTTATTTATCTTTATGAATAATCACGTTTTTACGTACTGTTAATATTATTGAGAGTGGAAAGGAAAGGGGAAAAAGAGGCTGTTTAGTTGTACAGGGAGGTAGTGGTATGAGGTTGCATGTTTTAGTGCAAGAGTAAGGAGGGCACCAATGGCCGATGAGGTGTGTGGCTTCGTCTTTATTTGACTAAAAACAAAATTTGGTGATGGTCTTATCTTGGAATTTTCCCATAAGTTGGCATGTTTGCAGCGTCTGGGTTCTCACAGAAATTTTTATCTATAGCAATGAAAGTCCACTGCATGTGGGTGTGACTTCTTTGAAACACTTTCTTCTCGAAGGCGATAAGATAAGTCAAATGCCTTTGCTTTTTGGTGCTGTTTGTGCGAATGAATAGAAGTAGTAGAGAGCGAGGACGATGCAAAAGAGTGGGTGTGTCAGGCAATTAAAAAATTTCGAACATCCAGCTACTGACGTTACAGTATAATATAATTCGATTGGGATCTAGTGAAATTTCGGAAAATTGATAGTAGAACGAAAAAATTATTTTCGCTAGTTTCTTACATTTATAAATACTTGTACTACTTTCAACAGCTACGAAATTTAGCAAAGGACCCCAAAAATTGGTCAAAGTGGTCAAAACAAGTTTTATTGCGCCTAAAAAAAACTAAAAATCTTTAAAAAAAATTAAATACCAATTTCGTTCTTTCGTTTGCTTGAGCTTCAACAGACTCCCAGGTAGTAGGGTGAGCCACTATGTGCCACTGCGAGCAGCCAGGAGACTACGCCCACTCTCCACAGTGAGTCATCAGACTGTTTTGAACGTGCAAGTCAAAAATGAAAAGCGCATCAAAATTGACGATATCTCCGGAAAGCAACGACGAAAATTGATGCTTCATCTTTTAATTTGAGGTAGCTTTTGAAAATACTAAGGTTGTACAAATTTACGACCTCCAAAAAACATTAATAGTAATAATATTAACAGTAAGAACATTTTTTTTACAAACCTTTTATTAAAGAAAAATTGTTCCTCCGAAATAACTTTGAAATATTTTATTGGTAATGTTTAAGTTTACTATTATTTTTTTCAAGTAAAGCTTCTTATGTAAGGCCCTCGCTAGACGAAATCAGGGGAAAGCATCACACTTTTTCTTGTTCCTGTCGTTTCTGTTCGCCCCCCCCCCCCCCCCAAAGCATGCGCTCTCGACTGTACGTACCGTAGCGTAGCGTATGTGTCCTTTGATTTTCCCTCTTTTTTTTATCTTTCTCTCTCTTTTTCTGTCAACTATACTTTAGTGAAGGGGGAATTGGTAAATGTATTGTATTTACGTAGCGATAACAGAGTAACGCTATGGCACAGCGGACTAGGCATCTGATTAACACGTGGAGGTCCCAGATTCAAATCTCGAACGATGTACCAAAATTTTTTTTAAGGATAACCAGTATCATCGTTTCTCAATCATTAGTAGACGAGAAGACGTGATTCATTTAAAATATAAAAATAATTCGATTGCAAAAGCGATTAAGCTGGCAAGCTTAATCTTTGGGCCCAATGCAGGCAACCAATATTGGGCTAAGCTTCGCAGTGAAATAGCGCACTGGTCAGGGTGACTTGGTTTGACTGCTCCAAAGCCATTACCAATTTTTGTCCATGCATATTTATAACACATATATATGCAGCACGAAAGCGTCGAAAACAATGTCTGCGCATGCCTCGCAAGAATTTTGCTGAGTATATTTGTACATATTATATATTGTATATATGCGAACGAATTCCGGCAGTGATTTGGGAGCAGTCAAGCCAAGTCAGGCCAAGTTGCACCCTGACCAGCATGCCGTTTCACTACCAAGCTTGTACTAATATTGAGATCTCGGCAACCAAGCTTGGCCTTGACCACTTCCTGATTTTAATTTCTAATCGGGAAATTATCATAAACCGAGTTACGTCACTAAACGGGCGCGAAAATTTAGAAGTGAAAGTAGACTTAAGAAACTCTGAAATCAAACGGGTCAAGTACAGATTTTCAAGATAAAATATCGAAAAAATAAATGTAACCGTGTGCCAAGTTACCAAATGACTTAGAAATTTAAGTAGTTGAAAAATTTTTGCATTCCAATTATTAGAAGTGCTAATGTTGATGAGAGTTCAATAGGAGAAATTTTTCAGTTAACAATCTAACTGAATTTATTAACGAACAACTATGAATGTTTACAGATGAGGGTTCTACAATACTTCAAAAAGATTATAAGATTCATTAGTGGCACGCGGAGATTTTAATAATAATTTTTCTTCCGAAGCCACTGTACCATCAATACAATTGTTAAAGAAAAATTTAACGTAAATATGTTTAATAACCCATTGCAATCGACCACTAAATATAGAACAAAGATCCATGCCATCTCTGCTCGTTATTTAGGTTACGTTTAATCACTGATTCATATTTTATATTTATCGGACCACAAGCCAATAGTTACCACCGTTAAAGGCCAAAATAGTGTCAATAACAAAATGGAATGATACATGAAAATTAATAAATTTTGTATTTTTTCAGTAAAATAATGTAAATAAGCAATTACCAAAAAGTAATATAATTTTAAAAACGAGATCCGTTATAAAAAACCTTATGGAAGCTTCGCTTCTTCCATGGGTCCCGCGACCCACAGTTCTTTTTTTAAATTCTTATTTACTTTTTTACATTTTTAATAGCACATGGTAAATACGCGCGCACACATGTATAATTATTGCCACAAATCGATTTGTATAAAAAGGTACGAAAATCAAATCAATTAACATCCAAGATGATTCTTCGATGGTTAAGATTGATCTCGTACTAGTAAGAATAAAATTAGTAATAGTTATCGTGAAAATATTAAAGGGTTTTTAAAACATTTTTTTAATTTATAAAATCTGTAAAAGTTATACTATTTGATTTATGGCAATAATTATTCGGGTATATACGCTTGTTTACCCAAGATCGGAAACAGAGCCTTTGGTAAGTATACGGCTCATTAAGGATACCGTGATGTAGGAATATGGGCAGTATGCGTTTACTTAACGGTACCGTAACGTTTTGTTACCAGGTTCGTGTACGGGCTATGTACGGAAACCGAATATATCATGGGCTGTATGGTGTCCGTACACGGCCAGTGAGGCAATGTAACATAGTTATAGCATGAATTATATATATATAGATATATAATCGAAATTGTGTTTGCTTTTCAAATTTGTAATAAAAATAATAGAAATAATAATTATAATTATAAGAAAAATAGTAATAACAATAAAAATAATAACAGTAGTAGTAGTAATAGTAATAATAATAATAATAATCATAACAATAATAATATTAATAATAATAATAATAATAATAATAATAATAACAATAATAATAATAACAATAATAATAATAATAATAATAATAATAATAATGAACACGCCTTGTGTGTAAACGTTTTTATTGAAAGATCACGCAGTGCTTACATTTTTGTACTTTTTTCGAGACTTTTTTTTTAATAACTATAAAATAACCTCTACATTTTCATTACCTACATGTTTTTTTTTCAACACTCGCTTTTTTCGACCACCATCCCAGTCTGCACAATAATTAATGACTTGTCCAAGAGCCTGCTTCAGTTTTAGCCTCTCCATACTCCCTCCTGTCAGTTCAGCATATAACTACGCACTCTAATTGACATAAGGTGCACAGTGCACAAGAATAACATTAGTTAGAATATCTATACCTGTGAAAACGTAAAGCACACCGAAGTACCGTACTGTGCATCATGTACATAGGTATACCAACCAATGATATTCTTGTGCACTGTGCACCTTATGTCTATTCAGTGCGTTGGCTTTGAGTCGGAGTCGAGGAAGATAACCTGTACGTTCAGTCATTTCACCCATACGGGCCGAGTACGGGCTGTGTACGTTTCCCGAATCCATGGTTCCCGTATACAACCCGTACACGATCCTGGTAACAACATATTTTCGGGCTATGAGGATATGCTTACGGATTCCGTAAGCGGGCCGTATACTACTTGATGGGACCAGTAATCTGATTTCCGATCGGGATATGTTTGTATGAAAAAAAAAAATAATAATAATAATAATAAGCTTGAACATTACTAATAAAGAATGTCAAAGTTATTTCCGAGGAAAAATATTTCTTAATAAAAGGTTTGTAAAAAAAATTTTTGTTACTGTTATATTATAACTAATGATAATGTTTTTAGAAGGTTATAACTTTGTCCAACCTTAGTATTTTCTAAAGCTATCTCAAATTAATAAAACAACCATCAATTTTGATTGCTGCGTTCCAGAGATATCAACGATTTTGATGCGCTTTTTATTTTGAACTCGCTCGCTCAAAATAGTCCGAAGACTAGCCGTAGAGAGTAAGCGTGGCTCCTACTTTGCGGTCACCTTAGAAGAATCATTTAATATCCGTTACGATAGTATATCAGGAATACGTTTTTTTCTATACGCCAAGAAGTATGAACTAAGCTTCGAGCGCCACTTATTAAAGTTCCTCGGCCGTGTCACAAAATTTAGACAAAATTTAAATTAAGTTCCGATAGCTTCTGATAGACACGGGCTCAGAAGCTAGTATAGTTAAGAGTAGCGATGAATTCGAACACTACTAAAGAAGCGTAAATGATAAGAGAGTAAGTAGTGGGTTTAAAGCAAAATGCACGAAAATTCTTGGAGGCACAGTCATTAACTTCGTAGCTTAAGAAACTACATTTCAGGTCATCCCAAATGATTCGAAATTACTTTTTGAAGAAGCCTTAAGAGCCGATATCCTTACTCGCAATAAAGTGAGAATTAACTATAGCAACAAATTATTGTATTTGCAAGTTGGTAGAATTCTCCTTAACGTAAGGCATAGGAAAATGCTATTATCTATCAACAGGAAAATTACCGTAGATAACAAGACGATGAAAACTCGGGGGAAAAAGAGACAAACTTAAAGTAAAATCACGAACTATTCGATGAACTAGATATTCCTATCACAAGCGATGGTGTCTATTTTTTTCAACAAGTCAGCGATAGCAGTGAAAAAAATCACTAGTCCGGGATGAAGCTGTTAGGAATGGACTTAGGAATGCTAAAAGCGTCGAAACAACTCAAGCTAAAAGGTTAATAGAACGGTATTTCTAGAATTTTCAAATTAAAGAAGACAAGTTGACATCAACAAACATAGCAACCCACCTTATACCAACAATTGACGGCATACCCGTGGTTACAAAGTAATGTATGCTACCTTAGGAGAGGCATTGGCTCAGTGGTAAGCATATTTTTTTATCGATACAACGCTGTTCTAGAGGTCGTGAGTATATATATGTATATGCTACCTAGTGCACTAAAAGCAGAACTGCAGCATCAAGTGCAAGAACTACTTGAAAATAGCATAGCGCGACATCTTGATCTGGGTATATAGTACTGCTCAATAGGTCGTACGTAAAAAGAGCACTGAGAATGCGTAAAAAAAAAAATGGTTCTCAAATTAAGGCTGCGTGATAAAAAAACCTTAACAATGAATTTTCTTTTCTTCCCATTCTTCCTAGATGGGTGATTCTGCCATAAGTAGCTCACAATGCTTTGAAGTATCATTAAAAAAAAAGTGGTTGAAAAAATTATTTTTCATAGTAGTTGTGCTTTAAATACTATCCACAAAAAATATAAAAAGCGATTTTACTTTAAAGTTTTTGGGTCAAAGGATACATATATTTTGTACAAGTCAATTTTCGAAAAAATACGTCTGCTTCTGATGAGTGAAACTAGGCTGTTGGTATAGTAACGGTGTTCTAACTCAGATTAAATAACAGCTACACTGAAACCCTATCGATTAAAAAAAAAATTTTGTTCCATTTTATGCCTCTATTCATAAGTTATAGCTGTTGAAAGAGGAGCGATAAAAATCGGTACAAATGAAATTTTACAGATTTTTGCCGAAAAGTTTATGAATAAAAAAAAAAAAAAAAAAATTCCCTTTAACTGTTGATTGGAAGTACCAAGTTCAACGAATTTTTTTTAAACGATAGTGCTTGGTTTTAACAGTCATTTGAGCCTATTTAGGACCATCTGAAATAGTGTACTCATTCACTACTAGTGTTATAAGTTGAATCGATGATCATCGATAATTCAAACGAAGAAAGGCCAATTAGACCAAACTTCGAGACACGCGTCTCACGTTTTATACCAATAGTGAAAAAAAAGTTATATAATGCTAAGAGATGCTTTTAGAATTGAGAGGTATGGAAGTGACGGATACAGAAGTAACAATTCAAGCTTGAAACTGCTATTTCGGCTCGTAGACTTAACATAAACAGTTTTCCGTTAACAAAACATTCTTCCTCAATAAATAGTACAAGAAAAAGAATTCTCATTACCTGTATAAGTAAAAAAGTGGCGGGTCTAGGAAGAGACGGAAGTGACCAATATTGTAATACACAAGAAAATAAAAAATAAAAATGTGTCATTTAAAGAGATTGGTATTTTTTACAGCTTTGGCTAGTTCATTTGTCTTATTTTAATGTGAGACTAGAAAAATGACAATTAAATAGTGTTACAAAACACAACAGTGCGGTTTTTATAAATATTCCCGCTATATAACCTAAGTTTATTAGATAAATATAACCAATGTTTAAGTTCAAATTATGGGACATTTGCTTATATATTAAAAATTAATGTTATTATGCCATACGTATTATGTAACATACGACATCTATACTTGACAAAGTATGTGCGAGAATATTTCGAAAAAGATCATTTTTTCCCAGCACGAGCTTTTAGGTGCAAAATTGAAATTGGGACAGGGTACGGAAGTAACATTTTGCCTATATTTTATTAAGGAGGCTCCAGCGAGCAGTGGTACCAACCCAAAAATAATTGTGAAAGTTGGTATCACTGCTGCAGGTTTATGTAGGAGCACCGTAGTATAGTATATGGGTCATTCTACTAAAAACGGCATATTTTATGTCGAATACTAAGTCGTGTAAGCAGATATCGATCTGGGAACTTTTTTAATTACTCAAAGGATGTTTACTGCTGAAGGTACAACATAATTCAGACCTAAAAGAATATTCCTTTAGTTTAGTGCAAAAAAAGGTCTAAATTAGCGTCACGGGCTCATGTCTTATTCGAAAATTTACAGTTTTGACGACGTCTGCAATTAAAACACGGAGTTTTTAATTTTTCTACGGTATGGGATTTCAAGGTTGTTAACACAAACAATATTTACACGAGTTTTAGGCAGCAAAAAAAATTTTATCCTAGAGTTGGTTGCTGTTAAAGTTGCAGGACCGAAATCTTATAAATTTAAAATTTCAACGGAAAACACTCTTACAAATGTATGCAATAAAATTTGGGAACTCTTAATAGGGCGTTTTGTATTCTACATACGTCAAGGTTGTTGCAGGAATTTTTTTCGAATTTTTCATTCCAATAAACCAGTTCTACAGGCTCGCGAATTCGAAGATTCTGTCTCCCAAAAATAAAACCTAGAGCCCGTAGCGCTAAGAAATGTTATGTAACTTTTTGAAACGTTCGGTTATCGACTCGGAAGGTGGCGGGTTAAAATTGAGCTATTTTATATACGCTAGGTAACTACCGCCAGGAGCGACATCAGTTGTCAAAATGCCTTAATAAGGGGGTGAGAAAAGCTAAACAGGTATGTGATAACCATGTACAAAGAGTTACTTTGTTTTCAAATTTTATATGATTATGGGATGCTGAAAGGGTTATGAATGTTTGTGATGGTTGAATTTGGTGTCCGAGTAGTAGAAATAAGTGTGTTTTACCAAACAAGTAATCTACAAAGCTGAAATCTTATAAAAAATTGCTCTATTTACATGGTTATCACATACCTATTCAGCTTCTCTCACCTCTCTATTGAAAAATACATCCGTGAGATAGCACGGGCGTTTCACACCATAGGTAGTTACCTAGCGTACATAATACAAGTATCGTAGCAAAGTTTAATTTGCGTTTGGTGCGTTACAATCTCGATTTTTTTACGATTTCATAAGAGCCCGTAACGCTCCTTTCTTTGCTACGAGCTCGTAATCATAAAAAACGCATTGTATCTTCACTGAATGTTAACTTATCGGCTGGAATAGTGTAGTGTACAATAGTAGGCACTTAGTACATCGAACAAGTGCCAGGATACAGTTAAATTTTGACTGTGAGAAGTATAATCATGATCTCAAGATAACTTTTCCAACCCGTAATTCTACTATTTTTGAAAAGTACAGTAAAAAAAGTTTAAAAAAATTTTCTCGTACAAATCCAGCAGGGCCCAAAAAATTTTAGCTTATTTTGGTCACGGACAACACAAAAAATTTTTTTTTTAATTAAAAACCAAATCTTCTGGCCCTCGAATAGAATGACCCATATGATGTGTGTTACTATAAAAACTGTATTCTAATACAAGAGGAATACAACCACTCGATGAATACTTTACGGAATATCTCGTATTTTTTACGTTCATCTACGTTTTGCAAGGCCCCATCTGAAAGCTGATATTTTTGTCCACAAAATAGTTAATACTGTCCTAGTATGTAACTCCCATATTACGGTTAGAAAATTATGATGTATTTATGTTGTTCCATTAGAGGTTGTGTATAACGTGCGAACTAATAGAGTAAATAACTCGAAATTTTGCACGATAAGAGGGGTAAATAAAGACATCACTGGATTCAGTGGGTTCTTATCTGCCATTCCAGGGAAAAAAGGAGTAAGTGCAATGTTAACCTTGTGGCACATATGCTTCTTTTTCTCTAGGACGGCAGTTATCTATCAATTACACCATCTACAACCTCTAAGCTCCTCCCACTGGAACCCCCATAATTATCTCATTAAGGAGACAAGATTTCAGCGAGAAAGTTGTTTTCAAGAGAGTAAAACACTTTTAACATAACTTCAAGCATTTTGAGCATTCAGTTTTAGTTATTGTAGAAGCATGAGCTCTCGACACGAAATGGGCCACTTGCGGCAGAATCGACCAAATATCCTTAGTCAAGTCAGAATTTCTAAATACTTTACAGTGAACGATTATATGTCAAGCTTTTACCAAATTGTGTCGCACCTAGTCAGCATCAGCCTATAAAATACTTGGAAAGTATGAGGCTTATTACCTAATCCTTAAAATTCTTCATGAAGCAAAAATTCATCAAAAAGAATGCATTGGTTTCCGTGTTACCTGCAAGCTATTATAGGTTTACTCTTTGTTAAATTAGAGCCAAGATAATATACTTTGTAAACTAGCATTGCATGTATGTGATAACAATATTGCATGTTCACTAAAAGTAAATGTAAGCAAATAGACTTAGTTACCTGATGCAGGATTAAAATAATGCTGGGTCTGTCTGCATCAAATTAATGTAAATACGTAGATATTAGTAGAGCGATTTCTATGTTTACAATGATGTAGGCCTTACATTATCCTAATAAATCAAAATACTTCCACATACTATTCCAGGTGTTATCTATTCTATATAATATCTACGTTTTTACGTGTATTTAGTGCAAATAGACACGAGGCAAAACTTAATATGTTATATTTATAGCCAAATCTAACTTTTAGATACTTTAATTTTAAAAACAGTTGTCAAAAGTAACTTTCTCTGTAAATAATATACGAAAAATTTGTAATATATTTCCAGATAAATATTTAGTATATTTTTACAGACAAATATTTAGTATAAATATATTATATACAGTATAACTTATTTACACGATGTAACTTTTGATAATTCACTTATAAACCCATAACCACATTACTTCTTAATCATTAAACTAAATAATTATATTGATATTTTAATCTCAAATATAGTTCAAGGTTTCCTTTAGAATAGGATTGTTATCTGAAAACATTAAATCATCAAACACACGTTCAACTAGAGTAATTAAACGAGAAATAATTTATTATCACAAATAACAATTAATTGTGGAAAAACTATGAAGCATGTACTACTATAGATAGAATAACGAAACTCTACTCCCTAGGGCCTATACACATGTGGCGTCTCACATCTCTCGCGCTTCACGCTCTACTCGCTAGGTGGCCAAGACCCTGAAAATTTGTTGAAATATCATAGACATATGAAAAATAGACTGCTCGTTCTTATGTCTTATGTACGGCGCTAAACATAGAGGTGTAAGCATGATGTGAAAATATAAGGTGTGGCGTTGCGCATCCATTTTGATCGACCAGTCAGGAACGCTTTCATCACGCCGCCATGTCTGTCTGCGAATTTCAAAAGCTTTTAAAACGTAAAGCATATTAGCATCAAGAAACTCGTAAAACAATGTATATTTTTTATTTCAATATTTTCATTCGAGTTGTTTCAGTGACCAAATGTACAATTCATAATTATTTACACATAAAAACCTGACTAAATAGGTAATCATTAATCAATTTACGTACATGTATATTCATACGTGTGTCTATATCTATATCTATATCTATATATATATATATATATATATATATATATATATATATATATATATATATATATATATATATATATATATATATATATATATATATACATGTCTAACTTCCAGGTGGATGCGAGGGATCAATTTTAGTTTTAACTTTTGGCACTTCGTTTCATTGTATAGGCTCTTCAGCGCTGTAGTAGTTACATCTCCCTCAAACATGGCATCGTGATAGAAGGCGCAGAACAGCACGAAAATGAGACCTCGGAACGCCACACCTTATGAGGCTCTTTTACCGTCAAGCTTGAATCAGATGGCGCCAGGGCACGTCGCGGCTGTCATGGCCGTCTCACTCACACAACATTACTTTTCAGTATTGTATGTACATAGGAAATTAAAGTGTGTGGTAAAGCGCAATATTTGAAATTTTGAAATGAATAAGGAAGACAAGAAAGAATATTATGGGAGCTTCAAAGTTTCAGAATTGAAAAAGCTTTTAAAAGGGAAAGGAGCAAGAGTCAGTGAAAGAAAAGCAGAACTCGTGGACAGGTAAGCCATGACTTGGGAGCGACAAAAATGTTGGTCTCCCAATTGCTTCGAGCCACTTTTTTTTTATCACACTATCAGAAGGAAATTTAAATTTCACTTTCTTATCGCAGGATATTACACTGCACTTCATTTTTCCTACTATCTTTAAACGTAAATGCAAACAAAAATTGTCTGCAAACAACAGCAATCATTTACAAAGGTTATGTCTTCTGCTTTGCTCATTACACAGATAGGCTCACGAACGCAATACACAACTGTAAATTTGACGGTGTGTAAGTATGACAGCCGCGACGTGCCCTGGCGCCATCTGATTCAAGCTTGACGGTAAAAGAGCCTCATATTCTTACATCATGGGTGTAAGAATAGAGCACGCAAGTGGGCAATTTGCGCGTGATCAGCAAAGAGAAAGAAGACTGCATAAGGGGAGTTCTATCTCTCTCTGACCGTCTGCTCTACCTTGCGTGATCGAAAAAGCAGGAGAGAGAGTCGACCAATCACAGCGCTCGGCTAGACAAGGACACGATTCCTCGTATGTGCAGCTATCTTTCTCTACGCTGATCTCGCTGCCACTTACAGGGTCCGTACCATATAACTTTTTTTTGCTTTGCAGGCCTATGTTATAACATAGGCCGATGTACTGAAAAATAGTTACATGGTACGACCCCAGCATAGACATATAGGAAAAATAGACTGCTCGTTATTATGTACGACGCTAAAAATAGAGATAATATAATAGAGAAAGCGAACAAGCCATGACCGCATACAGATGGTAGACAGAGAAAGAAGATTGTGTTGGTCTTGCATCTCTCTCTGCTCTTATCCTAATTGGCTGTTTGAAATGCCTTCTTCTGCCTCTAATTCAATATATACACCTGCTGCTCCACTACGACTACTACTACATACACTGTTAAGCAGCCTGTAGCTAATCAATGCATAGAGCAGAGGGAGATGCATGACCAAAACAGTCGTCTTCTTCTGTTCACTTACCGTACGCTTTCACTTACAGAAGAATATACAGACTTGTGAGGTTGGCGCCCATAAATATTAAAAATTAATATTTTGCACCTATTCAGGGCTTTAACGATTCCTCCTCATTTGCGGATCTATCCTCCACTTAAGTTTTTATTTGCGGATCAATAGTTTGCGAGATATTTGCAAAATAGAAAGTCGAAAATGGGCGCGGCGCAAAAGTTTAAAAAAACTTTGTTTTAAGTGCTAAATTGGATTAAAATCCAATTCTACCTGTATGATTCGATTCCTCCTCATTTGCGGATTACGGAGGTATGTGAATAATTTTAATTTAATGTCACAAAGTTTGTAAATAATTAATTTAATTGAGTGAGAAAATCTAGTAACTTTTCCTGTTCCTGTTGTTCGGTACATGTCGTTTCCTCCGTACAGGGGCCGTACCATATAACTATTTTTCTGTACATCGCCCTATGTTATAACATAGGCCCGCGAAGCTAAAAAAAGTTGTATGGTACGGCTCCTGCGGGTTCTACAAAATTTTTATCAGAATAGAAAACTTTAGGAAGAATTAATCTATTAATTATTAGTTATGAGTTATTCAGCTTTTGGGTCAATACACACACACACACACACACACATTTTTCGATGACTATGCAATCTAGAGCAAACTTATTTAATAAATATTTTTTCAAATTAAGTACTTGTAAATTTGTTACTGTGGCTGTGTTTGCATAGGCTCCGTTTGTAGTCTGTTAGGGTCACGTGATCATTTACGATAAGTGCGAGGGAGACAGTATGATATCACTGCTTCACTCGCACTTATGATAAATAATCACGTGACCTTAACAGACTTAATAACACACAAAGCCTTACAGAGCCTTAGGCGAACACAGCCTGTGTCACTTTTATCCGTTTCCACTGGTCGGTAACTTAATCTTCAATTCGCCGGATTACGCGCGAAATTGAAATGCTCAATCTGATTTCTAAAACTTGTCCAAACCAAATTATTACTTGTGTGCTTAGCTGTGGCTTGTCTTGTAATGATTGTGTTATCTGTACTGCTACTTTTTAGTTGTGTTGTTATTTGTTTCTTGAATAACAACAAATATTAAAATTTCGCAAGAAACGAATAAATATTAGTCCACAGTGTTTGCCACAATAGATTCCAGATATTAGATTCTAAAGATAAAAAATCTGTACCTAGTGACAAATAAATTTTTCCTTGAGTTTGAAGTATGTAATGTATGTGTGTGTGTGAGTGTATCGACCCAAAAGCTGAATAACTTATAACTAATAATTAATAGATTAGTAACTACTAAAGTTTTCTATTCTGATAAAAATTTTGTAGAACCCGATGTATGGAGGTACGACATGTACCGAACAGGAACGGAGCACTGGGCCAAAAGTCACTAGACAAAAGTTACTAGATTTTCTTACTCAAAAATTAAATTCATTATTTACAAACTTTGTGACATTTAATTACATTAATTTATATACCTCGGTAATCCGCAAATGAGAAGGAATCGAATCGTACAGGTAGAATTGGATTTTAACCCAATTTAGCACTTAAAACAAAGTTTTTTATACTTCAGCGCCGCGCCCATTTTTGACTTTTTATTTTGCAAATATCTCGCAAACTATTGATCCGCAAATAAAAATTCAAGTAGAGGATAAATCCGCAAGTGAGGAGGAATCGCTTAAGCCGTGAATGGCTGCAAAATATTAATATTTAATATTTACGGGCGCCAACTTCACAAGTCTGCTGAAGTACGTGTAAAAAAAGAAGCAACATCGAATGTGGGTATCTGTCTCTCTTGCACATTGCCAAAGGTAGGGATCAGTAAACTAATGCCATCTGGTGCAGCTATTGCAACCTTTCCACCGTTGGCAACGTGAGAGAAGGACATATTCACACGTTCGGTATTGTGTCTCTTTCTATTTGTGCTTCATTGCCGTACACAAGAACGAGCAGTCCATTTCTTATATATCTATGGTCTTACACAGTGCGAACCTTCTTTGCGTGTATATTTCGTATATGTCTATGGATTTACCCATTCCTGGCCTGTCGCTTTACCACTTTATTTTTTAAAAATTGGCAAATCAAGGAATTAATCTTATTAAGAGTCTTAAGTACAAGAATGCTTTTCGAAATAATACTATTTTAGATAAAATTAATACCCTGTATTTCGCTTTCAGTCTTGAATAGTGCTACTTGAAATATCGAGTACCTAGAACTTAACGTTAGAAAAAAAAATTAAAATTTGTATGATTGCTCGAAATTCAAATGTTTTTAGAATTTTGGACCGCCTTTCCTAGAATGACATGTTCAATGTACAGAGTTTTTGTACAGTGAAATTTTCTGAATTGTTATTTACTCAAACTGATGAAAGTGATTAACGTTTTCATTCACATTAACGTAATTACGTGGATATACGTTGCGAGTAGACACTACGGATCAATGTAAGTATTTAAATTTTTTAATGCTAAGAGATTTTGTGATGAAAGAAAATATTTATTGCTGCTTACGACATACCCAGTCGTTGTCTTAGTCCAGAAGGTTAGCCAATAATATACATTTATGTATACTATATGCTTTAAGCTTCCTTGTCATGTCGTACTGATTGTTTACAATGGCTGAACTGGTGATCAGCAAAGTTATGTCTTGTCATAAAAGTGTGTGCTACTATTGATACATTTCACTCCCACTACTACCTGTCAATATTTATTTTGAGAAAATGATAGTAACATTTTAAACAAGCTCAAATACTAGTTTCTTAGTATTTTTATAAATATTTTGCTTGCTTCTAAGGAGGCTTGGGCGTTTGGTGTCGTATCTATTGAGGGGCCCCTGTGGGGTACTAGTCATACAAATGATTCTTTGTAATATTTTTTTTATAATCATTTTGATGATACACATGTGCGAACAAAATAGCAATAGTACGCGGAAAAGTTATTGGGAAAATCGATATTAAAAAATTTATTAGTTTTCCTGAGGTACCTTGTGTAAAGATGACGGCCCTGCCACAATAAAGCTGACAACACTGTACTCTCTTGCTCTCATCTGCTATTATATACCTATACTTGTGTTAGACTTAAATTTTCATTGTGTGTTTATGAATGTACAGCGCATGCGCACTCACAGTGCCTGAACAAAACAATTCTCATGTTCGATGTTTTCCTCGCTATTTTCTCAAAATTTAACGTGTTGATCCTATTCTTTTTTTTTAATAATAGATTCTTTATACTTTCAAGTACATGTACCAATTTAATGTGTGGGCCCACATTTTTTTTTGCGGTACGGTAGTCTATTGAATTTCGGGTTCCGTAAGGTTGCGTGTTAAAATGACGAATTTTCACAAGCTATTTTCTCGAAAATAAATGTGTTGACCTACCTATTTTGATTTCCTAAAAAAATCTAGCAAACTTTATCTACATAATCTCTGAATTTCAGACCTAGCCAGCATTTAATTCAAAATCGCCCAAGCCTCCTTAAATCTGATGAGTACTTCGACACTTTTTGATACTTTTTGGTAAGAATTCATTTGATGCCAACACTATTTAAGGGGTATTGGTTTTTTATTGGTATTGATTGATTGATTTATAGGTATTGATTTTTTAAACATAGCCGCATCCATACATTTTTCAGTATCGCTCTCACTCCTAGTGAGTTGGCCTTTGCAATTTGTGGCTCTCTACTGAGTGAGCCCTCGTATTGTTTAGAGATAAAACAAATGTTAAGAATAGCAGCATATTATGAATTTTATTTTACGAATAATTTTTGTTTGTCATCATTGTATTTTAATGAATTTTTTCTCACTTATTGTGATTCGAATCCAACTATCAAAGAATGTAAAATTGTGCTCCGACTGCTTTCGTTAGTTTAGAGACAAGTTTGTGACGGCCTAATGACTGTCACATGAAGTACACACTTCAGCTCTTCAGTTTCATCTATGAAATTGTTATTATAAAGCTAACGTTTTGTGAGTGTTAACACAAAAAGTACTAATTAAATGAATGATTGAAAGAACTAGAGTGGTATCTCAAAAAAGTCTTGTATTTGTTGCTGTGTTCTCCTTATGAACATCAGCTGATGTATCATCTGACATGCCAGCTAATAGTCGTGTCAATATGTCATCTGTAACTTCATTGAAAATATTAAAATTTGTAAAAAACTCTTAAATTATGACATTTACAACTTATTAGTAAGCCACTATGGTGTAATTATCCTCATAATGCATTAAAGAACCCAGGCCTATTGAAGTTTGAATATGTTGATTTTTGTTATTCACCATTTTGAAAAAAATCTGATGGCATATCATGTGCCGTAAGGCATCTGATACATACGGTGAAATATTACCTGACATGTTATCTGGTATTTTTTCAGAAATATGAAATACTAGCGGTCCCCCGTCTCGGCTTCGCCCGAGACTTACTAAATGGGACACTGTAGTTTGTTGACATGTGAAACGTTTTTAATTAAAAATTTTACATCTATTCCTGACACTTCTCAGAACAAAAATCTTCTTATCAAAAATATGTTGCTTCGAAATCCATACAGTTTGTTTGGTCAAATAATAAGCTGTAAAAATTAAAAAAATATAATCATGTTAAAAAGTACCGTGCGTTCCTTATGCCATAAAATAATCGTTGACCATAAGGCACCGTTGATTTGCAGTTTCTCCCGTATTATTTACAAAAAGGGCTATTTTTTTAAGCTATTAGGATTTACAACTCCCAAAAAATATATGTTAAAAAAAATTCTTTCCTCTCCTATCTCACAACTTTATTACCAGAGCAACAAAGTCCTAAAGCTTAATTGCTACGTTTCTTATCGCCTCAAAAATACAAATAAATTTTCTACTTATTTAAAAATCTGAAAGATTTAAGAGATTACTGTGAGGGTACAATAAAAAGCTGATCTCTCACGTAATGTATTCTTTATTTGTGGATTTTGACGCTGCTGTTCCAATCTCGATAAATTTCCTGCGTCAGTTTCTTGACCTCTAAAATTGTATCCATTAGATACACTTGAAATTTTCCTTCCAATACACCCTCTCGCGACTTTGGGCATGCTTAAGATTTTTGTGACGCCTAAAGGCTGTTTTCTTTCAACTTTTTTAAGTTCTAATATATTTGTTAGCAAGGCAGTTCGACGTCCGATGGCCCTAAAAAAGACCGGTGAGCTTCTTATGTAAACTTTTTCTTGACTGAAGTTTACAGCAATTGTGACTGTCCGGATACCTTAAAGTGATCTTCTCTGGCCTGCTATTAAAGCCCCAGACTGATGGGGGAAAAAATTACTAAGTCTGAAGCTCTGGAGCTAGTTGTTAAAGCATCGATAGGTGATAATCTTCAACATACATAGATCCACTTTCTGTAAAAGTAGGTTGTAATGGTTTGCTTGGAATTTGACAATGACAAAAAATTAATAGAGTAATTTTGGAAATTAAAGGGGTTAAGTTCTCTGTCCCCGTTAAAAGCTTTGTTGGCGACGAAACCTAGTATTATTTTTTTTGGTTACTGGCCAAGAATAACGTTTTCTAAACAGTCGCCTGTAATACCACAGTGCATAGTAAAAGATTTAACTTTCACACGGGTAATTGGATATTTTGCAGTAGTGCTTGCTAAAGTCTTTGCATGTGCTATCAAAACTGTGGGGCTTACTTTTACTCGTCGTACAAGAAGTGTTGCTTCGGTAATACTGACTGAATAATTCCTTGTAGATGCATCCATCAAACAAAATGCATCCTTCGAACGAACTAGACGTAGACAAGCTTCAACATCATTTAATAAAAGTTTGTCTTGATTAAACACATCGCAATGCAAATGACCTATCAAGTCCACTGTCATACCATCCTTTATATACTCTTGACGTTTTGCGAGAGATATATTTTTCCCTGATCCGGGTAGTTTATCCATCTCACCAGCTACATCGGTTTCCCAAAGACTCGTGGACAAGTGAGAAGTTTTTGCTGGAGGTCCGTAATTTAATAGTGTTTCGATGTATGCTCTGTACGGGTAAGTATTGTTAGAAAAGGTCACTAGTTTTTGATTGAAATATACATCAACTTGATTAAATATAGAGTGTAATAAATTGTTTACTGGAGCTACAGACGCATCTGTAACCTTGTCGTAAGGTATTAATTTTACATTAACTCTTAGCATTGTGTGAGCGAGGTCCAAATAATCCTTATTTTGAGAGTTTATGACAAATTCTATCGGACTTTCGTCAGTTAGTGATGAAACAGGTTTATAATAAACCCACCGACTTGCCTCCAACGCTGTCTGAGTAAGAGGAAGAGAAAATAAATCCAACTCACTCTTGAGACACGGATCAGTATGGCTATGGAAAAAATACATGATTAATATTTTACTAAAAATTTCGGTCACTTTTGATTTCTTTTTTTTCGGTCCTTTTTTACTCTTTTTAATTTTAACATCATTAATTTTTTGAACAATTCTTCTTTTTCCCTCCTCTGGTCTTATTCTTTTTAACAACACTTTTCTTGCGTCCACGTTTTGTCACTCGAGATGTTTTCATTTCAGCACGAGTCGTAGAGATGTGATGGGTAGCGCTTCCGTTACGAGACTGCGCTCGACGTTTGTACGATAAAGCATTAAATCCGGATCCTTTCATAATTCCAACAAGCTTTTCCGTTGCCTTACGTTTCAAGTTTATACCTGATTCGGTTGCACGATTTGTCAATGCATCTTTAAATGGCAAATCACAATGACCAATGTCATCAATTATATTTATACTAGCTCGAAAAGCTTCTTTTCCAATAGCGCGTGCACCTTTTATCATATATGGCATAGCTGTGCGAAAAAACCCCGTAAGAAAAGAGCTTAAGCCATGACCTCTCTGCCCATGTGAACCAGTAAACACACGCTTGACACCTCTACATCCACCACCGTACTGAGAATGATATGCATCGTAAAAACTTATTTTGTACAAGGATTCTAAAAAAACCCTTTCCTAATATGTAACACCGCCGTCAGTGTCCCAAACTCGAATGCTATCGGTTTACCAAATTGGTCTCTTATATCTATATCGATTGTATGAAATCTATTATTGAGGAGGGGTACGTATGCAACAGGCGTATACCTTTTGACGATTGTACTACCAAAATGAATTTCTTTAGCATCCAAGTTAACTATTTGTAATAAAGGTACAAACGTGTCCCCAACAATACATGGTTCACAAATGTTAGAGTAAATAAAAAGTTAATTGGACACTGCTCTTAACATGCTTGCCGGCTGTTTACCGTGAATTAACATTAGGTAATCATCCTTTATTTCTGCACGATCTTTTTCGATATGAATTATTCCTCCTTCGAATCCTAAATTGCGTTGTACTGCGTTTGATAACCATGGTAATTTTTCACTCTTATTTACTTCAAAATGTTTCATTATAAATGAAAACAGTGTCCTTTTTTTTTCTAAGGTGGGTACACCAATAAATATAAATCTACTGACCTTGTTATAAATTAACTTACGCTGATATTCTTCATCTTCACAGATATATTCCATCCATTTGTTATTTGTTGCTTCACATAAGCTATTAATCAAGTCGTATGTGCCATGTTGAAAATGACATTCTGTTTTATCCTTAGGTGCTCTGAGTAAAGTGTCCTCTCGAGTGACATGTAAAATAGTGCCCAGTACGTGAATCTCAGAAATTTCATCCTCTCATTTTCCACACAGCTCGATTTCTTTTGGTGTTTGAGTAGAAAAATTCGTTGTAGTATTATTAGGAAAATATTTCATACTGCTGTTGCTTGGAAAAATTAACAAAAAATCGTTATGAACTATCTCTCAAGTCTCTTTCAGAAATCCACGAATTAATCTTTTCTGCATAACGTACCCAACTAACAAAATATTGTTTGTTTCTTCCCTTTCCTCTAATTCAAATTATTTTTTTAACTTTATGCTTCTCATCTAATACTCGCTCATTAGCGACTGGGCTAAGCTCCTCAGGGTAAAAATATCCCTCAATACTTTCACCATCCAAATCATGCAAATAATATGTGTATAAATTCTATCTTTTGATAATACCGACAATTTTTAATATTTTTTCACTCCAGGATTTCACGGCACCTTTTTCGAATACGTTTTTCTCGCGACGAATACGCATGTAGTCTCCAACTTAATACTTTGATTTAGCTTGACGATTCTGACGATGTTTTTGCTTTTGTGTTCGTGAGTTGACTCAATTTTTTCTAGCAACGTGCGCGTTATGTATAGTTACTGCACTGGGCGCTAGCTTGATTGTGGAGTAGGGTGATAATCTTGTAGTTCATCGATGTAGCGGTATGTATTTTTATATGTAAAATATGTGTACATACGCTCCTTAAGTGTTCGTATGAAATGCTCTACTACAGCTGCTTTAACGTCAGGGTTACTCAAAATCCGAAATTAAATTCCATTATGCTTTAACAACTGTTGGGACGCGCTTCCTAAAAATTCTTTTTATCACCATACATTTTATAGGAGAAACTACTATCTTAACTTTTTACATTGTATTTGTATGTGTATTACTTTATATCTCGGTATGCATAAATTTTGTCAACCCCATTCCAAACGACTTCATTCTTTTCAACTTTTCATCCCACCTCGAAAGCCCTTGCCTTGGAAAGGATCCGTGATTTCTGGTTGAATGCTTAAAGTTGAGAGGTTAATGTAGGGTCGTTGGTCACCGGGGTTCCCAGCCTTGCGATGAACAACTTCGCTCGTGATGACTGCCAATGAATGACTGACTTGGTTTAATAGTGGCCGTCTTTAGTTAACATAGTCTTTTAGTCGACGAATCGCTTTCGGAAATGGTAGATGTATGTTGGCCAAATAGTTCGAACTTAGTCTGTGTACGGAGACCGTGATGGAGGGACGTACACCGTTGGCACAACCACTCAGAAAGAAGTTCTTGTGGCTGCCCGTGCTTCTTCGGGCTGTTTTTCCTGGCTTATATTTTTGCAGTAAAAAATTATGTGACGGTACCAGGCGGAATGATGGAACGGCTACATAACTCTGAAGTGTTGGAGCAGTGGAAGTGTTAATCCTGGAGGTTCAGGGTGGAAGTAGACCGAGGTCACTTGCCCATTGGAGAAGAGTATCGTCGGTAACCGGGATACCCAGCTGCACGACTATCATCTACAATTTCGATGCAGTTTGAATAACTGCTGGTAGACGACTGCAGAAATTTCCGAGATGCTTCACCCTATTATAACCACACTTATTTAATTCTGTTGCAGGTAGCTTAGATTTTATGTCGACGCCACCTCGCGGATCCTTCTGAACTAAAGTGAAAAGCTGGCGTATTTTTGCAAAATTTTAAGCTTATTTATTGCTATTGTTATTAAACTTTTTAAGATAAAAACTATGCTTAAACCATCTAGGAAGTGTCAAGAATCGGAATTCAAAATTTCAGCGAAATCGGTTCTGTAGTTTTCGTGGTTAGCGGTTACAATGGTCTTAGCGACTTTGCTTAATATATTATTAAGATTGAAAATCGACTCTCTTGAGCATTAATAAGTATGTTTTTCAATGCATAGCCTGTCTACGACCATCAGATAAAATTCCACCTAAGATCGTAGGTGACTATCTCATGCTAAAAACTTTTCTGAGATCTTAGTTGAGATTTCTTAAAAAGTGCTCTGTATATATACATAAAAAAAAAAAAAAATCAAATAGTATAGCTAGCCACAATGGATGAAAATACGGGATTCTCTCTGGATGTGTAATGGTAGCGGGAGTCGATGCCGAATTTCTGTCTCTAGAAAAGTATTTTTGTGAAGGATGTTGCCCTTCTGTTTCTGAGATCAGAGGGAAAAAAAATCGCCTGTCAGCATTATATATAGTGAAAAAAAATGAATTTTAATTTTTAAGAATGAAATAAATTCTTCAAATCCTTCAGTGGGATCTCATCTAATATCATATATGAGAAAGCACTTGAGATCTTATCTTATAGTTGAAGAAATTTATTTTTGTTATAAAATAGTTACAAACCACTTAAACACGTTTTTTTTTCTTTTTTTTTTTTAGACAGGAAACTTTTTAAGTAATCTCAGCTGAGATTTCAGGTGATTTTTTTGGGATACGATCACGTAAGATCTCAGTCGAGATCTTACCTGGTTGTTGTATATAGTATCATTCAGACGATATAACCGTATTGGCACGCTGAAGAGCCGTAAATTGCATAATTTAATAGTTTTTTAATCAATGTTAATCTTTTTTGCTAAGTTACAGAACTTTCAGATGATATATTGACACGACGGTTATCAGGAGGGTGTTAAGGGTCTTACTAGCAGACCAATATTTGCTGTCTGTGACATGTTAAAGAGGGTAAAACAAAGCTTCAGCAGAGCCCATAGTGAGAACGTTGTGTGAATTTGCTGGATATTTGACGACTTAATGTAATATTGATCATACATTATTGATTTTTTCGATGATTTTGAGTTATCAGACATAGTAATACAACGATAACTACCACGAACGTAAAATCAGCAGTTTTTTATTATAAAGAAATTAAAGTTGATAGGGCTATATTTATGCAATAGTTAATTCAAGAAAGCCAGTGAAGACTATAGTTACGATCTCTAACATTATACTTGTGTCACTTTTCGGGATAGTTCAGTTTGTTCTGCTTCGTTGTGCGTTAATATTACAAAACAAAGGTTATGTTACCAGATTTGGTGTCGTCTTTACTTCGTTAACATGAATGTTGGTGTTATTCTTTGCCTCTACTCGAACGGAAATTGTAAGTAGGCGATCAGTAGGGCCTACTTAGGCTGCCTCTCTTGCCAACTGAGGTCCTACGTTTGCAGCGTCAGGTGGCATTTGGTAGGCCCTAAGTAGACTGCCTCCATTGACGTAACATAACTACCTTTTAATCGATAAATATAGAAATGTACATATGAGAATACATTGTATTATAATTGAAAAAAAGTCATGCTTCATTTCAAACGAATCATATTTAATTTCTTCATGAAAATTTTTCATCACGGCATTGTTGATCACGTGTAGTTACAAAAATATAACCCTGAGATAAATAGAAATTTTACATAAATGAAGATATAAATGTCACCTTAAAAATATCTCTCATTCACAATTGATATCAAGTTTACAATATGAACATGTGATTCGTGAGTTAATTCTGAGGAACTTTAAATAATCACTAAAGAATTAATACAAATTACATGCTCACACTGCAGTTTACTTTTTTTTATACAAAAACATATTGATTCAATTAAATGGCAGATAAACTTGATTTGACGGCGGACATCTAAAGGACAGTGTACAGCTGTTGAATGTTAAATTTCATAATTTTAGTACGGTTTTTAAATAGTTTTTATTGAAATTTTTTGAAGCACCAATTATAATTTCTAATTCAGTACTTTGAGAAACTTTGTTTGGTTGACAACAAATTTAATGTCGATTGATTTTGTCAGTCTCGTATGTATAAGAATATTCATTAATCATTTGTGTAGGACTCAATAAAAGACACTTGTAACTTGTGTACCTGTGTATAATTTTACGCTACAGTTTACACTGCAACTGTAGCTGATATAACTGTATATACTATTCGAGAAGTAAGATAAAGGTAGGTTATGTAGGCTGCCTAATGAGTACCTCATGCACGCTCCCTGACGCGCCTACTTGTGCCCTCAGTAGGCTGATTCAGTAGGGCCTCATGAACTAAAGAGGCAACCGACTTTTATTTCTGTTCGGGTACACTCTACAGTATGTATAACCAGAATAATCTTAGTTATCGACAGTCTTATGGTTTTTACGCCTATTATCATAGTTACTAGTCTGGTGTTCTTTGCTGTTAATTATGAATTGAGCCTCAAATTGTCCGACATGTCTGCGCTATGCTGGCGTCAGATAGCGCCAATACACTTGCACACGGCGAATACAACGAACTTTTGTCATTCTATAAAGTAGTAATTTCAGATAATAGTAACGAACTGACACAATTTAACAAGTAAAAATGTCAGCAAAAGCCCCCAAAAATGGCAAAAATGGCCAAAAAATGTTTCTTTCGTCTAGAAGAAAACCCAAGAATTGGACCCAAAAGTGTGTCGTAAAGAAGATGTGCAATTTTAATAGGAACAGAATGAGCCACGTTTACTTGAAATCTGTTTAGTCTTTTTATTGCAGATCGCCAAAATCTGTCATTTTAAACCGTTTTTTAAAACTCAATAACTCGCGTTCTATTCAATAATAGGAAGTGAAATTTGGTTGTAAGGTTAGCATCAAAGCCCTTGACATATACACAAAACTTGCATACGACAGCCGCAATAAATAATAAGAGTTGTGCTAAACATGTTTTGGTCATTTTTGCCGTTTCATTTGGGGCTCTTGCTGAGATTTCTACTTGTTAAATTCTGTGGCAATTTTTTACCATGCATTAAAACTACTACTCTACTTTTTTTTGAACTAGTCAGAATGTTCGGGATACCGATAAGAGTTTCAGCTAGTTCTACCACACTTATATATAAAGGAATAGCTTGAGCAAAGTGCGATGATAGTACTTGGAAAAGAGTAGTGTCCTTATAGGACTTGAGAAAGAAGCTGACGTGTAGGTTGCGGCCATAGATTCATGCATGAGTATATTTATACATATACATAGGCATTGCTGTGTGCAGCAAATTGAGACAAGCTGGACGAGACGTTCGGCGTCTTCTGAAAAAGCCGTTTTTTGTTGTCGTGACGACCAGCACCGTATTTTTTTCCTCTCGAAAGAGTTGCTTCATACCCGCGTAAAAAAAATCAAGTTTAAAAATCTTGTAAAAAAGTTTTTCTTGTTTAGAAAAAGTTTTTTTAAAGTCTTATCTTGAGACAGAGCTAAACTTGGGCAGAACTTTAAACACAAATTTAAAAAAGTTTCTTCGAACTTTCTAAAAAGTTTTTGTCTACATTTAATAAAATTTTTTTTGCCTTTCGTTAATTAACTTTGTCTAAGTAAATGTGTCTAATAAAAAGTTGAAAAAAAATTATCAAATTGTATAAATGGAGTTTTATTAAAGTTTATCCAATAGTGTAACTTGAAAAAAAAGTTATTAAAAACTTTATTTAAAGTTTATTTAATCTTATTTTTCTTGTTATACCACACGAATGTTAACAAAGAGTGAAAAAAATTTTTTTAACCGAAAAACTTTCGATTGGCGTAAAAAAAAGAACTACCATGACAATTTTAAAGTAACATAGATATAACGTTGCACAATAAGGAAATATTTTTAAAATTTGAAAATTACCATCAGTTTTTTGTAAGTTAATTTTTTAAAGTGATACTTGGAAGTGTTATTACAAACTTAATTGTTGGATTACAAGAATAAAATTGTACTGCGGTGTTGACACAGTCACAATTCATGTTTTCATTTTTTTCTGATCTTGTAGAACATGTGCGGACACCAAATAAAATTTATTACTGTACTTGAACCTAATACATATTCAATCTACTGATTCACTTGGTCGATTCACTCTTAATTATGTATTGTTTTTTTTTTTTTAATGTTCCTGTAGGTTATCGTTATTTATTATATACGTGATAAATATATTGTATCATTATTATTCTTATTTTATTAATTTAATACTTTATCCTATACATTATGACTATATGTAGCCAACGTCTACAAAAAAAGTAAATGGAACTTTGTTCCGACTGGGGGTTCGTAGACCCCTCGCGACTGGTCTCTTGTTTTTCGAAAATGCGCAATACGACGTTAAAGTTTGTCGATATTCTGTACTATTTATCCTTTTTTTAAATGTTTGTCTTTATTGAAACAAACTCAAAAAGATAGTCATAAAAATCTTCCCGTATTGGCACCTAATCGTTTTTTGCCGTTAGTGACATTTTTTTTTTTTTTTTCCTTGCTAATAATGTCATCCATTAATTTACAAACCATTTGTTGCGGCTTTTTTAAGTACAATAGCTTATAATGTACATGTACATGTCGAGCTTCCATTTTATGATTGTAGTTGATGATTTTCCTCCCAATAGTATCTAGATTTTTTTTGTGGTCAAATGGGAAAAATCGTTATCGTTGTCATCATTTTGAGATTTGCTGCTGTCACTGGAGTATTTCAAGCTGCTTTTTATATTATTAAATTTTTTTTTGGTGGTTCTTTGTCCTCAGTTTTTATCTTTCGTACAGTTTTGAAAATCATGCTTTTTTTTCGATATCTTTATTAGAAAATTTCATTAATTTTTCAGATTTGCATATTTCTTTCCTTGTCGTTTTCTGTCAAAAGTGTGCTATTTTGGTAATTGCCTTTCAAAAATGCGTTCACTTTTTTTTGCATCTCATTCACATCTGACTTCTTTGTTTGTTTTTGATTTGTGTAATCATCAGTTTTGTAGTTGCTTATTTGTTCCTTCTCAATGCTACTTTTCTCAATTTTATTAGTATCGTCGCTATTATTTCGTTTACATGTTTTCCATGTTTTTTTCGCGCTTCTGCTTGATCAACGTTTTCTTCTTCACTGTCCTCTTCATCTTTTTTTTCACTTCTATTCTTCTTCAGAGGCATCAGATTTATTAACAGATTTATAAGTTTCAATAAAGTTAAATAAAGTTTGTAGTAAGTTCCTTCAAATTTTCTTTTAACACCTCTAAATGTGAGTAATAAACGTTTAAATTCAACTTTTGACAAGTTTCCCAAATTATTGACCTATTTGCATAGAAATCCTCACAAAGTTTTTCATAACCAATGTTAATTTAATTAATTTGTCCTCTCATGAAAATTCATTCTGTAATGTAGAAATTTGGTAGAATTTTTACTTTTTTTGTATAGAATTTTAATTGAATATAATATTAACGCAAATTATACAAATATTTTTCGTTTAATTTAAGTATTTCTTACTAGCTACATATATAAACGTTTGAGTCATTTGCAAACATCTAGTAAACTCTTTAAAATAAAGACAAAAAAAAAAGCTTAACAAAGCAAAAGCCGAAATCTAAAAAACATGTTGAAAGATGCAAATAAAACATTTAAAATTCAGTCAATTTTTTTCTTAGAATTTGCATCATCCACTCTTGCTCTCTTCAATGATTTTGTTTTCTCATTTTGCTGTCTTTCAAAGCTAATTAATACATCAAGGTGCTTCATTTCATTCAAATGTCTCATTTCCAACTGCTTTTTTCGTCCAATTAATTCACTTTTATCAATTTCATATCATCATTTTCTTTCTACTGTTTTTTATACGTTCAGTTTTATCTTCTCCATCGTTTATTTTTTCATTAAGTAATCTCCGACAATTTCTTTCTGTCCATTATCATTTTTCTTGTTCTCCTCCTCGTTACGTTGTTCAAATTTTTTTTCTAGCCCCCCATCTTAACTCTCTGTGTAGTTTTTAGATTTTTCAAGAGGGCGTAAAGTGGTGTCAAGCATTCTCTATATTTATTAGTATTTAACCGATACTTTTTCTTTACATTGAGTGCTACAATCTCTATGGGATAGAAAATGATATTCTATTAAGATTAAAAAATAATCATGTCAAAGTTGTTATATTTCCTACAATGGAGGCATAAGTAACACCCGATTTACACTCTTATTAATATACGTGACTAGTAATGTACTTATATTGTTAAACTACCTTGATAGGAGTTTTCTATATTTTATACTGTTAAATATCACATAAAATTGATTTACCCAATTCATTGTCATAAATTTCTTTGGGTGCTGGATCTCTGGTATTCTTTCCTGTTGGCGACATTTTTTATAAAGCTTCTTTGTCTAATATTTTTATCATCAAAAATTTAACCATTTTTTTTGGTTGCTTCGACTAAGAATCTCTGCATAAATCTATTTATTACTTCTGCAGTTTGATTTTTGAATCTTTTAATTATGGAACCTGTAAATTGTATGTACGAGAAACATACGTTTATTTTAACACAACGTTCTCATATAAAAATATTGAACAATTACAAGTACTTACTAAGCTTTGATGCGTACGAGTTTCATCATTATTGAAGGCAGAGGAGTCATAAGAACCATTGTGTAATTCATTTCCTTCCTAAAAAAAAAAATAAATGAAAAATTTTTTAAAATGTAAAGATTTTTTTTTATTGTTGTCTAAAAATTTGAATAGTACCTTTTTATTAATAACGCTCGGTTTAATCTTGACTGTTTTTATGATTTCAGCAATTAAAACGAGTTTTTTGATATCTTTGTTTGAAACTAAAAGAATCATCGTAAATAAAATTTTAAAGATCTAATTAAACATGCAAATCCTTAGTTTTTGATAACAGGTCACATTTACAAGACTGATTTTTGTCTCCCTTGTGGGTTAAAATGGGCGTGCTGCATTTACTTTTATTTAACGCTAAACCTTGTTTGCTTGAAATCTCAGTCTCACCAAGTACAGAGCTAAATTTAGACATTAGAAAATTATGTTATCAATTTTTCTCGACTATAACTGAAATTTGCTCAATTATAAAGATAAACACGTATTTAAATGAGAAGAGCAAATTTACCACTAATATTTAAAAAAAAATAAATAAAAAAAATAAATTAAAAAAAAAAAAATTTTGTGTAAATAAATGAGAAATGCAGTGCTACAAAAAAAAAAAAAAAAAAAGTAAACTTGAATTACGAGTGTTTTTAAAAATTGAAGAATCAAGGTTACATATGAAGCTCTTTATCACTGACACAATTAGTTTCGTTTAAGTCGTCGCCTACTTGGTAATTATTCAAATCATTTGCGTCATCTGTTTCTTCGTGTTCTGTGCTACCTCCGTCTTTTTCTCTGGCATCATCATCATCAGATTCGAAAACAGCCGTTTGTCTCAAGACTTTTTTATCTTGACTCTTTTTGACTATGTTTTGGTTCGATTTTTTGTTTTTTAACATTTTGTCATCGTCTCGATTTCTTTGCAGAAGAACAGACTTATACAAAGATTCATCATGAGGTGAGAGAACGACTCCCTATTGACGGAGAAATCATTAAATTCTTTCTTATCAGCTGTAAAATTTTACTTATTAATAAAAGCTTTCCTTTTTTATTACGAAAAGGAAAAGTCATAAATTTTTGCCTTTTGCTCACTGTGCATTAACTTTTATGTATATGCGATTGTTTGCGAATAAAAATATTATTTCATGGATTTGTAAGATATTACTATTTTATCCTCATGATTAAATTTTATTAAAAACCAGACCACATATTATTAAATAATCAACATGTTTTTGTCGTTGACAGCTTAAGCTAAAAGTCGCATATTACGCTATTGTATATCTATGTTATCGTAAACGACATTTTTACATAATATTTTTGTATGCACTGTCTTTTATACAGGAAGATTTAAAAATTTATTCAAGCTAATAACATACGTATTGCTGATGTATTAAAAGGTCTCTTTGGTTAAGTTATAATACACACTAATTTATATACTTACTACTTATTTTCAGAACATTACAGGAATACCATGCATTGCCTCATTTTGATTTTCCTAGATAATAATTACTGTAAGGAACAGTGCTTAGTTCTCTTGTTTTTACCCACAAAACCAGTTGAAAATTTTGTTAATAACCTCTGAAATGTGACGTTTAGAAAATGTTAAAAACATTCGATCGTTGATAAAATCAACAGACAGAACCTTTTGCTGATCGAAGCAGTTGGAGAATATATATTCGGTAACGTAATTAATTTCTAAAGCGTAAAAGTGCTTGAAATTTTTCCGATTTCCATCTGAAAAGGAGATTCACTACTTACCATAAAGCAGCTCCTGCTGAGAAAAAAGGCGTTCTGTTCGGTAGAGGTGAAAAGGTTGACAAACTGTTTATTAAAAAAGGGTTGAAACTGTATGCTCTTGCGTGTAATATGCTTAAACATTAGTGCATGATCTGTTATACGTGCTATTGATACTGCCGATTACTTGGACTAGTCTTGTGGACTAATTTCGTCATTCAGATGTAACGCTGGCGTGCTGTGGGCTTCTTCAATATGAAGGTTAACTATTGGCTGAACAGACTGGAGCGCGCCATGCGTGCTACATAACTATTTGAGCTCATGAGAGTGAAAAAATGGTTCGCGTATTTGACGTTTCTCTTTCTCTCTCTCTTACGGGTTCAAATGGTTACGCGGTATTCGTTGCGCGAGCTCAAAAGCTCACTTACTCTCGCAGGCTTAAATAGTGATACAGTACACCCTTACGTATTACATATAACCCTACCCTAATATTACGCATTCCGTTTTTTGGTCGGTGCAAGCATTAAGTACGGGCGCGTGGTGTTCTATGATTATAAAATAGATCCGTCTTTTTTGTCTTTATGCAGCTGTTAGCAGCAAGTAATATTAAAAACGCTTGACTTCAGGTTAATGCTTCATTAATATTTTTATTTTATTAAGCTACGTACGTTTATTTTCATGCAAGCAGATATAACCAAGAAATTAATAGATCTGGGAAACAAAGAGACTGCATAAAGTGAGCTGAAGATAGTCAAGCTGAAGGTAGTCGATGGCAGATAGTTGTGCATTAGTACTTCAGACCTAAATAGACTTGATTAAAGCGCAGCACTAGAGAAATACTTCTTGAAGCTTTTTGAATATTGACTCTGTACTATTTTATTAAAAAGTTGTTAGTTAAATATTAAACGTATCAAAAATCATACAGTTAAATAGAACGTAAGTTTTTTCTTTTAAGTTTTCCTGCTAAGCTGCAGCAAAATGAAGAAACGGAATCATCTTTTCAAAGAATTCTCGCGAAAAAGGAAGTATTGTATATTGAAAAAGTACAGAGGAGAAACTGAAAGAAATTCGATAAACAGCAATAGGTCTGACAGTTCATTAAGTGGTAAGTTTCTTAATCATGTTGTAATCAATAATAAAATCATCCGTTTATGATAAGTGCAAATTAAAGAAAAAAAGTCACTTGCTTCGAATAAATGATTTTCAGAGTTATTCAAATTTTTTGTTTCTACCTAATTTAACAGACAAATCAGATAAGAGTGATAGTAGTAAAAATGACAGTAATGATTTTAATCGAAGGAAAATGAAATAACATTCTCATTGTATGAGAGCCATCCCTATGCATTGTGATGAAAGTAATCATTTATTTTTATTCTTATAATTTAATTTTTCTTATTATTGGTGGAAAGTGAAACTGCTACCGTCGGCCCACGGGCAGAAAGTGATTTATAAGATACAAAGTGTGCCCATGGGTGCGAAATTCTACTTATCGCCTTCGGTAAAAAAAACAGTATACGCGATTCAGGTACAAATGTACAACCTCACTCTTCGGGCGCTCAAGTTTGTACTTTGCGCTCTAGTGACGTAATGTACTATTGTAAAATCTTAGAAAAGAAAAAAATTTTAAACGTTTAAAATTAGTATTTTTTCAAATGGATTCAAATTAAGAGATAATCACATGAAACAGAGAAAATATACATTTGCAAATATACTGCAAAGTTGCAACCAACATTTAAATATTGATCGAGTTAATAGTGAAAATGAAACAATTAATGAAGGAAGTATTGAGTCGAATTCAGACAGTAATACTCAAGAATCAGATACAGATAATGAGAGCCGCGAGTCAGTCGTACACAGTGAGAGTCAAGAATCTGATACAGATAGTGACAGTGAATCAAATGCTGATGATAAAAATTTTCAAAATGAGCCATTGTACGTGGGAGCCCTGATAACATTATCAGAAAGCCTTACATCGATAATTACATTGGCAATTAGTTTCGTTATTACTGGATTTCTCCTAGCTTGCATTTTATCTCTTATAGCAATGCACTGTGTACAGCCAAATAAGTGCATCAAAACAGTTAACAAGTTGAAAACATTCTTTTCAAGATTGATTTTCCTTTAATATGACATCACTTTCTCAATAACTGTTTTTTTAAATTAGAAGAAAATTTAGAAATATGTCCTATTTGTGTGCATCAAGAGAAAAAAGTTGTTTTTTGGAAATTTCTATATTAAATCCTAGAATTGATGTATAAAAGAAAAAACTTTGATAAAAATTTAAATCACCAATTTACAAGAAGAAAAAGAATGAAACTAATTATGAGGATATTTATGACAGATCTGTTTATAAATCACTTTTGAAAGATTTTACAAGAAATCCGAATAACGTCACGTTCATTTGGAATTCAAATGAAGTACTTATCTTTAAATTATCAAAAGTTAGCGTTTGGCCGTTTTATTTGATGATAACCGAACTTCAATATGAGCACCGAATAAGAAAAGAAAACATGATAGTTGCAGGTCTAGGGATAGGTAAATCGAAGCCTTATCCAAATTTATTTACGTCAGTTTTTCAGGACGATTAAAAAAATTAAATAAAATGGGTGGATTTTTAAGTACCATTATCTGAACTACCTTTGCATGTGAGAGGCATAATTATATGCGATACTTGCCATTTACCTGCAAAAGCTCTATTTTTAAATATGTTTCAATATAATTCTAAAAATGGATGTCAAAATTGTAAGATTGAAACTGAAAGATTCGAACATGTTAAATACCCTTATAAAGAGAATTCAGATTTACAAACAACAGAAAAAACAAAAATTTTGGCAGACCAAGCTTTTAAAACAGAAAATACTGTATGTGGAGTGAAAAGCCCTTCTGCTTTAAGTTACTTAGTAAAATATTACGTCAACTCCACGGCTATAGATAAAATGCATTGTATATTTCTGGTTTGATTCAGATTACAGAACACATCCCTCCTCTCTATTTGACTCTACAAATTTAATTAATGACAGAATAAAAAATCTAAAAATGCCGACATTTTTACAGTGACTTCCGAGAAACGCATCTGACTATTCGTACTATAAAGTTTTAGAACTTTAAACTTTCTTACTAGTTTACAGTCTACCTATTTTAAACAGTATCATGGAAACGCAGTGCATTATGATGTTTTGTTAATTAAGGCAATTTCTCTCTGGAATTGTACAAGTATTTGCGAAGAAACGATAGAGCAAGCAAGATATTTTTTGGACGCATTAGTCAAAGAATTTGAGGTTTTACATAGTAAAAACTACAAAACTTGTAACATACACTTGTTTCTTTACTTACTCGATGAAGTTCAAAAATTTGGGCCACTGTGAAGCATGACATGTTTTTCATTTGAAAATTGGAATGGCCTTATAAAAAAATTCGTACGTGGGTCAAAATCACCTAAGCTTCAAATTTGTTAGTCAAATAATAATTTCTTGTATCGTTCTCCATAATACTGTCTTATCAGTACTCATTGTACTTTTAACTGGCGATGGAGACAGTATTACTCCTTGCCTAATATTACTTGTTAAACTTTCTCGTCATTAGGTAATTTGCTACATCATTTTTTTACATTGTTTTATTCATAGCTGTTTGTAATAAAGCTATATTGTCGAGTTTACTATGTGCACTGCGAAAAATATTGTTTTAACTAATTGTGTATGTATTTATTTTCAATAAAGCCTGATGAGGGCAACACACCAGTTGCCGAAACGTCGCACGACATGATGTGTGTATTAATTCTTGCCCCAAAACATCAAATACAGTAAGATTATTAATCAAATATTAATTTTTTTAATTCAATAGAAAAAAAAGATGAACTCTTGGACGAAAACAGAGATGCATTTTTTTGCAAACAATTTTATACTAGCATGTAAATGTTTATGTTATTCCAGCATTGAGCACTGTAGTCCAGAGTGTAAAAGTTACGCTGTAATAGGAGTGTATTCTGTTCGAAAGAAATTTTTATTGCAGAAAAATGAACAGTTGTTTACCTTATTCTCTGGTTTGTTATAAAAAAGTGATATTATTGTTGTTGAAATTAAAAATATCAACATATACCATGCTAGCTCTGTGGATGAAATATTGTATATAACAGCAAGATTAACAAATAATGAGTCTATATGAAAGAAAATTTGTGAAAAATTCTGATATTCTTCGAAAATTTAAATATCCATCTAAAATATCAACTAAAAAGTAAACGTTTACTATACTGTCGAAAAATATTTGAATTGGTAAAGAAACTTTTCATAACATTTTCTCAAGTCTTGAGCAAGAAAATTTTAACAACTTTTACCAAACTTCTAAAAAACTTACCACATACTTAACATAACTTTATTTTAATTTTTTAATTTTTTGAAAAAAAACGTTTTGATTTTAATGACGTTAATGAAAACTTTCGATTAATTTTGGCAAACGGTTTTCCAAGTTTCGATAAATTGAGCAACACGAAGAAAAGGAAAAAGTATGAGGATGAAAGTTAACAAAAAAAAGCTGAACAGAAATGCAGAATTGAAATAAGCTGAAAGAGAAGCTGAGGAAGCTAAAAGATTGCAAAATTCCGCTACAATAGATAAAATAAATTTAAAAAAGTATGAAAAAAGGAAAAGAAAAAAGAGAGGACCATTACGAAGAGTTAGTCGAGATATCTGAACAAGAGAATGAAGCGCTAAGGTCCACTCTAGAGAGCTGCACAAGAGAACTCAACACGCTTGAAGATTCGGTAAACCTATAAGATCATTCTACTGCCCTCAAATTAAAATAAAGAATCTCTAAATATGTACTTATATTTAATTAATCTGACCAATAACCTAACGTTATATTACAAATTAAACAATAAATTAAACGAAACATTATGTAGTTTGAAAAATTTGATTAAAACAAATTCGAATAGTTATGCCAAAAAAAATCACAATTTCAATTGCGCAATTTCAATTACAATTATATTTCTGCATCGAGCTTTGTATGATTTATAATTTCACATATTTTATGTTGCCAGTATCTCAATAGTGCATTTATTATATTTGTGTTTGCATGTTTATATCGTTTTCGTAACTTCTCATTCGTTGTCTTTGTCTATTTGTTTTCTTGTAAAGTGTTAACTTTCATTAAGTAAATATTTTTAATCGTGTGTATTTTGTGCAGTCAACTGGGGCCTGTCTGATGAGGCTTAGGAAATTCAAAGAAAACGTTGCACACACACACACATACACACACACACACAAATATATGCAGAGGTCACTTATGCAGCCACTCACATGTATGAAAGGGTAGTAATGAGGATAAAAGTGGAATTATGTAATCGTCCGCATAATTCCACAATGTTATTGATATATATTTTAGAAGTACGTGAAGTCTGCATAAGTCACCTTCCTAAAACACACACACACACACACACACATTTATATATCTCCCTATATTATATAGTTGTACTGACAAAAGTGAGTCTCAGTCCCCCCGCTCCCCCTAAGCTCCCACTCGATTTACGTAGTTATTTGCTTGTTTTTACGTCATTTTTGATCAAATTATATTTAAGTAAGCTCCCTCTCTACCTCCCCTCCCTAAAAGTACTTATTTTATAGAATGTTTTACCATCATAAATGTTGAAAAAAGAACGGTATTTATTACCTAAGTCATACCTCGTTTCTAAAGTTTTTTAAGTCACTGATCTTAGGTCTCCTTCTGTCTATTTTCTCCTCCTTACTCACTATGTATCTTTGAAGTACCATTATTTGTTTAACTTAATTGAACTTTTACATTTCAAATCTCTTTCTGGTCCATTACTTTACCCATATTAAAAATTCTTGATTACCTAAGGACTTAATTAACAAAAAGACAGAATTCAGAAGGAGGTATAAATAAATAGACAAACACAATTAAGCTTTTGAAACAATAATTCATTCTGTTAGCTTAATGTTGTGACATTTCATGTGTCGTTTTAACCCATCTGTTCTTTTAAAACCCTTTCCACAGTTTTTACATATTTGTTTTTCATGATTTTTATGAATCAGCATACGTCTGTGTAAATGTGACAATCTTTAAAGTCACATATTTTTAAATTACTGAAAAATCTCTTGCTAAACAATATTTTCAATGTCTGATTTATTCTCGGATTTAATTTGAATAAAAATTCTTTTTGGATTCTTACATCTTAATAAAGCAATGTATAGTGCAGTAAAGGCAATGTAATGGGAAATTGTTTCCTACAAAAGACAAAAGGTAACGATAATGAGGTGCCAGTATTCAATGTTATTCTAGAAATATAAACTTTACATCCTTTTTTTGCTCCCGTCATTATTTCTGCTTTTATATTATACTTGAATAATTTTGTTATTTTTAATCTTGTGCCTCTACACAGACCGTTTTGTACACTTAAAGTTCTTATTAACACTACTAGACCATTTATATAGACCTTTCCTTATATTATTTAAAAATTCTATTGGAAAATTAATATTCGTGTTATCATATGTTTTATTAACTCCTTTGTGAGTCACGTATTCTGCTTTTGTGTACTAATTATCAGCCTGCATTGATAAATACTTGAGTAATGTCGTTATTTTGTCTACTCAATCTGTTAGTGGGGGTTGGCGCGTGGTGCGTGCAGGGAGGCGTCAGCCCCAATATATATAACGTGGGGGGGGCTGTTGGGGGCTATGGGGGGTCTAAGGAAAAAGTTATAAAATGTCGAATTAGCGATGAAAACGGTCGAATTTTAGCTTATTTGTGGGGGACTGTGCGAGGGATATGTAGAATGCCCCACACAAACAACTATATATATATATATATATATATATATATATATATATACTAGCGGGGCTCTACTCCCCCTCCGTATACCACGTGCCATTCCCTCAGAAGAAGCGAAAGACCAATAAATTTAATTTTTAATTTAATTATGAAGCAATGGGATCAATCAAGTATAATTAACAAATTAATGATGTATGTAAAGAAGCTAGTCTTGTCATACTGCCTTATCACTTTTAGAAATTTTAGCTTGGTTTCTAATTTCGAAAAATATACTAGGTGATGATACTAATAAAAACTATGGGGACCCTATTAGTAAAGAATTCATCGATGATAAGCATAATCATGCTTTTTTAAACAAAAATTAAATTTTTGAATTGAAAGATAAATCTTGTAAATTGTTTAGTTTACTGATTTCGGTAAATACTCAATTGAAAGAAAATAATAATCATAAGGAAGTTACATTTTAATTATAAATGTTTGATCGCATCTACGATAAGATGAATCCAGATTAAACAAAATTTTCCAATCATTATGTAAAAAAGAAAATAGAATTATCTTCATTTACGGTTCTTTTGGTTCAGGAAAAGCATTTTTATACGAAACCTCAATATACAGCTTTACTTCTCTTGTTAAATAAACGTTGTTGACGGCATGGACTCGTGTTGCCTCAATATTACTTTCTAAAGAAATGACCATCCACAGACCTTTTTGTTTACCATTAGAGTTAAAAAATGTTGACAAATCAAAATCGGAAAGAAAAAAAAAGTAGATAAATAATTTGGGATGAGGCTTTACTGATCCCAAAAAAAGCATTAAAAATAGTCAACAGATTTTTGCGTGGCTTATGTTGTACAGACATACATTTTGAAAACAAATTAATTATTTTAGTAAAGATTTCTGTTGAATTTAGACAGCTCTGGAAGGGAGTAACAAAAGTGTGATTATATTCAGAAGTATTAAAACATCGTTTCTTTGGTCATATTTTAATACAAAAAAGGACGGTATTAATACTTGCAATAGTGATGACTGTAAATATCGTTACAAATCAGAGAAGGAAAAATAAGTTCATTAAAAATTGATGAAACATGGAAAACTAATAATTAATGCTCGACAATTTTTTTGAAATATATCAATCGATTAAAATATAATGATATTCTTACCTCCCATAATAAATACACTCAATTTTTAAATAACAAAATTCTTAATCATTTTTCAAGAAAAATCAATCCTAACTACGTCATAAATGATGGAACTCATAAAGGCGTTTATAAGTCTGATGGTGTTGTTCTACTAATATATAAAGCAAAGTTGTAGAAACCGTTATCTCTAATCATAAAAACTACGCAAGCAATCGTGCTAAAATTTTAAATTCTTACTCTTAGCACTTTCTACATAGTTTCAGTGTAGTTTTTATCTTAAATAAACTAATAACAATAGCAATAAATGATCTTAAAAATTTGCATAAATACGCTAGCTTTTTACTTCAGTGCAGTATTTTATTCAGTATTTCGAATCAGTTCCCATAGGACCCACTAGGTGGCGTATAAGTATAATTAAAGCTAGTGAGCTTTGAGAGAGTAAGGAGACAATGTCTGCCATTTGAGGCTCATAGGGAAAGGCGTGAGCTTGAAAATTTAGCATTTAGCGTATGTTTACGTCACAATATACACGTATATGTATGGATATATACATGTATACAAGTATATGACCAAAGTCCCTATGAGCCTCCAATGGTGGCTGACCAATCAGCAGCGGTCCCAACGGTGTCTTCTCACTAGACGTTGTAGTTTTTCTCTCGATCAGTCTTATATGACAACAGCAAGCCGTAGATGAACACCCTGAGGTGTCCATGCAGTCATGTTTTCTGGAAACTTCACTCAAAAAAGAGTTAAGCTCACTGGTCTTTTTTAGGGCCTTCAGACATCGAACTACCTTGCCAACAAATACATGACGACTTTACAAAGATGACAAAAAACAGCCTTTAGTGCTCACAAAAGTTTTAACAATGCCTATAGTCATAGGAGGGCGAGTTAAAAGGAAAACTTCAAATGCTTTAAATGTACACAATCTTAGGCATCATAAAACTGATGCAAAATATTTATTAAGGTTAAAACAACAGCTTTAAGATCGAGAGATAAAGAATCCATTACGTAAGGTATCAGCTTTTCATTATAACCCTGACAGTAATCACTTAAATCTTTTAGATTCTTAAAAAGGTAGAAAAATACGTATTTGTTCTTATTGCGGCAATTACAAATAAGAAAATTACGCTCTAGGACCTAGTCGGTCTGGTAACAAAGTTGTAAGAATGGAGGAAACAATTTTTTAACTATTTTCTGCCAATTTTAACTCCTTGCAGTGTTTATAAATATCCCATTTTATTTATTATAACGCGAGAAAGTCCAAATCAACGGCCCTTTAGAACCAACAATTATTTAATGGTGTAAGAAACGCACAGTTCTTTTTAGCATCACTTTCTACAGCTTATAATTTGACCAAATAAACTGCATGGATTTAAAACATGATATTTTCAATCAGGAAAAATGTCAAAAAAACATGTAAGAATTTTAACTAAAAACGTTTTATATTATGTGTCAGCACCCTGCGGTGCACCATTCAGTGAGTCTTGGGCAAGGTCGAGATAGGTGCACTAGTACTTACATGAATTGGAAGTTTTAAATAATATCCGTGAAGTTCTTTCTGAGCTATATTTAAAAATCAAAGCGATCATAATACTGATGAAAAATTAAAGGATTGCTGACGGTTGATGTATTAGCACAAAATTACAAATCACAAAATTATTTAAATATAGCAGCTGCTATTATAACTGGTGAGAAAATTGAGAAATAAGTTTTAATCCCAAAGATAACTCTAAATACTGAAAGTACATCTCTATAACTATTCGTTCTGTAGCAAATACAATTTCTTTGAGTATTATAATTATGTTATATGACCATTAATAATAAATAAATAAATCTTAAGGACTAAGTTTTGACAAAGTTGGTTTATATTAAAAAAAATTTATTCTCGCATGGCCAATTGTTTGTCGCTTTATCAAGATGCAAAAGTAAAAATGGATAATCTATTGAAATTTATTATGATGATGAATAAGAAACAAAAAATATTGGTTTCGAAGAACTTTATTTTATTCGATTAAATTACATTTGATAAAACAATTTCATTACATAATCTTATCTCTTAGTTTTTTTAAAAATATTATCAAGATTCAAATGTAAAACAAAACGTTTTTTTTCCTGAAGTAATAAACTTTAACCCATAATTAACTAGTTTACGATAAATTTTTCGGTCAAGTGTATGAACTGCTTGGGAAAAACAAAGGTAACGAAATAATTCTGGAAAAGTTACTAAATTATTTAAGTTACTAGTCAATTAAATGAAGGCCTTTAAATGAATGCATTAAACAGTTGTGAAATATTAATGTTCATGTATAATTTATAAATTCATTGGTTTATATGCTATTTTATTTAGAGACAACATTGTTCATCGGGCAAGTGGGAAAGTGTAGGACAGCGTGGAAAAGGGATGGGACAGTATGGGGAATCTTCTAACAGTCAAATTAAGCTGATAAAAAAAAAATAAGGTAAAGTGTGGGGAAAGGAAGGGAAGCATGGAGGAGGGTGGTGCAGGGTGGGGAGGCAAATCATAGGGTAGAGTGAGAACAACTATGTAATATAGGAAGATGTAATAACATAGGCATCAATACTGCTTATTTTATTTGTGCTAACTAGAATACTTTATTTCTTCCGACATTTAATTAATTTCACTTTTTTTCAAACGTAAAATTAAATACTTTAAATAATTAATCACTAACTGTATCGTTAAAGATTATTTTAATACCAAAAACTAATTAAATCTCTCAATGATATTTATTTGTTTATTTATTTGTTTCCAAGTACAAATCAATTTACACTCTTTTTACTTTCCCGACATATTTTTCGTCTCTTGTAACTAAATAGCATTATATTGCATTCCTTCTTTTGCTTTATTATAACATCATATATCACCATTTCCATAGCGTAATTTAGTTTTCTGTCACTATTTATCTTACTTTAGCCCTATCATCTATTGTCGTCCCCAAGCATTCTATTATTCTACAATACTTTTAGTCTTACTCTTAGTCTTTTTGCTATTTGGTTTTCTCTAAGTCTTGTACTTTCTTACCCCTTAGCCCCTGATTCCGTGCTTGATCTTAGTAGTTCTTCAAACTCTCTACTAAAAAGACACATCTCTGTCCTTATCTTCCTCATCAGTAACTCTCTAGTTCTCAGAATTGATGCATTTTCCTCTCCCGTTAGTCCTAGTTCA
Source organism: Copidosoma floridanum (assembly GCF_036245765.1). Classification (NCBI taxonomy): domain Eukaryota; kingdom Metazoa; phylum Arthropoda; class Insecta; order Hymenoptera; family Encyrtidae; genus Copidosoma; species Copidosoma floridanum. The sequence continues at coordinate 14,611,515 of NW_028321881.1, forward strand.
TCCACTCCCTCCACTAACTCCTTTTTTATTTTTACCCTTCGCAGTTCTATGCATGCTCTAGCTTCTCCTCTTTGACCTTGCATAGTCTACACACACTATCCTCATACCCTTTATTCCCGCTTTTGCCTACGTTTCCACATCTCATTCTTGCCCAGTGCTCTTTTAACTTTGCATTTGTTTTTTCCTCCCAATATTTGCCTGGCATTATATCATGTTTGATAAATTTATAGTTTGCGTTGAATGTAGACTTGTCAACTTTTCCCCAATCCCATTGAACTTCCTGCTCCATTCTTATTAATGTACTCTTTGCTACTTGGGCCTGTATATTCTTAATCCCCTCCCTTTCATGCATCTTTTTAATCAATGTTCCATCTCCTACTTGCTGCCAAGCCTTAAGCAGATTTTTGGCCCACTTCGAACTTTTGCCATTTAGTATTCCTCTCAGCTCCTCTTTCAGACATATTGCCACCAATCTATCTTCCTTTTTGTTCAGTATTTCGATTAAATAGTCCCCCGCTCTTTTCTTTGCCTCGATGCTCCAGCTTCTCCTTCCTGCCTCTAGCCTCCATATGTAGTTCGGCGTATTTATGTTCACCCCCATTGCTGTTTTGACATATCTACCTTGTATCTTTTCAACTTTCTCTCTACTTTCCCATCCTCAGATTTCAGCCCCGTACAGGCATGCCGACATCATTATTGTATCAAGCAAGTAGTCTTTTTTTCAAGTCCCCTACCCTAGCTTTTTGATATACTCCCCATACTGTATTTATCGTCTTTCGGGCTTTTTCAAATACCTTTTTTGTATGAAAGTTGAAGTTATTCTTTTCATTAAACCAAAAGCCTAAATACCTGTACTCCTTCACTATTTCTAATTCCTCTTCCCCTATACATCCACTTCTCGTCTTTTTTCAAATTTCCTCCGTTTCTAAAGACCAGTATCTTTGTTTTTTCCGTATTTATCTCTATTTTGTTTTTTCTACTGAACCTTTATAGATCTTAAATCATCCCCTTTAACCCCTCTCTGCTGTCCGCCAGGGCCACTACGTCATCTGAAAACTTTAGACAGAATATCTTTATTTTCCCTATCACTATTCCCCCTTCATTTTTCCTTTTCCACTCATTCCCAAGGTCGTCTATGTATATGTTGAATAGTGTTGGACTCAATGGGCAACCTTGCCTTACACCCTTGTTTGTTGCAAAACTGTTTGTAACCCTCTCTCTTGTTATTACTTCGTTTCTCGTTTCCTTGTATATTCTCTTGATTATTTCGAGTATTTTACTTTTTACCCCTTTATTCTCTAATTTTTCTATTAAAATTCTTCTACCCTCTACATCGAACGCCGTTTTAAAGTCAATGAACATTGCGGATATCTTCTCTCTTTTTTTTTCAGTTCATTACCTACTATACTATTTAGGATGAATATTTCATCACTCGTTCCTCTTTTCCCCCTAAATCCTGTCTGACTTTCTTTGATTTTACCCTCCTCTTCTGCTCAGTTTCTTATCCTATTCGCTATTATATTTGTCAATACTTTGTAGCCTACATCTAATAGAGCTACCCCCCTGTAATTTCTAACATCCGCCTCGTCTTCTGCTTTAAATATTGGGTATGTTCTTGCTGTTTCCCATCCCTTTGCTTGCTCCGCCTTGCTGAATATTACGTTAATGATATTTGTTAGTTCTACCTTCCAATCTAGTGGTAGATTCTTTAGAAATTCAGCTGTTATTCCGTCCTTCCCTGCTGCCTTTTTATTTTTCATTCGCTTTAACGCGATAATTACTTCTACTACCGTTATATCTCTATTCAGGCTATCTTCCTCCTCATTTCTTTCTTCCTCAGCTGGTCCCTTTTTATTCATTGGTTCGGTTTCTTTGTACTTATCATTGTCTATTCTAGGTCCTAGCAGTTGCTTAAAGTGTTTTTCCCACTCTTCTTTTTTGATATTTTTCCCTTTCGCCGCCTTCCTCGGTCTAAATATTTTAATTGCGTTCCAAAATTCCTGCGTCTCCTTACTTTTTTCTAATTTTGAATACTTTTCCGCCTCCCATTCTTTTATCTTGTTCTTTTTGAGTTCCTGAAGCCTTTTTCTTTCCCTGTTGTAAACTTCTTTATCACTTCCTACCCTAGTTTTAAACCATTTTTTGAACGCCTTCCATACTATCTTTTTTTGTTGATTATACTCTTTCTCCAAGTAATTTTCTTGCCCTGCTCTCTCCACTTTAGCCTTCTTCATACCCAACTCATCGGCTGCTTCCCATATATTTTTAACTAGGAAGTCCCACCTATCTTGTATATTTATCCCCTTCCCTGTTATCTTCCCTGCTCTTGCAATAATTGCCTCCTCATATTGGCCTGCTTTCTTCTCATCCCATTTTAATTTATTTATTTTTTGCTTTATTCCCCTCTTTTCTCCCCCCCCCGCTTTTCTTTGTTTCATTCCCTATTTCAAATACTACAGGGAGGTGATCTGATTCAATTCTGGGTTCTACTTCCAAAGAACATACGTCACTTTCTTAACCTCTATCGAGCTAAAGAACTAGATCAAGAATGGAGTCACTTCCATCGCCTATATATGTCGTTCTTCCCTTCCAGTCCCCTTTCGTAGCTCCATTTTTTACCATCAGCCTATATTTATCACAGAAATTTATCAATTTTTTGCCTTAACTATTTACGGTTTAATCCACTCTTATTTCTCTACTCTCATTTATTGTTATCCCTTAAAGTTCCCCTATTCTCGCGTTAAAATCTCCCACTATTACAATATTTTCATCATTAAGTGCATAATTTTTAAGAATATTTTCTAAATGTTCTATTACATACTTGATTCCTACATTGTTATACACAATTATTATATTCGTCATATTTTTTTTGACCTTGATTCCCTTTAGTATAACCCCGAATTCCCATTCTTCAAACTCTGTTTCTTTTAAATTACTTTTTACTCCTACCATCACCCCTCCCTTTGCCCTCCCTCTATTGTTTTCCCTGATTGCTGCCTTACAGAACCACTTGTAACTACTGTCTAGTTTATTCATTACAAATTTCTCCCTACTTTTCTCCAGCCACGTTTCCTGCAGCATGATAACATCAAAATCTTTCAGAAATTCCCATACTTCTCTGACCTTATTTACCCCTGCTACGTTCCATGTAACTAACCTAATATTATTTTTATCTTGCACTTGCTTCTTTTTTTCTGCTCCTCTTCTGCTTCCTTGTGCCGGAAAAAACTGCTTGTTCTCCTGCCTTACTAACATGCCTTCTTTTTCCAACCATACCAGCCATTGACCGTTGATGTTGATTTTCTGATACCCGATCTTTGCTCTCTCGTTATCTTTTGTGGCTTCTTCTCCTAATTCATTTAACCACCTCTGCACTTCTTTTTCCCTTTCCGTATAATTGTCGTCTATCCAGATTTTGGATTCTTTTAGCCATCCCTTCCTATTCATTATTTTTATTTTGTTTTTTAAGTCACCTGTCACTATTAGCCACCCTCCTGCTACCGGCCTCATTCTTCTAATTTTTATCGGTAACTGCAAATTTGTTTCTAGTACTCGCGCTATTTCTTGCTGTACACCTCTACCGACTGATCTAAAACCTTGAACAAAAATGTTATTTTTTCTTTTATTTCTCTCTTCCAATTCATATTTTATTTCACTTTCCGTCATTTTATCGGGTTGTTTCGCTGCACACCTTTCTATATATTTTACTATATTCATCGGCCGCTGGCTAACCTCCCTCTCTTTCCCATAATCAGCACCTTTGGTTTCTGTGCCCTGATTATTTTTCAGTAGCCCTTTCACCTCCATCCCCCCCTGTTGCGCTTCTGTCTTTTGTCTGTCTTCAGGGGCCCCTCGTTCCACTATCCTCTCGGTTTTCGAGTGCCTACTGCTTAGCCTTTCTATTCTCTTTACCAGCTCTTGCTCGACTCTTTTGGACGCTACCTTCAATTTCTCAATATCCTCTGCTTGTTCAGCTACCTTCCTAATCATCTCCTCCTGTTTTCCCTCTTTCATCGATAATCCTGCTACCTTCATGTCGTTTAGTATTACTTCTTTCTCTCTCAGTAGATCAAATATGATTCTTTCTAACCTCTCGATTCTCTCCGTGAGTGTTTCGTTTACTAGCTTGTCTATTTTATCTTCTTCCTTTTTTCTCTCTCCTTTTTCTTGCTCGGATTCGTGCCCTGGCATCGTTTCTGTTTTCCTTACCATCTGCCCTGTGCACAGGTCCTCTCTGTTAATTTGTTTTATCCTCTTGTAGACGCTGCTCATACCTTCTTCCTCCGAGCCCGCTCTTCTCTCTCTCTTTCTTTTCCCCACCGAGCACTCATTAACTATGCACTCATCGTCATACTGTTTGTCCTCTGTAGCTTCTCCTATCTCCGATGTATCCCTTCTTGGCCTGTTCTCTGCTTCTATGAAGACTACCTTGTCACTTTCTGACAACGGGAATAGCTCCTTCTGACTAAGGTCTCTTACTTCAAATACCATTCCATGATTCCAGTGCCTCCCATGCCATTCTGTACTCTACCTGGCCTTCCTCTCCTTTCTTTCGCTTTCTCTCCTTCCTCACCGCTATTACTTTTTCCTCTTGTATCTGCCTCTTCCGTCTTCTCCATCTCATTGTCCGCCATATTTGACTGTCACTACTGCCTTACTTTTTAAATTTTTTGTCTGTCCCTTAGGTTCCCCGCGTAATTACCTAGGATAACTCTGTCCAGTTACAACCTCGTACTCACGCTCACTTTTAATCACTTTCTAACAATTTTTTTCACTTTGCAACCTTTTATTTTGACACTTTTCGTGGAGCGCCTCTTGAACGCGTGCTATCCCTACGACCGCGGAACCTAACCTCAGAATCTCTCAATGATATTAAAGTGATATTATCAAATAAGATACAAAATGTTTTGAAATTAATGCATTTATGAGCCATTATTTTATTTATAAAGACAAAAAATATTAATCAACACTTATTATCACGATTTTTTAATTAAATGCGTACCTTAATGAATTTTTCTTCGTAAATGTAAAATTATTTTTTTCGCAAGACTTGTGAAAACTCCGACAGTTGCATCAGGTAATAAAACTCGATTGCATGCTGCACAAGTTCTTACGTTTATTACACATAATTTAATATTATTATTGAGTATATTCTACATTTATGTTAGCGTATACTGATGTAAGAGATATAGACTAGTGGATGGTGCCATCTCTATCCAATTGCAAGTGTATCGTTTTGTGGACGCCTGGTGCCCTGATAAAGCATACAGGCTAGTAGCTAGAAATCTGATGTCCACCAAAGTATATGGTCGGGCGTGCGAGCAGCAGTTTGTCGTTGGTTCTATTGTGTATTGTTATGTAGAACTATATTCTCTTATTACTAAATTCTATCAATTATGACTTAGTGTGTTGACCCATTTTCCACGATCCATTACAAAATCCTCTTGTATTAATAGTTATTGAATAAACATAATAGTAAAAATTGAGTTTGGCGCGAACTAAGGTAGAGAGCACATCGTGGCTCACAAAAATAGGGTAGTACGTACCAAATAAAAAAGGTGAAATGAAGAAAGAATAAGGCAAAATAAGCCCGAAAATCAAAAAAACACAAGAAAGAAGAGAACTCGTAGGTGGGAAACAAAAGGATGTGAAAAGTGTACGAACAGGGGAAGAGTTGGTAACCATAATCTCGAAAGAAGGTTCGAGAAAAAGAGAGGCAGCTAGGATATGCTAAAACAGCTAAGGGAAAAAGAAAAAATCGAGAGAACAACAAGATTAAGCGTAAAATCTCAGAAGGCCACTGAACAGTTAAAGATATTCGAACTTGACAATTTCAAGCTCAAGGTTAGTGGTGCAAAAGAGGGCGAAGAAATGACTAGGCGGCAAAAGATAATCTAACCAAGACATTGTCAAAAATGAAAGAGGAACTAGGAAATGTTAACAAGGTGGTAAGAAGCGTAAAGGAGATTACGCAAAAAACGAAGGATGACATCAAGGAACTGAGAAACGAATGCAAGGGTGGACTGGAGAAGATGAAAAGCAAAGAGAAGAGAACAAGGCGGAATAGCTAATGAAAAAAGAGCAAAAAATGAGCGATTGCAAATACCGGAAGAAAAAAAGGAGAGGATGAACAGAGAAGGCAGGAAATTGAATATAGTCATAAAAGGCTTCAAAATCAGCTAAGGAGAGACGTCAAGAGAGGTTGAAAAGCAGCTAAACCATCAATTAGGAATGGAAATGCAGGGCTTGAATGTTACAATCATAGGAGACCGAAACAAACACGTAGATAAAAAAATTATTCCAATGAAGCTACCTGGTTGGGAAACTAAAAGACAGTTGATGCAAAAGAAAAGAAACTTGGTAAGAGGAGTGTATATAAAAGATGTCTTTATACAAAAAGAAAGGACCATACAGATAAAAGCTAGACAATGGGCCAGAGAGTAGAGAGAGAGAGAAAAGGTGACGAGATTTGGTTACCGAAAAGTGCTAGTGGATAACAGATGACACCACTGGAACGAACGAGAAGGTGAGTTCGGTGAAAGGGGGCCGCAGAAGCAAACGGAATAGCTAGAAAGGGATGAAGAAAGGGAGGAGGAGCAGGGAGACGGAGTGCAGGTGTGTTTTTGGAACATGGCTAGCTTAGCAAATAAGGACGCTGATTTTTGGAAGTACACAAGAAAGTTCGATTTTGTAGGTTTAATAAAAACGTGGATAGAGGAAGGAGCATTTAAAAAATCATAGGAAGCTTGCCAATAGAGTTTGAGTGGAAGTGCTGCACAGCCACCAGAGACAAGGTTCAAGAAAGAGCGATGGGAGGCATAATCTTGAGAGTTAAAAGGTTTAGGAAATTAAGAAGGAAAAAAGTTGAAGAGTGGGCAAAGGGTTAGTGTACGAAGAGACAAGAATAGGAGAAGTGATCTGGAGATTCGTGACAGTATATAACCAGAACACTAAGGAAACGCTGAGGATAATGGAACAGAAATTAGAAATAGAGGAGAAAAGCCACCTGCTAATTGGGGGTGATGAGAACTCGAAGACGGTGGAGGAAGGTGGCATCTGTGAAGGAGAAGAAGAGTACAGCGATATAATGAAAGAGAAAATCAACGGCTTTAGGAAATCAAATGATAAAACAATAAACACAGAAGTAAAGATACTAATGGATTAGAAGAGAGAAGATGGTTCATAGTCAATGGCAGTAAAGGTGAAAGAGGGAGCTTCACACATATGGACGCAAAAGGAGAGCTTGTTAATAATTATATCATGGCGAATCAAGAGGCTGTGGACATAATCGAGATGATGGGAAAAGGTGAGAACATAGATTCAGATCACATGCCGCTAAAGCTGAAGCTGAAGGGAGTAAGAATAGCTAAACAAGAAAGAGAAAAGTATACAGAGAATGAAGAACAACAGTGGATAAAGAAGAGGTTATAGACAGAGGAGCTAAAGGAGAAGTTTGTAACAGAATGTAAAGGTTGGACCACAGAGGCGATATTGAACAAGGAAAGATGAAGCGTAATAAAAAACAAAGTGGAAATGGTAGTAAATAAGCCATGGAAAGACCGAGTATAAGTATCTAAGAAAAAAGAAGAAAAAGAGGGATCAGAAGCTGGAACTGCAAGAAGATTTCAAGATAAGAGTATATTAAAATAAGAAATGAGTACAAAAGATGGTGCAAAGAAAAGAGGAAAGAATTTGACAAACAAAAGTCACGAAAGATCAAGAATATAAAGATAGAGGCTGAATCCTGGAAGTATAAGTAAGTACAGGAAGAAAAGAGAACAAGTAGATAAAAATATTAGTATGCAGAGCTGGGAAAGACACGTCATGGAAAAACTGGAAGCGAGCTATGGTTAAGTAAGATAAACTTTAACATCCAGGAAGAACTCTACTTAGAAGAGAGGAAGGAGATATCTAGAGAAGACTTAATAAATTAGATCATAAACTTAAAGACAAGAAAAGCACCAGAAGAAGACGCAATTGAAAATAAAGTGTGGAAATATATGCCAATGGAGGTAGCATTAGCCTTGTGGGAACTGTTCAAGTGGATATGGAGAGGTGAAGGTATCCCGAATCAATGGAGGAAAGGGATAATTGTACCAATATACAAAAAAGAGAGGAAGGAAGAGGTACAGACTTATAGAGGGATGATGCTTATGGACATAGTATATAAAACACACGCAAGCATACTAAACGAAAGACTGATCAAGGAAGTAGAAAGTAAGCTGAGAGAGAACCAGTTTGGTTTTAGAAGTGGAAAAGGGGCGATGGACGCAGTCTTCGTGTTAAACCACATAGTGGATAGAAGAATAGGAAAAAAAGGAGGCAAGCTTTTCTGCTGCTTTGCAGATTTGAAGAAGGCCTTTAATAAAGTGGATAGAGAGGAGCTAAGTAGGGAGCTAGAAAGAGCTGAAGTTAGTGGGAATCTTAGAGCAAGAATTTTGGAAACATACACTTAGACAAGGAACAGAGTTCAGCTAGGAGAAAAGAGATCGCAACCCTTCTGGTCGACCAAAGGCCTAAGACAAGGATGCCCACTCAGCCCCACGCTATTCAACATTTATGTAAGAGGCCTAAAAGAACATCTGAGGAAGAACATAACGGGAGGGGCAAGTGTTGGATAGAGTAAGATCTGGTTGATAATGTATGCGGATGACATAGTCCTAATCGTGGAGGACGAAGAGGATCTGAAAGGGATGCTTAGAAGACTGAAGAAATTTTTAAAGAAAAAGAAAATAAAACTGAGTCTAGGGAAAACAAAAATTCTGGTATTCGAAAGAGGCAGGAAAAAGGCAAACAGAAGGAAATAATATTGGGAGAGCGAAGAAATTAAGAAAGTAAAGGAAATTAAATATTTGGGCTATACCTTGCAAAAAAATGGTAGAGCAGAAGCACACATGAAAGAGAGAAAAAGAAAGGCCGTAATAGCAATGAACAGTACTTGGAGCATAGGAGAGAGACTATTTAGGAGTAACTACAGAAGGAGAATGCTAATGTTTGGAGCACTAGTAGAGAGTATTGCACTATTTGGAGCCGAAGTATGGGGATGGAAATTAAAGGAGAGCATGAAAAGCATGAAGAGAAGGTACGTGAAATGGATTTGAAATTAGACAAGAATACGCCAAACTACATACTAATAGAGGAGACAAAGACAGCAGAAATATCAAAAAAGGCCTTAAAGAGAGCAGTAAACTATGAGTACATGGCAACGGCGTCTGAAAAAGTACTGGTAAAAGATTGCTTGGAGGAAAGAAACAAAGCGTTGCTGGCAAGGCAAGAAAAATACTGAAAGACCAAAAGAAACGAGGTAATAAGGGTGAAAGGGGATAGGGACCTAGTAGTTAATCAAAGGAGTGTCAAGCATATGCTAATAAAAATGCTGGAAAGAAGATACATAAAAGAGGTTGAGAAGAGAAAGGACAAGACAGTAGAATCTAAATATAATCCGGTATACAAAGAATTATGGAAAGAGAAGGAACCAAGTTATCTGAAGAACATGACAATAAAGGAGGAAAGATCAATGCTAGCAAGGTTTAGGTGTGGAAATATGACGAAAAGTAAGGAATACTGGAAGGAAGAAAAGGACAGAGTATGCAGACTGTGTTATGTGGAGCAAGAAACAATGTATCACGTCCTAAAAGAATGCACATTACACAGGGAAAAGCTGTCAGATACCAGATGAACTAGACGAGAAATGCAAGGGAGTAAAAAATCTTGTAAGCATAGAAAGGAAACGTAAAGAATACGAGCAGCTGATTTAGTAATATGCAGTCAGAAGAACGTGGAAGGTGTGTTGAGCTACGAAGGAAGAAAAAGGAGCACAGAAGGCACAGAAAGCAATCAAAACAGACATGCAAGCCCCGACGGGCAAAGAAGTCATAATGAACTCGATGGTCGGAGCTATCGATAGCAAGATAGATATCGAAGAGACAAATATCGAACCGAGGTATCGTAAGGGAGAAAGACGGTAAGGGGAGGTTAGATTAGCGGTACGTGAGACCTGATGAACAGGAAAGAGTGGCACGTGCAGGTGTGAGAAGCAGAAGAAAGACCAACGTAAAAGAAGGAAAAATGATTAAAGAAATGAAAGGAAAGGCAAGTGAGAAATGCAAAGCAAAAGGCCAAACAAGAGGTGGCTGAAAGAAGTCTGGGAGAAGATGACGAGTGACCAGAAGGAGATCTTTTATATGAAGGAAACACTGGATAAAGTGTTAGTCACGTGTGCAGAGTTGGAAAAAAAGATGGTGGAAGCTCAGAAAAGCCTGGAAGAAATGAAGGCAAGAGAAAGGGTAAAAGGTGAAGAAAGGGCAGAGCTGAGGGAAACGGTTGAGAAGATCAATAACTGGTGCAGAAAAATGACAATCGAAAAAAAGAGAAGACAGTGATGAAGAATAAGGTGGAAGAACTGGAGAGAGGAGTGGAAGATATTAGGACTGAAATCAAGTAGTGGTACAAGGATAGCTCCTTCCAGACCACAGTTACAGAGGAGTAAAAGAAAGAAGGAAAAGTGGAGGGGATGCAGTTACAAAGGAAAATATGCTGGGGAGAAGGAAAAGTGAAAGTGTGTGATGGGAGACTAAGTGCTGAGTCGTGCTAGGTAGTGTGGTGGCTAATGCGCCAAAGGCTGTGAAAATGTTATTAAATTGTAGGTAAAATTAAGTGATTCTGTTAATAACTAAAAATACTCGATAGAAGACCTTAAGTATATCAATAATAAATAATACATTAAATAAAAGTAAAGCAGTAGTTGGCACTGTATTGGAACTTTTTGTTTCTGTTTATTTTGATTAGGTACAATCGTTTTCGGTTTTTGTTTTTGTTTTTTTTTTTCGATCTCTTAACCTGATAAACGAAAATATGTTCCTATATGTTTCTATTTTTGTAATAAAAAAGTCATGTTTCTTCTTTTTATAAATGAAATTAAATTAGCATTTTAGTAAAATCTGGCTTGTAGTCCAAGGAAATTAGACAAAGGTCCATAACAAATAAATAATAATCAATAAATAATAGTGAAAATTTTAAAAAATGTACTGCCAATTATGCAAAAAATTCTTTGCTTTTTTGTATGTTTGACTGCGTACTCTATTGATTCTGCTAGCTGCCTATATATAGTTATACGCTGTAAGTGTAGGCTGTGAGAGCTAATCATCAGAGAAGTCCGAAAGAGATGTAAGACCTGCTTGGTTTTCTTTCCTTGCCTGCCGAGCAGACTTACCCCCTTTATTATGAGACTTTAATAGGTATATAACAGATGGTTAGTTAGCTGCTGAACACACTTTAAGTTTATAAATATACCTATGTTTTTTTAAGAAATAACTTTAATTAGTGTATCTTTATCCTATAACTCACTGCCAAAACGAAGCTGAAATATCAGGTAATAAATCAGGTAATTTATCTGGTAATATTTATTTACTTGATCTTTTGGTATGATATAAAACCTGATATATCAGCTGATTCTCGTAGACAAGCGTGTTATGTGTCAATTATTTAAAGGTTAAATACATTTCTTAAACTCTCAGGTAAGATCTCAGATGTTTTTTTAGATAAATTATCAGATGAAATCTCACTTAAGAATTTGAAAAATGTATTTGATTTTTTAAAACTGACACAAAACACAGGGCGTATTTTTCAATGTACCATCTTAATAGTATTATCACCGAAATAGTTTTGAACACTGTGAAATTAATTTTTTTTTTTTTTTTTTTTTATGTAGTAAAGATACATTTTAAGAAATCTCAGCTGTCTCATCTGAGATCTTACTTGATAGTTGTAGACAGAAAATGCAGTGATATTTTTCCTCCAGAAACTTTTCAGGATGCAGATGACTTGAAAAAGAAAAGGATTGCGTGCAGCAGCAGGAGGATATGAATGCCGTCATATTCTTAACTCTTCGTGTGAATATCTATATTAAAAACAATAGGAAAATCAAGGGTTTAAAAAACTCTTCTGTCGTTTATGAGACTGAATATTCATGTCTATCAATCTTGAACCCCTTTTACAATCCATAAATATGAAGACTTTACTAAAATTTGTTGTTAATAAAAATAATGACTACAGTCCTGGAGAGCGAAATTCTTGAAACATTGTGATTCAAAGCAAAGGTTAATTGATTGTTATGTATAAACTATAAAACTTTTGTTTACTTATGGCGTATTTGATATTAGAAAAATGACGTTTGAGGACGTACGACAAATGAAGAAAGTAAAATTTTTTGATAAGCACAAGGTTAAGTATTTTATCAGGACTGCGTGTCAAATAAGTCTCAAAAAAAATTTCTGAGATAAAAAAGTTAACGACTTAAAACTAGTTGCTGCTGCTGCTGCAAAAATAAAAAGCTACTGGCGTACTGAACAATTAGCAAGCTTAAAAAATACCATCATCAAGCTTAAAGGAATAAAAGAAGCAACAGCTACTGCTGCTTTTTTACAGGTTTAAGATAATATAGTAGTAACAGTTTATTGTAGTTATTAATAATAGCAAACAAAAAAATGTAATCTCAGTTACGAATGTGCTACGAAAAAGTAATTGTATTCTATTCTTTACAGTCTTATGATATTTACATTTACCTTTTTTTTTGTAGACCAATAATGATGTTTGATTTTTTTGATAGTTCTTATTTTCATACTTTTATTTGTGCGTATATCTACATGTACTCTGTGCATGTGTAAAAAGTCATTAACTGAGTATGTACTTAATATTTATTTACAGTAATTACCTGGCTTACATTATATAACACTCTAGTTTTGCAATTAAATTTTTATTTTGTACATTACTATCACATCATTTACTTAAAACTAAAATGAGATTCAGTCAATTGAAAAAACTACTAAGGATTTCTTAAAACTTGCATTCCTTAAAATAAGTTTACAATAAAATAACAACTTAAAAAAAATAATAATACGAAATTGATACCAAAAATTTTTAAGTTATACTGAACTTATTTTTTATAACTACAATGCTACAGTAAGTCGATATGACAACGTTTTTTACATAAAATCTATGAGTTTTCAGGATTTGTGAGTATCTTAAAGTTAAACAGACAAATTTTGTACATAAATTTTAATGTAAAAACTGTCCAGCGTTATATTTGGGTGAGACAAAGCGAGCTGCAGAGGTCCGAATCAACGAAGACATAAAGAACAAAAATTCTGATTCCTTATTTGTGCATATCACAACACTTGTAACCATGAATTTGATTGGGACAATATCAAAATTCTTGACACAGAATTCAATTTGAAAAAAATAATTATTTATGAAATGCTTGACATAAAATTGGACGAGAACAACATCAATAAGAAGAAAAATGTATTTTTCTTTTGATCGAGCGTATCTTCCTTCACTACGAAAGTTTTAATGTGCCGATCGATTTTAACGCCCTTCACCGTCTACCTTTGTTGCTTTGCCTACATGAGCGCTATTGTGTTGTGTAGTTTATTATTAGCCTATCGTTCGACCTGTAACTATTGAGTCAAAATACATACGAACTCTTGCATACCTGCGGTAATAATTTGTATTATAAAAATTTTATTGTTGTGTGCATGTGTTTCATCCAAACTCTTATTGTGTTCAAATTTTTAGCCTAATGAGGCTGTCAAAAATGGTTAGTGAAACGTTGCAGTAATAAATCAGCATAAAAAAAATTTTAATACACCTTGTATTTATTCATTTGTTACATCTCGTTCCCAATGTACCACTGATCACTTGAATTTCTAATATTTCTTTCTGGTAATAAATAAACAAATAGAAAATCACATATAGTATAAAAACATTACAAGTTATCGAAACATTACAGTAAAAAAAAGGTGTGTATGTAAACTGTTATCTTTAGTATAAATTGGTCTCCATACATAGAAGCAAAAACAAGTGAACGGGTTTTTGTCGATTCGTTATCAGTCTTTCAAATTTACTCAGCCTTGCAACATATTTTATTTCGAACAAAATTCTAACACCTCCTTTCAGTCAAGATCCCATTAAAAAAATTATTTTCTTAAATGTTTAGACGGATAAATGGATACAAGAATAATCTGACAACTGTACAATGTTTAACTTTTGTAAGAAACTAATTATGATTCAAATGACTGGTATCATTTATAATTTAGCCGATTTTCTACCAGTACACCACTAAAAAAATTTCGGCAAAGTTAATACAAATTTGAATGATACCCATTCGACCACACTGAATAAAAAAAAAAGGCTGAGTAGCATAAAGGTAATGGAGTGGACGACGTTTCGTTTCGCTATGGAAGTGCAGCAGGGCTATGCTCTACTCACTTGACTTCTATGAATGGTACTGAAGCTGTACTATTAGGGAGGAGAGCATCACAGCTGATGCCTTGTTTACATGGAGTTGATAGCTGTGACGCCAGACTACCGATGGTGCTAGCGCATATCTATAGTCTCTGGCTATTTGCATAGACTGCGATGGGATCTGTCCATCGATCTGTATGCGTTTTATTCTGAATTATACATAGCGTATTTCTGCTTATGGATATAATTTTTTTTATATTATAGTACTTTTATAAAAGGCACTACTCCGAGCACTTAGCACTTGAAAGAAGGAAGGGAAGAGGTATGGAAGGCCTCCCATTGCTGGAAGGGGGGCAAGGGGAAATTAGGCAATTATGCTGCTAGAAGGTCGCCTTAACCCTCCTCGAGATGCATTGCGTGGTGTAAAAGCTCATGTAAAAATTCACAGAGGTACTTGCCCGAAAAAGTCGCACTAGCCGGGAATCGAACCGCGGTCTCCCGCGTGCCGGCCCGCGACCTAGCCGACTAAGCAACCGAGCTATGGATATAATTATAAGCAGTAAAAATTAATTAATAAAATTTTTTTATGTGAACTTGATTAACGTATTAAATTAGGAATAGTTGATTAATGTATTGTGCATTCCCTAAAAACACTGATTAGAAAATAAAAGAAAAAAAATTTATTAATTTATTTCTGTAGCAAATGGCAACTTAAAGAAAAATTTATTTATGTTGGAAGTAAAATTGTTATTATTTTTCAATAAGTACTGTAATAGAGTAATGGGGGGTGTCACAATTTATTTAATTTATATCTTCTCTATTGTTATCATTTGAATAGATTATCTTGTGCTACTTATCTTAGTCTTCTCAGAATTTGGAATAAAAATAAGGAAATAAGTATACCACTGTAGGATTGATTAGAGGTATCCCATATTGTAAGTTGAGTTATAATTTATTTACGAAATATAAAACTTTGATTTATTTAACTAAATTTAAATGATAAACTTATTTTATTTTAAAGATTTTAAGAGGTGTGGTTGCAGGATAGAAGAACTGATGCAGTCGATTACGTTTTTTAACTCAGAATTTAATTGTATTAAAATTATGTGTTACACGAGGTCTGTCCAGAAAGTATCGGGCCTACCTCTACAAAACGTTAACAGTAAAGCCTTACGAGCTCAGCGGTTTCTCGTTGATACCTTTTGGACGCATTGTTCATGCTCAGCGTGTCTTTGCTTACACAGTTATTTGTGAGTTTGGTGGATTTCGTGATTGTTAAAAATGACTGAAAAGCAAGATCAACGAATTTTCATTAAATTCTGTTTTCAGCTCAGAAAAACGAGTTCTAAAACTATTCAGATGATGCAGAAGGCTTTTGGAAATGAGTGTATGAGCAAAACACGAATAAAAGAGTGGTTAAATCGTTTTAAAGAAAGCCGTATTTTTGTTGATAGTGATTCTCGTTCTGGAACATTGGATAATATTAAGTGGGTGCGACTTTCGATCGAACAAAATCGTCGTATTACTGTGTGGGAACTAGAAGAAGACCTTGGAATACAAAAACTATAATTTAGAAAAGTTGAACCTCAAATTTACAAATAACACGCGTGTGTGCGAAGTTCATACCGAATTACTCAGTGCAGAGCAAAAACAGCTCCGCTTAGAAATTGCACAGGACAACTTAAAAATGCTCAATAATAATTACACTTTGCTTAGAAAGGTTATTTCTGGTGATGAGTCATGGATTTATGGTTATGATCCTGAAACAAAGCAACAGTCTTCTCAGTGGAAACACTCTAAATCGCCAAGACCAACAAAAGCACGTCAAAGTCGAAGCAATATTAAGTCAATGTTGATTGTTTTTTTTGATCGGAAAGGTATTGTGCACCATAAATATGCACCAACAGGTCAGGCAATCAATCAACAATTTTACGTTGAAGTTTTAAAACGTTTGCGTAAAGCAGTGATAAGAAAATGCCCGAACTTTTGGTCAAGTAGGGTTTGGCTCCTTTATCACGATAATGCGCCAGCGCATTCATCGAATCTCGTGCAACGGTTTTTGACTAAACACAGTACTGCATTACTGAGACCACTTCTGTGTACTCTGAGTTGTTGTCTGATCGTAGAGGTCATCGTCAAATTTATATTAAAAGTTGTCCCTACAACATTTTTTTTTAACTCTTGATTCTTTCTCTTAAATTTATCAGTTAAACAATGACTAACTGGAAAAATAGACACTGTAACTTATAACTATTGTCAAAGAAAGTACACTTTTGGCTTTAATGTTACAAAGAAGCGCAAATACAATTAATTGTATTTTCTCACAAGCTCTCTATACTATTTCATTTGTCCTTTATTTAATATTGGCAATGTTGAGACTCCAATAGTTTTTCTTGAATATAATTACTTATTTTCCAATGAAATTAAATTACCAATCATCAGACCAAAATATTATAGAAGCTCAGCAACTGACTGCTTTATTTTTAGTTTTTCTTACCCTTTTTTAGTTTTAACAAACGACAATGGCTGTGGTTCGCTTCTTTTCTTAATATTTCCATTTGTAAAGATTTTTGTTATATGATTGATTTTGTTTTAAAGTAATAATTTTAGTCTGAATTATTTTTTTCAACCCTTGAGCAATGGTGTATGCTGCGACTCCCTTACATATGTCGTGCATCAAATCAACAGTAATATTCTTAGTAATTTAAAATTTATTGATTTAATTAAAAACACTAATTTCTTTCACACCAACATCTTGCTACTTATTATTAGAAATTGCATTTTCATATGCTTTAGTAGTCCGTAGATACGCTTCTTTTCAGTTGATAATTTTTATTATAGAAGCTGTACAAATTTTGCTGTACTGTTTAGCAGAAAAACTCCTTGAAAAACCGCATGTGCACTGAGAGAACGTTAGCACTACTGCAGCGCCATACGGAATGACTACTACCCTACTATGGAGTACCACAGTCCTCATAATTTGAGAGCACTGCTCTCCTAGTTGGCACAGCTACAATCCCAAAAGTGCGACAGCAACGTTGCCAGTATGATGAGTTTCTAACCTTACAAACTTAGGGACGGTTGTAATACACATTTTTCGCGTGATAGTAACAGGCATGATGGTGACCCAACTTTTTTACTTTTTTCACTTTTCCAGAAATTCAAAAACCTTTTTCACTTTTTTCATTTTTTTGAAATAAAAAGTATGATTTCATGCTAAATTTAGTAAATCTTCCACCGTATTACATGAAAAAAATTCCTGTCCAAAGCTTTTGCAATTTTTTTTTGAACGCGTAGCGTAAGGATCGTTTGAATTTTTGCGCGGAAATAGTCGATAGTGGATAAGTAGTGGGCGTAATACGGAAGTGAGTATGAGGATCTCTCTCCATCCGTCAAGTTAGACTAGGGCATCCTCCTCGCTTCTTCTGTCTTGCATCAAGTAGTGCTGCCGCGCCAGACTATACAGCTTGGTTGACGCTAGTGCAACATCAGGTAGTCAATCAGTATACAGTGGATGTAATGAATTTCTTGGTACTTTACTTAAACTGCAGCTTCGTTCACGCGTGTGTGTCAAATAATCTCTAAGGTCCTTATTGTACTGCTATTGACAGGTGCGTGCTGAGTCTGGCTTGACATTGGCGCATTTCTACAGTTTGCTGCAACTTCTTTGATTTACTGTTCTGTATTTATGTACAAATAAAAAATGCCTTGGCATGGTTTAACACCAACAGCTCGCCAATCGAGAGAGCCTCGCGTAGGACTCTGCACCAACACTTTTATTTCTCTCTCGTCAAAGTTATTTTACCTACTAATGGTTGTCATTTCAGTGTTATTTATATTTTGTACACCCTTTAGGTCAAGCTTTTTGAGGTTAGGTTCTTTTCCCAATATATATGTATTTTCAGGTAGATCTCTACTAATCACTAGAATGGCGGGAGATGTAAAAAATGACAAAACGTTGGTACATACAGACTGGCTTTTGAAAACTGACTTTAATGGGCATCAGTATAAAGATTATGCAACAATCAAGACACATCATTCTTATTTTTGTAACTGCTGTACAAGTACTATTGATCGTGTATCCAAAAGAATTTCAAGCTCTTTTTCAGCATGCAAGCTGTGTAAAGCACAAGAAAAATATAAGAGAGCAGTTGGATCCGGCTCTACTTCATCTCGCACTTATAACACCAAAGCTCATTCAAAGTAAAACAACCACCATCTCAAAGTAACTTTTTAATCAAAACTTTGTCTAATCAAGATGAAAGCTTTAAGAAAACAGCTTTTGTGGGTAATAAAGACTGTCACAAACAATCAGTCAGCGTCGTCGTATGAAGAGTTACGTGATACCTTTATATCTATGTTTGGTGCACACGCTGTAGGTGAATTCTCTTTGGGCCATCCAAAAAAGGCCTATTTACAAACAGAATGCCTTGGTCCGTAATTTTATCGGAAAATAGTCGAGGATGCAAGCCAATCATACTATACTCTTTGTTTTGATGAAATAACAAATATAAAGGGTTCAAAAGAGGTCCGTATCATGCTAAGATATTGGTCAAATAACTTATATAAAGAATTTTGTTGACATCTAGAAACATTTTTTCTTGGCCATGCTTATGCTATTATAGTGGTTGATTTTTTACTTAAAGCTTTGAAAAACGGTAACTTGGTGCCAGACAAAATAATTATGCCTTCCTGGGAAGGACTGAATGTGAACAAATGTATTATTAAGGACTTATCTCAAGCTATTGTTAATCAGTATCCTGACTTCAAAGGTTTTTATCTATCGGTACTTGTAATTTGCATGTTGCTCATAACTCATTCAAGAAAGGAGTAGATGCCTTTTCTTCTGATGTAGTTGATTTGTTGTATAATTTTTACCAGCGGTTTGATGATTTTCCAAGCCGTACGGAAGACTTCAACAAAATACTTTCGAAATCAAATCTTTCTCTGCTCGAAGTGTTGAATTATGTATCATACAGATGACTGTTGATAGTAGAGCCAGCAAAAAGACTTCTGTAGCACTGGTCTGCTCATCAAGAATATTTTTTAAAATTTGTCCCAAACACAATGACAG
Organism: Copidosoma floridanum; assembly: GCF_036245765.1. Classification (NCBI taxonomy): domain Eukaryota; kingdom Metazoa; phylum Arthropoda; class Insecta; order Hymenoptera; family Encyrtidae; genus Copidosoma; species Copidosoma floridanum. Next base: position 14,630,833 of record NW_028321881.1, read on the forward strand.
CTAAAAAATTTGTAAATGTCAAGAGGTATTCTGAAACAAAGGCATGTCTCGAAATTCCTACAATAAAGGCAGAAATAAGTTTTTTGAAAGAAAGTGCTTATCTGTTTTAGAGATTTTCAAAAATATTCCAAAGAAAAGATCCAATGATTTATTTATTGTACTCTGAAGTAAAAGATCTTGCCTATGTCTTAGCTAGTAGAGTGTGTAAAGAAACAGTTGTAGATAAGTTACTTAATATCAGCAACCCATTTGCCCCAGAAAACTTATTGTTTGCCAAAGATTTAAAATGTCTCGATTTAACAGAAAAAAAATTCAAAGAAAAATCGATCAAGGACATCGATATTCTTAAATTTAGGAAGTCGGCACATAACTTCTTCAAATAATCAACTAAATATTTATTGAATAAGTCTATACTGAGTACTCTCGTAGCAAAACATTTTAGGTGCTTAAATCCTTTATTTATCAAAGATAAGAAATGTGCAGGGAGTGTTGAAAGAGTCGCTAAAGCTCTACCCATTGATATTAGCGTCACTACTTTGATAGATGAATAGGGACTACTTCAGAAGGAAGTTTTACCAAAATTTTCAAGTAATGATAGAGTGGACCACTTTTGGAAAAAAATCTTTTATATAAAAAATCCTTTTGATGAGGTATAGTATTCTATTATAGGAAAATTTGTAAAAGCTGCTCTGTGTGTATCTCATGGTAGTTCAGATATTGGAACGGTTTCCTGAATCAAGTCATATTATGACTAAAGACAAAACGTAAATGCTTGAAAGAACTCTAAATGCAAAATTATATATGAAAGTAGGTTTAAAATTTTTAAATGATAAGCCTTACCATATCCTAATAAGCAAAGAATTGCTACTTTTAGCAAGACTTAGGTACAGCAAGTATAGGGAGTATCTGGACAAAGAAAGACAGTTGAAAGAAGAAAACAGTAGAAAGAGGAAGAAAGAAAAAGGAGAGGTTGTTTCAAGAGAAAAAGAGTTGGAATCACAAAAGAAAATGAGGGTAGAGATCAGTACATTAAAAATCAAAGCCAGAGAGTTACAACAGACTCAAAAATAAGAAGCGATGGCAAGTGACGTCTTGCTAGCTGAGGGTCATGATTCACCAATCGTGTAGCTCTGGTGAGCTGTTAAGTATATTTGTTTGTATTATATTAGTATGGATAAAAAATAGTTAACTACAATAGTTTAAATTAATTTTTTTTCGTTACATGACCGACATCGTTGCCGGGGTTATGTTGCGGCCCGGGGGACTTTAGGGTAGCCCTGGTTTGATGGTGCTTATGTGGCGAATTATATTTTTCCTTTTAAGGGTGCACTATACTCCCGCAAGTTCTAAAAACGCCCAAGGTACAAAAGAAAAATTTTTTGTACCACCATTGTTACAAAAAATATAATTTCCTTCTTTAGTAATCTATGAAGTATTTTAAAAACACACACACAGATGTATATATATACATTTATTTTTTTCAGTAGCTGAGCATTTCAATCGTTTGACTAACACAAAATATCCCTCGCCCTATTCGACCTCAGATATTGTTATCAGTTGGGTGGCCACATATACTAAAAACAGAAAATTCGCATTTCAAAGGACAAACAGAGCAATCCACTGTCGAGAGATAAATACCTTAACTACTTTCCCGCTTGGGATCTCCACTTGGAGTTTCTTTGGTAAGATTTCATTTATATCTTAATGATAATATCAAACATATAATACTCTAACCATCTTGCGCTCGTACTTAAGAAAAAGATAAAAGTGTTAGATTTCTAGTATAACTAGTGTCTGTATGTATATAAATATGTATTTTAAATGCCGACATTAATTTCAATTTGCCAGCTAGACAAACTGGTCTGGTCATTGTTAAAAACTTGATTAGTGCAGGTAAAGCAAGTTTAAACTGCTTAGATGATCCAAAGATGTCTGAAAAAAGCTCAGGGAATTGTCAAAAAATTGTAACGCTTTGTAAAGATTTGAAGAATAAAAAACTTATCTCTTTCTTCAAATTCCACAATATTTCTACGGTACAAAAGTATATAGAAAATAACCGGTTGATGATTGGTGAAGGTACGTTAAAATATGTTCTCCTTAAAACATACAAGTTTTTGTAGCTCCAAAAAATTTCTAATACAACCGTATCAATTTTTTAGAAGATTTTTTTACCATGTGTGGTTTATTTCTGTTTCCATTATCAATGTTTATTTTGAAACAAACGAAAATCGAAAACAAAGTAATCAGCTTTTGAAAACTCGATACAATCCGGAGTTTTTTTTACTTTTTCAAGTAAAAATTATTAATTTGCAAGTTAATAATAATTCTATTTAAGTACTTAGCTTTTGATTGCTATAGCTCTATCGGAGTAAGCGTAACTCAAGCTTGGTCAATCTTCCTTTTTTATCCAGACATAATCATTAATTTTTTTTTATTCCAGCGCGTTTTTCTTAGCATGATTAATACATAATTTATTTATGTTCTTGTACGTGTCATAAATATGTTTTTTTCTTTTACATTTTGTAAAAGTAACTACTGAAAACTTTATAGCGGAAAACACATTCCAATGCAGAAAACCGCGAAGATTACATACATTTAACTTTTTTTAAGGAAGCAGATTATTTTCATGATAACGTCTTAAAACAAAATTCTTGGTTAACTGAAAAAAACCAAGTTGTACTTTTATATTTAGTATTTGAAGGGAAAGAGCTGTCAGGCCTTTCGGTGCGCGCGCATAAAGAGAGAGAGAGAGAGAGCTGCGAACACCAATGTACACAGCTTTATACACGGCTGTACTACTATAACGGGGTTGGAAAAATGTCTTGTTATACTTTTTTTGGTCTAGCCCCTATTTAGAAATCCCACATAGCACTCACGCCAGCTGCGGGCGAGCTCGGAACTACGGAGAGAAGGCATTTTATCGGACAGAAATTAAAGTGTAATAGCATGTACATTGCCGATTTACTTTGTTTATTTAGGCACTGTCAAGATTGTATCGACTCAGGTTTTGAAGTTCCCTTTAAGTGTAAGGTACGCCAAAGTAAACCTACAGTTGCTTTTTAACATTTGTATTATTTAAGTCGACTCATTTTCATCTAATTCATGATTAGTGTTGACGTCACAACCAGCAGTTTCAATCGCACTTAACTCAGTCTGAATCTGAGTACTACTACGTTAACCAAACAATTCAATCATGACAGTGCCTAAATAAACAAAGTAAATCGGCAAAGTACATACCATCACACTTCAATTTCATTACGATAAAAAGCCTTCTCTCTGTAGTTGCGAGCTCGCCCGCAGACAATGTGAGTGCTAGGTGGGATTTTCCAATGCACTCAAGATTCATAACACGAGAAAAAGAACTCTGTTCTAAATTCACAGTTTTTTAGAATAAGTGGCTATTTTTCCAGAAATACGGTCTTAGTTTTGATTAATAATTAAATAACTTTTAGTTTTTCAAAACTATGTTGTAATGCCAATTACATTGTAGAGCTAGAATTTTTTTGCAATTAGAAAAAAAAGTGTCATACAACTAATAGAGGTAGTGTAACAGTTTTTTTCAATAATTGTGGCTTTGTTCATTGACATTTAGACTTTAAAATTTAGCATAATCAAGTCAAAATTATTTATTTTTTGATCATTACACTTAAAACACCGTACTACTTTCCATTTTGTTGTTACAGTGAAGACTTTTCGTGCTCTCCTTTTCCAATTAAAGGTGGTGAAAAATCTTGCAATATCTCGGCTTTGACTGCACCAAGACACTTTTTTTTTTTCAAGTGAAGGGTAGGACGTAAAATTATTAAAGGCAGTGAGTAAGTGCTTATCGTAGCACCCCTAAAATTTTTATTTTGCTGGTATATTTCGTGATGCAACTTAACAATTTTTTTTTTTATGAAAAAATAATAAAGTATGTGTGTGTGTACATATATATTTTTTAAAAAACAATTATTTATTTCAAATGGTTTTTTTATTTATTTAATAAGTTAATAAAACTCCAAGTACCTAATTGTGAGTCATTTAAAGCGTTTGCACGCCGTAACTTGTTGTAAATTTAAGCATAATGAAAGACCCAATTGGTCGATCTTTGTTAATCTGGTTGACTTGACTTCTATACTTCTGTTTGATAATAGAATAAACACAAACCCAAATCGTGTTAATCTCTAGTCTCAAGTTAATCTCTAGTCTCACAACATGCTCACATTCGCATTTTTTTGTTTGCGTTGAAGTAAACAAAAACTATATTTTAATTGTTCTTAAAAAACCCTAATTAAAAAGTATTAATCTGTATTAATCTATTACTTTGACCAAATTCTAAAGGAGGCTAAACAATACTATAGATTTATTTGAAGCCATAAAAACCTAGCAACAGAGCTACTTCAAAGTTTTTTCTCATTATACTAGGAAAAGTTATGTACGAGTAGAAGAAGCGAGTACTACTTTAAAAATATTAAGTTTACGTGAAGTCCATGTATCAAGAATATTAGAATATTCTGGATAAGCTAACACATATACGACCAATACATAAAAATCTTATAATTTTTAAATCGTCAAACAAGATTGATTAGTTGTGGAAGTTTTTGTTTTAAAAGTAATGGTATTAAATTCAAAATCCTAACATGATTTCTTCCCAGTTTTTTTCAATTTTCAATTCAAATACATCAAACGGATATCGATTATTAATTTAGCATTTGTTATTTCCCATTAAAGTTTTTAGACGTATCTTTAATGTTAAATATGCCGATTGGTATATTAGACTGATATAATTAGATTTTATACCATTGAAAAAAAATTAATTCCTATAAGCAAATAAAAAATTGGATTAAAGTAGTAAAAATTGCTGCAACCAAAAACAAACCTCTGAATTTGTCAGCAAAGTGGCCAAAAAAAATGGTAAAAGTGCCAAAATCACCTAAATGGCGAATAAATCAAAAACAGTAATAGATGGAGAGAAAAGTTGAATGCCAAAAAGATGCGCCTTTCCAAGCCACACAAAAGTAGCCTTGTTGAAATTAATTTCAATAAATAGTTTTTTGAAAATTGCAAAAAATCGCAAATTTGGCCCTTTTTAAAAAAATTCATAATTCAGTCCCATTTGAACATAAAGAGCTGAAAATTTGATACAATGTTTCTTTCGTAGTCTTTAACATATACTCCAAATTTCAAGATAATACTATTAATAGTTTTTGCCAACCGTCGTGTTAAAGAAAAAATGGTTCCTTCGAAAAATGGCTCTAAAAAAGTTTTAAGACCACTTACGGACATTTTACTAACGCGCTGCTCTTCGTCAAGAGTTAGCGTTCAACATGCTAAAATTTTATAATCCCATCTTGTTTAGAAGTACTGTTAAAACTGCATCGAAAAACAGTGATTTTCGCAGGAGGCCGTCGACGGTGCGTGGTGAGGCAAGCTGCCGAATTAGGCCACGCCCACTTCCTCGCTGAGCGCTCAGCGCGCTTTCGAGCGTGTTGGTTTAAAATGACTACGTGTTGTAAAACCAACGATATCTCTGAAACTAAGCATCAGAAATTGATGTTGTTTTTTTAAATCTGGGGTAGCTTTCAATAATATTGAGATTGAGCGTATCGACATATTAATAAAAAAAATAATAGTCATGGAAAAACGGTACTTCTGAAAATCATTCTACTAGTTGTTGCAAATTTTATGTAAACGACAAATATAAAAATGTTTTGTGAACTAGTATGTACATTAATATTTTTGATGTATATTTTTTTAGTAAAATGTGATTTGAGGTAAAAAGTATTTGTGTAGGATGTTATGTAATTATTTCATAAACCCTTCGGTGAAATATATCGATTTAATCATATCTCTTTTCAACATTTCATAAAACATTAGTCATCATAAGTGGGAAGCTATTAACGTACGTGTCTAAAAACGCATTATGAAACTTACTCCCTGTATGTACAAATTAATATTGTTATAAGTATTATAATAATAATTATTATAATAATGATAATTATTATTGTTGTTATTTATTGCAATGCCGACAGTAATTATGACATACATACAGTCAGGAAATGAAAATATGTAATATCTATTACAAAAGTACTAAAATTTGCAACAACTAGTAGAATAATTTTCAGAAGTACCATTTTTCCATGACTGTTATTATTTTTATTAATATGTCGATAAGCGCAATCTCAATATTATTGAAAACTCCCCCAGACTTAAAAAAAATAACATCAATTTCTGATGCTTAGTTCCAGAGATATCGTTGGTTTTACAACGCGTAGTCATTTTAAACCTACACACTCAAAAGTGCGCTGAGCGCTCAGCGAAGAAGTGGGTGTGGCCTTATTCGGCGGCTCGCCCAATACGCGCCGTTGACGGCCTCCTGCGAAAATCACTGTTTTTCGATGCAATTTTAACAGTACTTCTAAACAACATGGGATTATGAAATTTTAGCATGTTGAACACTAACTCTTGACGAAGAGCAGCGCGTTTGAAAAATGGCCGTAAGTGGTCTCAAAACTTTTTTAGAGCCATTTTTCGCATTTTTTCTTCAACACGACGGTTGGCAAAAACTGTTAATTTTATCATCTTGAAATTTGAAGCATATGTTAAAGACTACAAAAGGAACATTGTAACAAATTTTCAGCTCTTCATATTCAAATGGGACTGAGTTATAAGTTTTTTAAAAAACGGCCAAATTCTGGTTTTTAGCAATTTGCAAAAAAACTATTTAATGAAATTAATTTTAACAAGGCTACTTTTGTGCGGCTTGGAAAAGCGCATCTTTATTGTATTCAACTTTTTATTCCATTTATTACTGTTTTCGATTTATTCGCAATTTAGGTGATTTTGGTACTTTTACCATTTTTTTTGGGCACTTTGCTGACGAATTCAGAGGTTCGTTTTTGGTTACAGCAATTTCTACCTTTTTCATCTCGCTAATCCAATTTTTTATTCGCTCATAGGAATGAATTTTTTGAAAAGTCTAATTCTATTAGTCTATGTGTAACATTAATGGTAAGCGCCATAAGTGTAGGGTCATTATTCTTTTCATAATATGCAGGCTTTCAATTATAAATAATTGCATACTTAAGTAAAAAAAGCTTAAGAAACCAAAATTTAATAAGTCATTTGTGTTTTTAATCTTAATAATGACATGTAGGATTTCAATTACTACTTGGGTGTACTTCTTACGTTTTTTAATACGTTCAATTATTTAATATAAATTCATTTAGCCTTCCAAAATTTAACCCCTTCTCGGCTCTCCTCACATGTTTCCTCCTCTTCCTTAGCAGTCCCTGAGCCCACCCTCAAAACAAAGCAAATTAATTTTTATTTTAATATGAAATTAACCAAATAAAATTTTTGATTACCTCCTTAGTCTTCCTCGCTGCCCCTCAATCTGTTCTTGTGCCTGCTTGCCCCTCTTATTTTCTCTTTCCACGATTTTCTTGGCACCCTTTAATTTCTCTTGCCGCCCCTTAGTTTGTTCTTACGGCTGCTCCTTCCTTCTCATTGTCTTACCACGCTCTTCTTGCCCCTCCCCTTAGCCACCTCTCATAAACCTTTTTTTATTTTTTTGTTAGATTGATTAAATACAATCTTATTTAATGGTTCCTTGTGATATTAATTTAATTTGATTTATTTTTATTAATTTTTTCCACACCGCTCACAAGGCAAATGGACAGGTGCGTCAATTTTTTTTTTTTTAATTATGTAGATAAGCTTAAGATAAAATGAACTTAGGTGTAATTATAAAACTTTATATTATGGTATAATAATAATAACAGCGGATATCATCGCCAATCAGTCTTTTTGTAGAACCATGAAAGTAAGTCCAATATGGAAAATGACATTCATTATACAACATATAAATCAAAAGTACTCCATGGAAAAATATTGCGATACATGAATAAAGGTAGCAATTTGTTAGCATTTTGCCGGTAGAATATAATAAAACTCGTAAAAAAAGTTTACAGAAAGTAAAACGGAAATAAATTAGTTATTCTTTCATTTTCTTGCATTTTTCGAGTAATCCTACTATTTTGCCAGCTCCCCCCCACTCCCCCCGCTCCCACCCAGCTTCCCCATATATGATGTAAATATATTCGTAAAGCCTTACATATTAACTGTTACAAGTGGTCTAATTTTTGCATATTATTTTATTTGACCATAACAAAAAATTTTGTTACAATAATCTTACTTACGATGTTTATTTTGATTACATACTTTGAAATGTCTTTTTAGGTGCTCTGCTCTTACATAACCTTTTCCACAATTTTGACAAATATTTTTTTTAACGTTTTTTTCATGACTTTTCAATTGTCTCTGTAAATGACAATTTCTTTAGAAACTTTTTTCACATTTAATACACTTCAGACTTTTTTCAATGTTTTGGCATTCCTTTGTGTGAAGCAAATAGTTTTTCTTGTCTCATATTATAATGCTACACAGATCACATACAAAAAATTTTTTTTTGTAAATTTTTTCGTGCGATAATAGACACTCTTGATTTAAAAATTTTGAGCTACATTTGTCACACTGATAAAATTTTACATCCATGATGGTGTATCTGAAAACATATTACAAAAAACGGATTGTTTATGATTACATAAATTTGGGTACTAGACGGTACTGAAACTTGCTTTTTTAATGAAAGATAAAATTTTCAAGAAAGTATAAAAATAGTAATGAACTATAGAATAGTTTTTTGTTACCCTAAAATCTTATTCTCAACAAAACCTTTAATTTCAAATTTGTTTTCTGATTCAATTTGGATAAAATTTTTTTTGGGTTTCTACATCTAGACAATTCAACATATAATTGCCCATAAGAAAATAATGGTTTTCTAAGGCATACTCCTAAGGCATCAAAACTTTGACCTTGAGATTTATTGATAGTCATAGAAAAAGCTTAAGTCCTATCAACGATTTCTGACGCTTTTTTTGGTATCATAGAAGCTTCATCCCAAATAACTACTTCTACATGACGTAATTTTTGTTTATCTGGCTTAAACTGGAAGAATGCACTTTCCATAGTGCTTAAGTCTAAAGAAAGTCTAAAAGTTGTGTAAGTGGTAATTCTCTTTGAGAACAGAATAGAAGCAATACCTGTCCAAGCCATTGTAAGAATTTTTCTTCCAATTGATATGATATATTAAATGAATGTTTTGTATAGAAAGGTTTTTTCAGATTTACCAGGACCATCGATAAAAAAAATTTTTTTGAAGTTTACAAAAGTTATGTTTACAAAGTATTCTTTTATTATTGTCAGTATCAATATTTTTTTATTATCGTTTCTGTTGGTTCTGGTAAACTGAAATCTTTACAAGACATATTTTCAGAATTAATAATTTCGTTCGATTGTAAAAGAGCTTTATTTTGATCATCTTTACAATCTTTAATGAAAATTTTTTTGTATTTGTTCCAAATAATATTACCAAAAAAATTTTCAGACATGATAAACCATGCAAAAAATTTTCGTAGTTGAAAAGGCAGCATAACGTTGCATGCTTCTTCAAAAATTATATCGTTTTGAAAATCGTGTTCTACTTATCCCATAGAAATAGCTGTTATAAGTCAGGGAAAATAAAAAGTGATTGTTAAAAAATTCATGTAATTAATTATGATCAATATACAGTTCTTACATATATAAACTTTAAGTAAAAATTAATATAATTTGGGTTTTTTTCTATACTTCATAAATCTAATTTGCAATTACGGGGGTTGGTGCGCAGTGCGCGCAGGGGGCATATATAGTTATAAGAGCTTAGAAATATCTATCGTCACATACAGGATAGACAGCTCATTTAAAAAAGAAAGCCACTAAAAAAAATAATAAAGCTCACCAACAAAAAGTCAAGGGCACATCTCTCTGTCTATTTAAACTTCACCACTTTTATTTGAAATTAGCAGCTTGTTCTTCATATTTTCTTAAAAGCAGACCAGTAATCATTCTACAGCGGAAAAAATTTATTCCCGAGTATTTTCAAAAAATGCCATAGTCCTTTGAATTCTGTTAAATATACTTCAACATACTATTTTTATGCTAACAATTAATTTTATTATTTTTTAAGGCTTTAAAAAATATTAATACAAACCTTATTTTGAAAAAATTACACTTAGAACACAATAAAAGGGGGGGTTAGCGCGTGGAGCGCGCAGGGGGTGGAGCCCTACTAGTGTATATATATGTGTGTGTGTGTGTGTGAGTATGGGTGGATGAGTGTGTGTGGATGTGGGTGTATGTGTTTATAAAAAGTGACTTATGTGGACTTAACATGCTTTTTGAATGTGTATATATATATATATATATATATATATATATATATATATATATATATATATATATATATATATATATATATATATGTGTGTGTATATATATATATACTAGTGAGCTTCACTAGCTACGTGATCCGCGCACCACCCCCGAGAATACTTCAAGTTGTTCTGAAAATTATATTAAATTACATAATTTTATAAAACATTACTGTTAAATTAGATATTATTTTTTTAAAAACAATAAACGTTTTTGTTAAAAATTTATAGTAAATAGATTATAAGAAAAGGTGGTACATCATTAAAATATATAAGAACGTATTGATGCTTTTGACGAAGACTGTGCCCTGATTGGTCCTGGACGAAAACTATACTCTTTTAATTTCTTGGGCGAAGACTAAGTACTTTTTTTCTAATCTGGTATACCCTTTAGCGGAGTTCAGACAAAACCTATGCCCTTTTTTCTAGTCCGGACGAGAGCTATAACCTTTTTTTGGTCCCGGACGAAGACTATAAAGATTTTCAAGCCCTTAGGTGAAATTTCTCGACAAAATTTCGTTTGTCACATCTGCTCTCTATACCCTTTGGTACACTATTATCATTTCATCAATAATCTTAAATATCTCGGAAATAATGGGCGATACGGCAATGACCGCTTATTCTTCTGGTGAAAGCCCTCTGTACTCACGATATTACTACAAATAGCCACATTAAAACTTAGGGCTGCAAAAAAATTGACAGCCTTCTTGTAAACTTCAAAATATAAAACGATTCATTCTAAGTTTTTCAAAACTTATCACTTGGCCAAATTAAATCATTTGTGGTGCACAGTTCAAAAGTGTCAAAAGTAGGCTTCACAAATAAAACAACCCCAACTTGAAAAAAAATTTTTTTTCTTCTTTCTCAACTATCAGAAAAGGTACTTAACATCTTAAGCTTTTAGATAGTACATCGTAAAAAAATTAAAAAATCAAGGTCTAGGTACCAGAAGCCTCAAAAAATGAAATTTTTAAATGCTTCGCGTTACGGTAATCACATTTTAGCCTGTTTAATTAATCTTATGGCCACGCAACAACTTATTTTGACACGATTTTAAAAGCGTATGTAGGAAAAAATTGTTTACACCGTTTAAAAAAAGTTCTATTTAAAATAACTCGATCTGTTGTTTAAGTATAGTCTCTATGAAATATCGTATTTTTTGTTTAATAACCCATACATAATTTACAAACAAATTTATAAGTACATTTTTTTATTACATTATTAATAACAATTAAAAAAGATAAAGGATAAAGTGAAGAAAAGCTGGGTTTGTTACTAAAATAAACAAGCTAACTCTACGTAAGAAAAGGACTTACAAATTCGTTTTTTGTAACTTGTTTCACTGGGTATCATTATTTTTATGAGTATAATCACTAGCTTCATTGTTATAATAACTACGACAATTGAGTCCAGCTATCGTTTCATCAATTATTATGACTGTTAGCATAGTCTTTAAAAGTGAATTGAACTATCATATCCTACCACAAGACTGTCTGTAACAGAATAGGTTCAGAATCTTTTTATTTAAATAATCCGTTATACTACTGATAAGCACATACTATCTTTAAAAAGATCGTGTACCACTTTTCCGGGCAGTAGAGACAGTGATGTAGTACTCACAAAAAATTATTTTTCGCGTACGTAACCTCTAAAATGTGTACTACTGCTTCTAGCTCATGTCACTGTTAAAATTTATTTCTGCATGTTCGTAATGCTCAGAATATTTACTGCTATACAGGATAGAAGTAGTAGCCTTCTTGTCACATCATTTTTTTAAAACCACAAAATTTTTACGTAATCTCTAGAGTATGTGTGGCTGCTTTAGACAGCAGTGGCATTCTGTAGATCTATCCACAATAATTTAAAACCCTGCTCCATTTGTTAAAGGTAGTTGCGTACCTTTACTCGAACGACAGGAGCAGAAAAACAATCACGCTAAAAAGAGAGAGAAAACTTAGGCCTATGCTTAGGCCAAAATAATACGTTGCACTGTTGTAACAAAATTATCAAAAAGTGAAGAAAGGCCTTGGCTTATTAAAATTGACAAGGTAGTCCTTAGATGGACCTCATTACATTTATGAACACACAAAGTACACACAAACAGAAGCATCTCATTTCAAAGGAAAACTAATATAAGGAACAAGAAATGGAAAGAGGCTTTCTGAAAAAAAAACACAAATATAAGAACACCAAAGTTATTAACAATGTGCTATATTAACAACAAAATCATTTCGTATTGTTTTAACTCTGTCTGTCAAAATCAAGATGAAAATATTTTAATGAATGATTTTTTGCTAAAAAAATAAGTATCTACATGCATGAAGAAACGACTTCAGAATGAAGGTTTTAAAATAAATATGATTCCTAATCAGACAACAGTAACTTGGTACAACAATGAGTATTCTATTAATTTTTTTTTTATAGTTTTTGTGGTGAATAGAACATTATCTGATCTCACATTAATGTTTTTTTATTCGTACATCCTTATTATCACTTATTTAGCACATTTATTCAGCAAGACATTTCTTTAAAATTTTCTTCTGACGAGGGCTTCAAAGTCTGTATCCTAAATTTTTTAGAAAAAATTGATTTTAAATTTTTTACACATAACATGGGTTATTTACTACTTTTAATGAAACTCTTATATTTTAGAAAATCAAATAGCTTACAACATTTGAAAAGCTCAATCAAGCTGTCAGAGGCCGCCCAGGTGGGGAGGCAGGGAGGGCTCGAGTCCCTCCAACTTTTAGTCCCAGTTTCCGACATAAATGTCAAAAAAATATTTGATTGCCCGTGATCAAAATGACAAAAAAAGACTGATCGTCATGTTCAAATTTTGCTTAAGTTTATAACTTTATGCATAAAATAAAAGAAAAAAAGCGAATCAAAGGGTGCGTTCAATTTGCATCGTACAAATAAATCCCAAGCGCTCAATGCTGTGTAACCCAACTGGTTAAGTGTCTGCACTGTTAAACAATTGATAAATAAATAAATCCCAAGAGCTCAATGATTTGTAACTGAACTAATCGAGTGCCTGCACTATAAAATAACTTATTATTAAATAGATAAATCCCAAGCGCTCAATGCTTTCAAACTAGACGGATCGAGTGCCTGAACTATTGAATAATAATGAATTTAAAAAATCCCTGGCTCTAAAAGCTTTGATCTATCGGGTTACAAAGCATTAAGCGCTTGAGATTCATTTATGTAGAAGTAAATTATTTAATAGTGCAGGCACTTGATTCGTCGGGTAACAAAGCATTAAGCGCTTGGGATTTATCAATTTAATAATAAATTATTTTATAGTGCAGGTACTCGATCAGTTGGGTTACAAATCACTAAGCTCTTGGGATTTATTGATTTAATAATTATTCATCAGTGCAGGTACTCAATCAGTTGGGTTATGAAGCATTGAGTGCTTAGGATTGATAAATTTAATAATTATTTATCAGTGCAGGCACTCGATAAGTTGGGTTATAAAGCTTTGAGCACTTGGTATTTATTTATTTAATAATTATTTATCAGTGCAGGTACTCGATCAGTTGGGTTACAAAGCATTGAGCGCTTAGGATTTATTCATTTAATAATTATTCATCAGTGCAGGTACTTGATCAGTTGGGTTATGAAGCATTGAGCGATTAGGATTTATTTATTTAATAATTATTCATCAGTGCAGGCACTCGATCAGTTGGGTTAAAAAGCATTGAGCACTTGGTATTTATTCATTTAATAATTATTTATTAGTGCAGGTACTCGATCAGTTGGGTTATGAAGCATTTAGTGCTTAGGATTTATTCATTTAATAATTATTTATTAGTGCAGGCACTCGATCAGTTGGATTACAAAGCATTGAGCACTTGAAATTTATTTATTTAATAGTTATTTATCAGTGCAGGCACTCGATCAGTTGGATTACAAAGCATTGAGCGCTTCGGGTATATAATCGTTTGACTCATCTAGTTCTATTATGTGTACACAAATCAAGAGCACGAAAAATTGATCTCAATCCATCACTAAGAGAATTTATATGAAAAAATGCTGAAAGACAAGTAACATTTGAATTTCCACAAAAAAGTAAAATTATTCTAATTATCTATTCGTATTTCAGATAAATATCATGCAATATGTTCTTAATAATTTATAATTATGATAAGTTAATTTCATCTTCACATAGCTGCTGATTGATTCAATTAAAATACGTGAAAAACCATCGACAATTAAGGTCATTTTATAGATGTTGTTGCATAGTTAATATGTATATACATACACTTAGTAGGTTTATAATAATTAATAATACATATTGTATTTTTCACTCATTTGAAATTGATTACATATTTTGTTTTTTAATACGAATAACTCAATAAGATGAATGTATATATATATATATATATATATATATATATATATATATATATATATATATATATACACATATACATACATATATATATATAGTGAGCCCACCATATCTCTATGACTTGGGTGGCCTCTGCAAGCTGTAACTCAAGTTTTTGTAAAATTAAACGAATCATACATATCAGACTAAAAAATTAATCAGATTATGGAGCCCAAAGAGTAAATTTTGCTGTTTATGTGCTTGGTTTAAAAAATTTAAACTTAGATGCCCAGATAAGAATCGTCACGAATTTTTAAGCAAATATAAGAACTTAAAAGACTTCGTTTGGTTTGTCAATTTATAAAAGGTGTTAGTTATTTTCATATTATATAAATAATTATATTTGACCATATTATTTAATTAATT
This sequence comes from Copidosoma floridanum, assembly GCF_036245765.1. NCBI lineage: Eukaryota > Metazoa > Arthropoda > Insecta > Hymenoptera > Encyrtidae > Copidosoma > Copidosoma floridanum. The sequence goes on from NW_028321881.1 coordinate 14,645,887, forward strand.
TAATTGTAATATTGAATATCACTTAACTTTTTAAGTATATTATAAAAAGTAAAATACCACTATTGTTTTTAATGCTGTTGTTCATGCTACATTATTTGTCCTTAACAAAGGCCATAGATGCTTACCCAAACATTACGAAAAATCCAAGCAAGTTTCGCGAGTTTTTGTGTTAACGCATAAAATGCATGTCTTAATGCACGTCAAGTTGCGTTTTTTTTTGATAAACATATGAGCTAGGAGGCAAATTGTTGAGCTATCTTGTTCTAAATCTTTAGATGACCGCCTTGATACTATCACAGTCTATCTATGTTAAGTAGCTGGACTATCTTGTGAGACAAGAAGTCTTTTTCTCATAGAAGTTTGTATATATTTCATAAAGTAGAGGAGTAGAATATTTACTAGGTTCAAGAAGTAACTTGAAACCATAAACCGAATAAAAAATATTTCGCTTATCATCCGTGAGACTTTATCAGAAGTTTTGATGGCTTGTTCTTTCATAAAAATTCAAGCAAAACTAACAATTAGGTTTTGGGAGGGGTACAGTTTAGATTTTATAGATATATAAATATGCTAGAGATGCATGCAAGATTGTAACAACAGTTAGCTTATGAAAAACTAACATAATAATAAACTATAGATTGGTATAACTAACTTTATTTTCGAGTCAGTATATTAAAATTATAAAAACTGAATGATTTGTTTAAATTACAGAAAGCCAGTCAAAGTCTTTGAAAAATAGTAACATTGTTACTACGTCGAAATGCTGATTGCTTTTAGGTTTCTCAACAGATCTGCTGTTAATTAAGCTAATTTTTCGTTTTCAGAAGTAGAACAAGTATACGAAAGAATTGAAAAAAAGTCTACACATTAATACTATCGACGCATGACGTTTTCTTACTTCAATAGACTATAGAATATGCAAGAAGTTAAAAACTCTTGCGTGTTTTCCGTCAAAAGCTATCAACTTTTCTGGAGCTAAAAAAATCAATGGGTTTTGCTTTTCTTATAAGTTTTGTAAAATAAATGTAACAGTTTTATATACAACTACTAAAATCATTTAGTATTAAAGGCATAGATGCCACTGCTGCTCTTGAACACATTTTCTTTACGTAATTTGTTGGCAACACGTTTGGAAAGGACTTTTTGATTTTAGTAATATTTACAAAACTTTTTTCTACATAACTATGAAAAAAAATTCAGCAAACACTAAGCTAAAAAATTGTGAGTTGCACTTTGCATTTTATAACAAAATAAGATCCAACCATTCAACTCTGTTTTAAATCTTACCTTAGTTCTTGCCCACTTGTATTCCAGCATATAACTGTTTGCAGTAGGATCAGCCGTCTTTACAAATATTCTTAATACCACAGGTCCTTTAAAAAAAAGAAATATGGTGCATTAATACATGTAGTAACAATTAAAAACTCATACTCTATACACATTTTCAGTCTAATTAGACGGTCTAAATCTGACATGTAATGTTTTTTGTCATTCCCAAGTCCTTACATTTTTTTGTGTGCATCGAAGTAAATAAAACAAGATCAATGGGCTGCTCTGATATTTCTAATTCAGAAATTTACTGCTTGAAATAATATCAAAGAGTGCTTTAAATTCAAGTACGTTCTGTTTGTAACTTCTTGAATTAGAAAGAATCGTTTTCATTCTCAAGCCTTCATCAAAAATCGCGCTACTTTACGACAAATATTTTTTACCACACTGTGACAGTAAATTTATTGTTATTTCCAGTATTAAAAGTGATTTTTGTTATAAGTACTCTTTGTTAATTTTTTTTTTTGTTATTATTTTTGCCACAATATATAATTTCAACAATTTCGTTATTTTTAACCTTGTGGCATTACATAAACCATCCAATATACTCCAATTTCTTATTTACATAACGACTGCTAAAATGTTAAAATTATCTTTATGACGTGGTCAACCTTCTTAAATATTATTTAGAATTTTCATCGGAAAATAAATATATGTATTATCGTTGGATTGGTCAGCTCCTTTCAATGTCACTTTATTAGTACTGTCATGTGTCGATACTTCACCTCATATCTCATAAATAAATTTATTATTTAATAAATAGTAACAATAATAAATGCTTGCCGCGTTGTCATTCTCTTTTCATGCTTTTCTTGGCGTCCTTCCTCAGCTCTCCTTTCCCTCCTTACAATATGTTCTTACGCGTGCTCACCCCCCCCTCATTCTCTTTTTACGCTTCTCTTCAGGAATTTGAACAATTTATTCTATATTTTATGCATATTAAGCTCAGATATATGTCAATGTGTTTACAGACTTGAAAAGATCTCAATGACGAAACGAAATATTGACTATTACATAAACAAATGAAATTTTGGCTGAAGAAAACCAAGTAGTGTTTTATTGTAGACGTTAACTCTAAATGATATTAATAGATTTATAATATAGTCTAACATTCGATCAGGGAACACTATCATCAATTCTTGCATTTTGTTATTGAGTAGTAGAATAGTGGGTTTTAAACTTAGCATAAGAAAAAAGGTTTACTGTTTTAAGTTCATTAATCGGCTTCTTAAGATGTTAATAAATTTTTGTTTTTATTTATGAGTTGGTCTGCTGAACCCCATGCAGTTATTTGTACTTTGAATACCTATTCGTACTGTATATTTAAATACATTGGCTCTCTAGTCCATTAAAGTACTTGGCTAGACAGAGATGAATTGATCAGTTTGACGGGCCCCCCCTTTCTTAGTAATGTTAGACCTGGCTTCTTGCACACTTTATTCTAATAACTCGATGGTTCTGCTTACATCTCAAATGATACCATATTTTGATCAATGTAGATCTACAAGACCTTGTCTATTATACAGGGTTCATTCTATCAAAAACAGTATATTTCATGTCCAAGTCAAGTACAACGTTGTGTGAGGAGATATTGATCCAAAACTATTTCAAATAATCAATGGATGTTTTCCTCTGAAGGCATCATAGAATTCAAATCATCGAAAAGTATTTCTCTAGCACTTGCTTATGATTCTTGGTCTTAATAGTGTGAAGTGTAGAGGGCATCGCGTAAAAGTAAAGAAGTTTAGGTATATGCTAGTATATGTTCATATAGAAAAGTATATGTTCATAGAGCTTTCGCTCATGGCGAAAAAAATTACGCGTGTTTTTTTTTGACTCATAAGCAAGATGATGAATTTTTTGGCGTGAAGCGTACCTTACTTAACTTTCGCTTATCCTAAGATTCTACGCTATATGCGCTACACTTCGCGCTCTACGCTGCTATATATAACTAAGCCCTAACAGAATATTTTTGTACTAGATACATAACTTTGATCCGTTAGGTTTTTGTGGCAGGTGGTACTATCAGGCGCCAAGCTTAAAATTTGGACTGGATGTGGAATTGGAAGATCAAATTGATGAGAACGATTTTAGTTAATAACTAATAACCTTAAAAAATACCCTGGACGATAACAAAGTGCTTCATTTTAATTGCGCTTTTTTTTTCTATCAATTTGTTACATGCATAAAACAGAGATTCTGAAGTCCCAAAACATGTTTTTTTATCAAAAAAAAAAAAAAAAAAAAAATTCCATTACGCTCTGATTTAGAAGTTTTTATGTGTATTATTTTTAACTTAACCTCAGTAATATAAATAAACTGTCAGTTTATGTGTTATCATATATGTTTGTTAGCTTTTAAAATGAGATGAATAAATAAAGAAAAAATCATATATTGATTAATTAATGCATATAATAGTATATACACATTTTTACTACATGGCTTGCTGGCTAACCTCTAAAAAGTCGAAACAACGTAAGTATACACGGTGATTGTTCCTCTAGACTTTCCGTTATTGTCACTTGTATAGCTGTAAGGAGTATTGCTGAAATACATAAACTAATTTTATAAGTATCAAACAATAATACTATGGATTTTTCACAGGCATGTCGAATATGAATTTTTGTATTAATTGCTTGGATAGATTTCCTATATGTTTTTTGTCAGATGCAATTTCTATACATTTTGTATATAAATGTTCCAACTCTTTACATTTATTTCTAACATATTATGCTCATCTAGATGTATAAATCAATCAGCTTCTCACGTTATCTTACATGTAGATTTCTCGTACGCATTTAGAATATAGATTTTTTATGCAAATTTTCCATATAGATTGTCTAGATAGAATTCTTATGTGCGATATCTGTATGGATTTTGTGAATTAATAACTCATATAGAATTCGCATACACTTAAATTTGGTATAAAAATATCAGCTTACTACATAGTGTTATATGGACTCAAACATTTTCTATTGAGATCTTCAATATGCTTTCTTCATATTGATGTACCACGTTAACTGAAAATGAAATATTCTGTTTAGTTCCTTTTGTTATGATCAGTGTCTATTTTTTATCCGATTTTTGACCTTTTCAACTGATCAACTGATAGTCACTTCACCGACAAACTGTCCTCTCTGAAACTGCTAAAGGTCCATAAATTATCCGAAAGATTCCACTATTCGTTTAAAAGAGCAATAAATAGTTTGTTTTTGTACTGGCTATTCACCCTATTAAAAAAGTGTAAGAAAAAATCTCACTATTATTTGCTAGAATTGAAACACATGCCCCCCCTGTTCTCCTGTTATTGGAAGCAAGCATGCTCACTACTTAGTGAATAAAAGCTTCAATTTTTTTAAACGAACTTCTTTAGCGCGGGTCTTTATCGATGAGATATATATTTCCTTATACATATATATATTATTGTAAAAAAAAAAAAGAAAGTAAAATTAAACGGAATTGGATACCGCATAGAATGCAAAAACAATTTTTGCAAACGGATGTTATTTAAATAAATGGAAGCACTTTTCTGGTCGACGTGCATATAAAAACACATGACTCTCACACCCATCTAAGCTCAGGTGCCATAATCACATAACCAGTCGGAAATTAGTGCCAAATTTGAATATTAAAATAAATTAAATAAGTAGACAGAGCAAGCGTGTACGTACATGCCAAGCGTAGTGTTAGGCATTAGATAGTGTGTTTACTGTTTGTAGTGTCCTCCTATACACTGTATACATGCACGTATGTATGTGAGTGTAACTTGTTCACAGAATGATGGATGCAACCATGAAAGTGAGTAAGATGAGTGTGTATGTGTGTGTGTACTTTCTACTTTTACTGGGCAAGTGTGTACATGTTTGCCTGTGCGCATGTGTATAGAATGTAGTAGTTAATGTTAATAATACATACACTGGTTAATATTATTGTTTTAATGAAGTACATTAACAAATAATTTTTGTATATACGGCATATTGATGCAGATGCTAGTATTGATTAAACGGGTGTTTATAATATGGCATAACCTCCAAATATTACAAAATATGCCATGTCTTTAAAATGAAGCAAGATAGAGCATAAATAACGAATATTATGGGTTTTCTAAAAGGATCAAAAATATCGTGACGCACAAAAACAGAGGCGTTGAGTTATAAAAAAACATGATCTCAATTTTAGATATTTTTGATGTACCTTTATAAAATTAAGAGGGATAATCATGGGAATATTATATAACATTTAGTATAGGATAATAATAATGCAGAAATGATTTTCCATGGTCATGCGTAGACATAACTTTTAAATATAGAAAATATGCCATATCTTCAAACGGAAGCAAGATTGAGCAAAATAACAAGTTTCCCGGGTTTCCTAAAGGTAAAATAAGCATCGTGGTACACAAAAAAAGAGATGTTGAGTGATGTAAAGATACAACCTGAAATTCTGATATTTTTAATATTTCTCTATAAAATCAAGGTGGAAAATTTTTGGAAAAATTATAGCATGATCGCAAAATTATTACAAAAATGTAGGATATATTTCTCGTTTTCTCCCAACAACAACTAAATCAATTACTTTAAAAGTTTTCGATCTTTTCATACATGACAAATGTACAGGGAAGACATAAATATACCGCCGTAACCCGCAAAAAAATATATACTGAACTCACATGTACTTACGAACCTTGTATTTTACAGTTTACAAGTAATTTCTACATACATGCGAGAACTTGTTCTGACCGGGGAACTCTGAGTCTCACACTCTGGTTTTTACATATTTACTTTTTGTTCAATTCTTACGGATTATAGTACAGATTTTTTTCATGAATTTTCGGTGTGGACTTTGTACACAGATTTATTTACATGACAAAAATATTGCTTTAACCCTCCGGTTTTGAAATGAATTATTATACTACATGCCTATGTGACTACTCTAACGTAGTTGTTTATGTGGTTTTGAAATGTATAGTTCATACGTTCTTTATGGACAGACTTTTTACATGGATGTAAAATACTATCTAAAACTAGTGCGTTATATATTTCAGATAAACTGACTAGTTGCATCTTGTAAAAATTTGGTACCTGATAATTTTAATACGGATTGTATAGAATTTTATGCAATGAAAATTTTCACTACACCTCAAGTAAACATTTTTTTAAGCGTTTGGCAGAACTTATTTTTTTCAATTTATTCTTTTAGTTTTCAATTTCTGGTAGAAATTACAAAGTGATAAATTTACCCGTTCATCTTTAAAATAAGAAATATCAAAATTCGAAAAATATGAAATTAAAAATATTCTAAAAAATGACAAACACCGTTAATAGCTTCGTTTGTGTTAAATAAAATCGATGATTTTGCAAATTCTTGCAGTACGTCAACATTCCTGAAAACTATATTTTTAATAATAATCTTAAGATCCAAGCAAAATGATAAAATGTTTAAAAATAAAGCAATAGGAAAATTAAATATAGTATTTCCTGAAGATTATGAACGATTTTTCAAAAGTTATTATTAAATAAAAAGCATAAATCATCATTATTCAAAGATTTAAAAGCACATAACAACGTTAAATCTGAAATGTTCAAGAAAGTTTGCATAGATATGCTTTCTTTTTAATTACGAAAATTTTTCGTGTGGTCTTTAATTTCAGAAAACGTACAAGGTAATGACATATTCAATAATGATGAATACATTTTTCAGAAGATTTTATTTATAATGAAGAAAATAGTGTTCTTATACACATGAATCAAATCCTTGAATCGGAAGATGAATTATGCTTGTCGTTAAATTTACCGATTCCAAACAAAATTAACTTAAACCTTAATGATAACACTAAATTTATTGCATGTATCTCTAGTTAATTGATGATCAAAAAAAATATTTTCAAAATTATATGTGAGTAAACTAATAGAACTTTATTTTGTAATGGACCTGAAGGGATGGAAAAAACGTTTAATTAAGGTAAAAAAATTCCTTTAATGACTTGGACTAACATTGCATCAGTGTTGCTTTTTAAACGGATGAGCAGTTACAAAACCTTTCGTTTACTTTTATACTAAGACAATATAGACTCCAGAGCACTGATGTATATGTAAGACTAGTGTACAAGTGGACAATTGAGCCTGGTTTATTGAAATTCCGGGTTGATCGTTGAAAAAATCCTAACAGATTGCAGAACTTGAAGACAATTGTGTTGATGTGTCTGTTGAAAATCCAGCTGGACTCCAATATTACTCCCAGGTCAGATAAAAACTCCACTCTCTTGACAGAGTTTCCCGCTATGTTGTAATGAAATTGATTGAAATTTTAATTCCTAGATCGGTGAACTGAGAGGACTTGACATTTCTTTTGGTGAATTGTGAATCCACTTCCAGGTACACTATCAAATGCTTTTGCCATATCAAGAAATATAATGTCGACTTGGGAACCACATTCCAAGGACGATGTCACGAAGTGATTTAATGTAATTAGATTAGTTATCGTAGACCCACCGTCGATGAACTCTCTCTATTAGTGGAAAATAGCTTAAAAAATTGGTTCTGATAGCCTCTTGTGCATTATTTGATCTATGATCTTTGGTATCACACTGGCCCGGATTATAGGTCTATAGTTAGTGGCTAGGAATGGGTCACCTGACTTACGTATCGGATGGACGTAGGCTGGTTCCCATGCACTTGGAAAAACGCCTTCGGTCAATGACTTAGAGAAGAGCAGAGTTATCGGGTAGGAAATCGAATTACAATAATTCGTGATAAAGGATGATGGTATTATATCTAGGCCAGGTGTATTTGAGAGCTTCATCTGATGTATGACTGAGAATATTTGATGTGTTTCGAAGTTCTGATTAACGTCGACGGTACCGTTGTTCATTGGTAAATCCATAGGGTTCGATTTCTTAAAGAATGTGGAGAAATAATTGGAAAACAGGTTACACTGGTCCTGTGGCTCTAAGGCTTTCCGGTTGACGAGCTGTACAGATTTTGGTATCGAACTAGTACTACTGTGGACACGAAGAAATTTCCAGAAACAATGAGAGTCCTGAAAGGCCTTCCTCTGATCTGCCAACAAAACCACGATATAGGGTACGAATCAATTTTAAAAATTCTACCCGAAGTCTTTGTAACTATTGAATCTTCGAGCAGTCTTGAGAATTTCCTCCGATGCGCTGCTCTTTTTGCTGTGACCCGATCAAGCATCTCACTGGAGATCCACGCTGGGGACTTGAACCTGACAGATCGACGTATTGGTAAAAATTTGTCGATTAAATCGTAAATAACAGTGTAAAAGCTTTAAACAAATTCTTCGATGGACTTATTACTAAAGATATTGCACCAATTAATATTATCGATTTTACTGCACTGTTTAGGATCAGCACATTTAAGTCTCGATATGTCGTGCTTTGTTTATTAGTGTCACATGTACCATAGCCACTGATGTGAAAGGCACTATGCGTGTGGTGATGGTCTGTTTCGAGAATTGCTTCTGGTAAGTCAATGACCTCAATAGAGTTTTCTGGGGCGAAGAGCAGATCCAGTGTATAAAATTTGTCCAACGTCGGTTCTAGCAGTTGCCGGAAATCCACGGCGGAGGTGGTGTGCAACAGAGTAGAGGCAGCTAGGCGACCGTGACGATCCGGTGTGATGTAGTCCAAGGTCTGAAATTGCAGAGGGTAGTTTAACCTTGTGAGGTTGGTCGCGTTGAAATCTCCGCATATTAGGAATTTACAGAAAATGTATTTGGTGTGGAGCCGTTCAATTAGAGTATCAAACTCAACGAAAGCTGCTGCTGTGACCGTTGGTGGTAAGTAAACGGCTATCAAGATATAATCAGTTTCTGACTGCTTAATCCGCACCACCTTATATTCCAGAGTTTGCTTAATGGTAACACGAGTTAAAGACAGACACTTGCTGACCACCACCGGGACCCCACCTCTACACTTGGTTGATTCGTTCACCACCTGCCTGTCCTGCCTGTAGATCACATGTTCTCCTAATGGTAATTCGCTGTTTTTGGTATGTGGTTCAAGCCAAGTCTCGATAAATATTATGATACTTGAGATCTTGATGAGTGTTGGTAGTGTGGTTTCCAGTGTTGTGAGCTTGTTGTAAGGTTAACGTACATTTGGTACAGTATTTATGGTTTACCCATGCTTAAATATAATTGTTTATACACGAAACAACTGTAGAGTAGTATCATCGATAATTTTAGGTACATCGTTGATGTATTTTATTCTTTCTAGTGTGACCAGTAAAGGTCTTATTCTTCCTTGTGTAGATTCTTCCTAGTCGGATTACCCGCTGAACTGATGTTATACCAACCTTCGTGAGGATCTCTTTTACCAGAACCTCAGTGGTGCTAAAATCAGTGACTGTTTCAATGACATTATATAGGACTTTATAAGTTGATCTTTGAAGCTTATTTTAGAGTTTCGTGATTAAGTCGTCGATCGAGGAGCCTATGGAATTAAGCTTATCTTCTAAGGTTGTTATCTTATCAGCCAGTGCTTCTAAGTTCTGCGTAGATAAAGCTGAACACTCTACTTATTGCAGCCATCTGTCTACTTACTGTACAGATGATAAGAGAGTTTTCAGACCCTGGAGACGCTTGTCTATCGCCTCCATCTGTCGTGACAGGCGTTATTCGTGAAGTCAAGCTTCGTGTCTAGTGTTGTTATTCTTCGATGCAAGGAACTAGTTAAATCCTGGATCAGCTGTTTTAAATTAATAAAAAAAACTTGGTTAGCCATTGCAGCAGACAAAAGGGCTGAGGCGGAGGATTCACTGACACAACGCCTTTTCTCAGAGTCTGAGGTTGATAGAGACGTCTCAGAGCTCGAGTAAGTGCGACCTAGTTTGTAACAATATTAAACGCCTTGGATCGGTGTTGTGACCCAAAGAGCACACGAAGGATGGTAGTTTTGTGTGCACTTAGGGTAAGCCCCATCTACATCACTATATAAAGTAACATATTTGTGCGCACGAGCGCGCGTGTGTGGGTGTGTGTTAACTTAAAGGTGCATCTTTCTCCTACACATTCGCTTCTACATCCAAGGACTTGTTAACGTTATAACTGTATACATAAGTATAACAGCATTCCTACTCTAAGTCTAAAGTTGCGTCATATTATGCTGACATGTAATGCAGCCAGTCTCGTTATTAGAATACATGTATGAACGTTAAATGTTTCTACGTACAAATATATTGTATTCTAAGAGTACATGAATAGATTTTTTTTCAATGTAGTTGTCCAATTCCAATAATGTACAACACCTTTATGACTGTTATTAACACATTGTTTAAATATTTTCAAAGTTAATTTGTAAAATTAAAAAAAAACTCATTGCAAAACTGGTAAACTTATGAGCCACACTTGAACATGTATTTGGTGTTTCTTTCATTGTCATTGCGAGATTTCACCATTACTAATCCACAATCTAAATCTCATCAAAAAAATGCAATTGGTACTGTTGTATTGTTATTTTCTAACGTATATTAATAATAACATAAACCATCATCGTTCCAATCTACTGTTATTGCTGTCAACGCAGTTTTGCGAGAAATCGGTCATTGGTTGACCTAATTAAATCAGAGGCCTCTTTTACTTGCTTTAATGCTATATTAACACTCTATTAAAAATAAAAATGGCGCTTTTACGTCTATGAATGGTCCCCTAAAGTTTAAGTCAACTCATAACTCCTGCGTCCCGTGAGTACATAATGCACATCAGGCATATTGTGTTGGCTTAGAAAACTTAGGTGTATTTTACGGATATCAACATTCTTGAACTATGCTATGGCGCGAGTAAACTTGAAAAAGGCCCGCTGGAAGTCGTTTTGGCAACAGCAGAAACAGAAAAAACCGCATCTAGTTCTTTTTTGGCCACGAATTCACTTGTGTGGTTAAAGGGTCCGATGAGAAAGACTGCACGAAGTACTAGAGAACTCTGAAGCAGCAGTATCAAACAGTGATGGATGTAAGTTAGTTATCAGTAATATTATTATTATTTTTTTTTATGTGGAGGAAAGAGAAATGTGTTTATGAACATCGCAGGAAAAGTTGTAATGTTGGAATCTGTGGAAGCTTAAGATTCACCCCAGATCCGTGTTATCATTACTTCAGGGTGGAGCCACCAGGGAGGTCATTGTTACTTAGGGTGCCTTAGAACCGGCACCTGTTTTTTAGTGCTGCTTCAAAGGCTGCAATTTTTTTAAGCAGCACTGAGCAGCACTATGTGTTGACTGCTTTCTCTAGTTAATAAGTAAATGTACTCGGCGCAGCGTGGGTCTACATTTAACTTCACTCACCCTTAAAACATTGTTTCTTTAGATAGCCTACTCAGTGACTTTAGCGTTTCTCACGATGATTCTCTTCTCTTTCTTCTTACAATGGACCGCTGACCCGACGTACTCGTCTATAGCTTTTTTTTATGAGTCCCAAAACATTTGTGTTATGTACCTATTAGACATAGTTTTATTAAAAATCACCCCGAATTTTTTGGAAACATAAGAGAAAAACTGCTTTTCTAATGCTATGTAAACGGAACAAAGATCACCTTATTTTAGACGTTGAATCATGTTTTAAAAAGAATCACTTGGGTGATGAATTAAGGGACTAAAAGCTATCAAACTGTGCAACAAATTTCGCTCATAGGTTTGAAGCAGATTTAGGCGATTCACGACTACCCCTCCCCCTCTTTGGTAACAGGATTGTACGATATGACTAGTTGAATAGATGATTTTTCATCATTTTAATTGTAAAAAAAAAAAAAAAATTAGCAATAAATAATAAAAAATACATACATTTTATAAAAATGACTTAAAATACATAACAAAGTTGTTTCATGATCAAAAAACTTGATACATTTTAAGAAACAAGTAAAAATTTTATTACTTAAAAAGCAAGTAATTTCTATTTTTCAAATTAAAAAAAACCATAGTAATTATCTTATGGAGTTATAAAACTTAAATTTTTATGCACAGCTGATGTCATTGTACTGTAACGGGTGACTAACACCGTAACGCCGTTTACGCTCACCTAGACTGCGCGAGGAAGAAAGGCCGGAAAGAGAAGGGGGTCGTCATGATGTGTGCGAGAGAGAGAGAGAGGAAGGAGAGACAAGCGTCTTGCGATGCGTATTATCGCGCGATGCTCTTGGCCATTAGGTCAGAAGAGATTAGGTATAGGTAGGGTAAACACGTGCGTCTCTTGCTCGAAAAGCACACCGCATCACCAAGGGACAGCCTCGCCGTCAGCTTGAGGGGTTCTGCTGAGGGATCATCTACTTGGCGAACGAGCGTAAATAAGAGGCTGCGAAAAGCCAAGTAAGCGCAGTGCGTGCGTGAAAGCCGTGGTAGCTGCGTAATCTCTCTCCGCGCTTGATCGAATTATTGCGTGCCGTCGGCTCCGAGAGGAAAGCCTTTTCTTGACCAGGCGTGCCCTGTAATTAGCGCGATCGAACTATAAACACATACACATCCAGATGCTTATGTACAAGTGCAATTAATGTAGTCTCCGTTCGTATGATTACTAAATGTTTGTGTCTTGCTTTGCGTGAACCCCTCCTTGCATGGAGCCCTTCCGGCTACTCCTCATTTACAAGCTTTATTTAGAGATCGCGACCTCCAAAAGGGATATGTAAGCCGAGTACCAGCCTTATCCAGCCGCCTCCGCGGGCTCACGCGTAAACATCGACGCTTGAGCATCCTGAGTTAAGCCAGGGCTGAGCTGGCCCTTCAGCAAGCAGACAAGATCAAGGAAAAGTGGACTCACTGTCCGCGTTGTAACATAAGTGTGTCTCTGCGGGTACCCAGGAAGCACAGTCCCAGTCAGAGTACTCCTTGCATAAATTCGTGGCTATCAGAGCCGTAAGCGGATACTGGCACCCCGTTACAGTACAAAACAAAATTTTAAAGCTTTTAATTATCGCAATATGTTAACAGTTTTAACTGAATAATAAATCGCCTAAGCAAAACTTGTCTTTGATAGAAAATGTCTGTAAGATAATAAATAACTTGCTTTAGTTCTTTCTCATTGATAAATTAGATTAATTTTTTAATATTTGTATGTTTTATAAATACTTTAGTTGTTATCTCATTATGTTATCATTCTTAAAAATGGTATCAATAATAACATGTTTGTTCTCTCCAAATGTCACACGTCAAAAATATTTGAGATTGCAACAGCAGTATGTGAAAAAGACACTTCTTATGAAATTGACTATGACGAATTTACAAAACCACGAAATCAAGTATACAACCAGAAATACATATACACTTAAAATCATCTAGTAAAATATAGGTGTATCATTTTTTAGGGGTGCTTTACGCCATATACATTCATGTAGCTTTAAATTAGTTCATATTCATTTACATTCCCATCCAATAGTAATTTTACTTTACAGATGCAGTAGATGAAATGCGTTAAAAGATATGTTTTCTAGTAAAGATAATTTAACAACGAATTTTTTGCGAAATGAGACCAGAAGATCTGTTATGGATCAATTTTACAAGGAATACTGTATAAGTGACTTATCAAATTATCCAAATCAGCAGGTATTCATCAATTTATATTTTGATTTATTAGCAAAACATTTTTATCGATAACAAACATAAAATTTACAAATCAAATAAACACTAATATGTCAACATTGGATTAATTTATTTGTATATTATTAAGCAATCAGTACTCATACCATCATCATTATCATCATCATCATCAAAAAATTGGTTTTACAGATTAATGAACAAAATGATAAGAATTTCACCTATTACAGATAGCTCAATTAGTTTTTTTTTTTCTACATAGAAAAGTTTGTAGATCTCATTAAAAAAAAAATTTCCTATATTACACATTTTCTTTTACGTGTTAACCTTAATGGTCTTTAACCTAAAACAAATTGGAACAATTAAAAATGAAAAAAGAAATTTTTTTTACTGATTACAAGAACAAAGTGTAATTTCAAATCGAAATAAAAAAGGTCATAATTAAAACGAAGAAATTTAGTTTTAGTTGATTTTCATATGTATTTATTTATTCCAAAGGAATACGTTACAGCTGCTTCTTCAAACGAATGGCGCACAGCTACTGAGTGTTGCAAAAACTTAATTTAAACAACAAAATCTTATGATTGTCATCAGTGACACCATTATAAAGACAAATATACGTCCACACAAATATAAATATAGGTAATACATAGGGCGTAGCAGATAAATACTACAAAGTAAACAAAACAGGTGATAACTACCGAGCAGTGTCCGAAAATTGAATGTGCAACTTTCAGAACAGCTAACATTAAAATTTAAAAACGGCGAATCATTCAAATCAATTTCACAGTTTAATAAATTATTACTGAATCTTAAATAATTTATTTCTATGGTTTCTAAAAGATCTTTTCTTCCTTTTACCACATATGTGAAGTACTTTGAAATTTAGATTAAAACTATGTCCTTACTCAATTATATACCAAATTCGAACATCTTATTATTATTTTTTATTAATGAATCTAAAAAGTTTATACTGTTATTTGATTCCAGTTTCATTGTAAAATCAATGTTCTTATGAATACTATTAATAAACTATGTAGTTGTCTCTAAGTCCCAGTGAAGCTATTACAGCCAGTAGTTATCACCTGTTCTGTTTACTTAGTAGTAGTTATCTGCGACACGCTATGTATCATCTACATTTATGTTAGTGTCGACGTACATTTGTCTTTATAATGGTATTACTGACGACAATCATAAGATTTATTTATGGAAATGAAGTTCTTGCAACACTCAGTAGCTGCACGCTATTCGTATGAAGAAGATACAGTGTTCCAAAATAGTTGTAACGTATACCTTCGGAATAACTAAATACCTACGTTGTTACAAATGAGGAGGTAACCTACGTTGGCACAAATTTTGCTTTTGTATAGTGTCTTATGTATCGATGAAACACGAGGCTAGCTTGGATATAGGTTGGGAGCCAACATAAAGAAATTAGTGCAGGAAATATAACTCTGAAAAGGCATTAAAAAGTAAACAATTATTGCACGGCCAAACTAAAGTAATTTTTTTTTTTCTTACTTAAATAGTGTATGGATTAGAATACTTTATTGCATTAAATATTGTAAGTTAACTCAGTTATTAATTAATTTCAGCTGCACTAAAATGTTCATTACTTTTAGCTACTAGCCACTTTTCTTCCGTCCCAATCCTTGCAACGTAGAAAGACAGTTCCAAGAACAGACAAAACTATTTCTACAAGCTTAACAACTTTTCATAATTAGGTTATGTCGTTTTATAAAATATGCTACTGCAAACTCTAACTGCTCCAATACACGCACACGTATATTTCGTAAGATCATGGTTGTACACTTAAGTCACTATATTTGTCAGAACGATGAAAAATATTACCTGCAAAGTGACAGTAAGTCTTTGTTATATTATAGGTTACAGGACATCATTGTACGTGTGTAGATATACTGTTCCGACAGATATAAAGTGCCTTGGCCCTTGAGTGTATGTTGTATGTATATACTCAATAGGATCTGCAGTGAGCTTTTAATTATGTGTCTTTTAATGATAATTATTTTAATCTAACTTGAAGATTTTAAGTCCATACTCACAGACATAACCTTAATAAATACCGATCTATGCTGTTTTTGTCGATGAAGTCTCATAGCAGATTGTAATACCAACTAGACAATATTTGTAAAAATTAAAACTAAAGTTGAAACTATCATTCGCTACAATTCATTATAGATAACAGTTAATAGACAACATAACCTTAAAAAATATCGAAGTATTTAAATTTATTGGTATCTATGCCAAGCAACATATATATTCGTAATTGAAACTTTCAAAAGTAAATCGGTGTCATGTTTATTTTCTTACGAACATACGTATCATGAGGTCTAGCGTATAAAAAAGTATCTAAAAGATTAAAAAAAAAAATTTTTTAGGTTAGAAAACATCAGAAAAAAAAAAAATTTGATTTGGCGTCAAAATTAACAACAGACTATATAAATAAGTAAGAGTCTCAGTGTATTTTTTGATGTGTATTGTTAAATTCTGATTATTAAAATGTTACTCAATATTTTTTAGTTCATATTTGCAGATATAATCTCAAAAAATACTGACTAGAAAACAAAAGTCATCATTTGTAATAATATGAGTTAATAATAAAACTAACTGAAACTATAGTAACGAAACATTAATAGGAAAGAGCCAACATAATCATGAAAAATATCAAATTATTCAATTTTTTTGTTCTTGCCTTAAGAATCACGTCCTGCCGTAAGAATCAAAATTTTGGCAGGAAAATAGTTTCGTGATTATTTTTTATGCAAACACAGTTTGTCTGTCGGGACATAAAAATGAAAAGGACAAAAAAGATCTGGGGTAATCATTTTGAAATTAGAAAGCTCAGAAAAACAAGAATTTTTTTAAATTGTTGATTTGACAATGAAATTCATATCTAAATAATGATTAAAACTACCTGGAACTGCTTCATTTAAAAGTTTTTTTCGCTTTAAAAGAATTAATGATGTGCTCTATCAAAACTAAGTATAAATTCGTTATCAGCATCAAACTAATAAAAGTTTTAAAAACACCTATTTTTATCCATTAACATTATGTCTGCAGTTATAGCCTCAAAAATGTTAAGTAATAAGCAATTATAGATGATCAAATGACAAATATTTAGAACACATTATGATCCTTAATATGTTGCTCATTAAATCAAAGATTTCTCAAAAATTTTGTTTTTCTTGAGCTTTCTACTATCGAAATAATTACTTCAGATCTTTTCCGTAGTTTTATTTTTATTTGACAACAAAAAACCTACGTTGTAAAAAAAAAAAAAATCACGATACAATCTTCCTGTTAAACGTTTCATCCATAAAGCTACATGATTTTTAGGACAGAAAGTAAAAAAATCAAATGTTTCGTCCTTTTTATGAGTTTGTTAGCTCCTTACTATTATTGCTTCGTTACTGTAGTTTCAGTTAGTTTCATTATAAGTTCACATTACATATTACGGCTTTTGTTTACGTTTTTATGTGCTGCTTGGCGCAGAAACCAAAAAAATGATATACTTTGATATTTTCCGAGGTTATGTTGGCTTTCAACTGTTATCTTTTATTAATTGTAGTTAATGTTCATTTAGACTTGAGTTTTAATTTTTAGTAATATTGTCTAGTCGGTATTTTAGTATGCTATGAGACTAAAACAACAAAAACAGCATGATTGTGTATTTATTAAGGTTATGTCTATGAGTATGGACTTATAATCGTAACGTTTTATTAAAATTATTATCACTAAATGACACATAGCTAAAAAATTATTACAGGACCTACTATTTCATTAATTTTATCATCAATAATATCGCTGAATCCAGAGTTTTGGGAAAACTCTATTTCTTTCGAATTTTCTAGCCTGGAAAAGAAAAAATTATAGTTGTCTTCATAGTTTAACTATTTTAAGAATCTGATTAACTTTATTTTCCATATAGAATCATTACAAAATTATTCTCCTGACAGGAGCTACTCATTTTTAACGTAAAAAAAATCAAAGCACACACTGTGCACCGTTGGGATGAACTACTGAGGAAGACGCTGATAAAATTTCCAGCTGTGGCCTGAACTCCTTAGGATAGTTTTTTCTGGCTCGCTGTTGTAGCAAAATTTTTTCCGACAGCACCAGGTTGGTTAAAAGTACGTTCGGAAAATCACAAATTCTTAAAACAGATTGTGCTCTAACTAAACGTCTTCCGGTATGACGCTGGAGACGTTGGCGTTCAGATTGCCTCTAATTGGAGTCACTCATTAACCTTCGTGGTTTTGGATAAAACTGGTCCTAAGTCGCTTGTCCATTACGAAAAAGTGTCATCGGTAGCCGGGATGTTTAGCTGCATGCCTTACAATTCCGTACTGGATTCACTGTCGATATACGACTAGTGAATCCAACATACAATAGTGATAAAGTAAATTTTATCGATTAATACTTCGGATCACTTAGAGTTTTACTTTCAAGTGGTTCAATTATTTATTGTGGAAATCTAGAAAAAATTGTGTGACATCCCATGTCATATACTTAATTTATAACTTTGAAACACAGAGTTTCGTTTTTAAATTATAAAAAGTAAAAGCTCAGCAATCTCAAACCATTGTGCGGTACACCTGCTTCTGCAATCACGTGACATATAACTTACTTCTTTTGAAACAAGCTATTGTCACGAAACTCTAACTACGCGTGCAACCTCAAACAATCTTACAAAACGCACATCTTACAAAATCAATTTGCACAAGTACATCAAATAATGTGATTAATTAACAATTTTAACATTCTTTACTGGGGATGTATACAATAAATATTGTACACAATTTTAACAGCAACTAGTACTTGATAAAAAATCCGAGATATCAGAAATTTTAACCATTAATTACTGTAAAATTATTGCACTACGACTGTGCTCGTGCCAGTCGAGAGTAATTAGGTTAAGCTCTGATTGGTCGTTCGGATTCCCAACATGACACGTCCCCCTAAAAAGCAAGCGTATAAAAACTCCTCGCACATAACAATATTTGCCTTTTCTTTTTCATCAGGTGCTCCAAAGTAACTATAAAGGTTGGGAAGTAAGTTCTGTTGCGTCTTTTAAGTGGATGTAAGACTTCGTTCGGTAATTAAGCTACGTGTTAAAAGCGTGCAATTCAAGGAACTGTAAGACTTAGTTCGGTGACTAAGCTTTGTGAGAAAAGCTTGAGCAAACTAGGCCACTGTTAACTCACCTAAAAGGTGAATCAAAGAAGAACAAGAAAGAAAGGACCGTAGGCTCGGGTTTGGACGTTAAAAGCAGGAGCCTAATTATTGTCATCGTCACAGATACTCTTGTGTAGGATAACGTTGCGGTCAACCTTGTAAGATTTTGCGACTGCGTGCGCGCAAGCAGCGGCTAATCCACGATTATAGAAGCAAGTTAAGTTATGAAAACTATAAATTGTAAATGCGAATCTGAAACTCTATTATTTATACTATCTGTAAAATTAACTATTTCTGGCTTTTTAAGTTTATTAAATCGCCAGATAAGACAAAACTTGGTTGTTGATTAAATTAGTTTTCTTAATTTGAAATCATTTCAATTACTAAATTATGTAAAACATTTCAAGATCTAATTATTCTAATTGATAGACACATGATTCTTACCTTAATGAATAAATTAAATATCGAGGAAAAATAAAATAGACACTGTATGAAAAAGACCTTTGCAAGGACGTGAGATAAAAAGACAAACAAGATACGCTACTACCGTATGGCATAAGACATAAACTCTAGCAGTAGAGCAACGCGAGCATAGCGTACACCACTCCATACATATCGCTCGGTGAAACCTAACACCACAACTTCGAGTCATCGATTTCAAAGAAAGTTATACTGTAAGTAAAAGCAAATAAGGCCTTTTGGTCGATGGCTAGTTCCTGTCGAACAAAAATTGAATGTATTTGTTTGTAGAACGAATCTACGAGTTCCTACCTTCACTTATAAAAGTTCGGACGTTACCAATAGGCATTCCTGTAGGAAACTAAAGCTTTTGTTTCACTTAGAGTATGCTTAAACCAAATCAAAATTTTGCATTTTTGTTTTTACTTTTTTCTAAA
Organism: Copidosoma floridanum; assembly: GCF_036245765.1. NCBI lineage: Eukaryota > Metazoa > Arthropoda > Insecta > Hymenoptera > Encyrtidae > Copidosoma > Copidosoma floridanum. The sequence goes on from NW_028321881.1 coordinate 14,665,849, forward strand.
TTTCTTTAGTGTCTTGCTTTATCTATAAAATAAAATTTTTTTTTTCTTTAATGGATCAGACACTTAAGGATATAAGCAAGGTTGCAGATGTAGCTACAAAAGTACAGTTACTCGAACAATACTATAGGGTAAGAGAAGCCGAAAAATCACTCAAATTTCTTAAAGTATCACCTAACATAGCCCTAAATAATTCAGCTTTTCGTATAAGTGAAGCTGTCTCGCATATAGCAATATGTAGTGGTCAAAGTACACCTTGTAGAAATTTCTTGTGAGATGTTGAAAATGGTCGCTCCCTTTTCTTAAGTGCGGTAGAGTCTATGTTTTCAAGAACAGTCATTTTCAGGCTAAAGGGCAGAGCAAAAAGTTGTCTAGACGGATTAACAATAAATACATTAGACGATCTTACAAACTATTTAAAGGCACACTTTCCTTTGTCTAAAACTAACGTTCAACTTATCAGCGACATTAATAATTCTGAAATAAAACAGGAAGAAAATGTTCGCGATTTTCACGAGAGAATTTCCCAACTCGTTAATCAAGGCATTAGAGCAGCTAAAACTGAGGCTGTTTTCAACAACATTTCTGAAAACCAAGAGCCTCATTCCATGTTATATCTAGAAATGATTGGCCGTAAAGCATTCGTGCGAGGCCTACCCGATGGATTCAAAGCCAACATGATGTCAAACGTACCAAAAACGTTTGCCGGTGATTTACAAGTAGCTTTAGAAGCAAAAACAGTTGGAAAAATATCATACCCCAATACACGCGCTACCTTGTACCATCAGAATTCACATATGTCCTTTGCTCAGCAGTTACACTCTACAACAAGGCAAAATTTATCAGTACACCAAACAAAACAGACTAGAAAATTTTAAACATTTTCAGTCTAATCAAAACAATATACTACAAGTTGACTATAACGATTCCAAGATGTACAATCGCGACAATATATTTTATTATTACAATCCTAATATCACAAAAATTTTCATGACTACGTTAAAGTCAGATGAAAGAATAGTATCACACCTAGATCTTTCATATCAAAATATCGACTCAAATAATCAATCTGTAAAATAGTTGCAAAAATCAAATGAAACTCAATTTTACCAACCTTTAAACGACTTGGGGAAAAATGTTTAAAATTTCGGCCCCACACAACCATAGTAACACCAAAACCAATTATTAGCCTATTTGAAATGACCCTTTTACACAAGCTTACTGCAGTGTGTATTTCGTAACTTGTCTACTTCTCTAATGGGAAATCACCCCTGCACTTAAAAAAAGGTTGAGAATTGGAGATATTTAAGCAAATTGGTGAGTCAAAATTTTTTTCAGTACTCGACCTAGCTAATGGATTTTATCAAATTAAAGTATCTCCAGAAGATTGGCATAAAACAGCTTTTGGTACTCCGTACGGACATTACGAGTATACGGGTATGCCATTTGGATTACGCAATGCACCAGCTACGTTCTAAAGACTCATGGATTCTGTATCATTGGGATTGAAAGGCACAGAACTATTCATATTTCTAGATGATTTAATATGTGCCAAAACTTTAGAAGTACATAAAATAAAAGTAAGAAAATTATTTAATAGACTATCAGATGCTGGTTTGAAATTATAGCTAGATAAATGCGAATTTTTATCTTCTGAAGTAACATATTTAGGACATAAAATATGTGGTTATGGAGTAAAACCCAATCCCAAGAAACTTGAAGTAGCTAAAAATTTTTTTAAACCAACAAATTGTGCGAAAATTCGAGATTTTTTAGGACTTACAGGATATTATAGACAATTTATCAAAGATTATGCTGAAATTGCAGAGGAAAAGTCCAAAATTTGATTGGACTAAGACTCATGAAGAGAGCTTTGGAAGATTAAAATTAGCCGTGTGAGGCCCTGGTACTTGCATGTGTTGATCTCGACGAACCATTTATTTTAACTACCAACGCATCCAACTTAGCTCTCGGTGCTGTATTAAGTCAAGGAGAACCAGGAGAAGACCATCCTGTAGCCTTCATGTCTCGCACTCCTAATAAATGCGAAAGAAATTACTTCACGACTGAAAAAGAATGTTTAGCAGTAATAGCTGCCATGCAACATTTTCGTTACTATTCATGCGGACAAAAAATTTACAGTTTACGGAGACCAAGAGCCTTTGACATTGATCGAATCAATAAAAGACTCTATGAGTCGCCTTAATCGATGGAGAGTACAACTCCGCAAATACACTAACACCTATAAGCACATATTCGGACGTTTGAATTCAAATGCTGACGATTAATTGCGTAATTCTGCAGATTATTATGAAATAAATACCGTAATAGATGATATAGATTGTAAAGAAAGGCGTAAAAAAGTTTTAAAAAGTTTTAACATCCAGCAGTAACAGAAGCAGTAGTTGCTGTAACTGTTTCAGCTCTGATAGCGAGTCTAGTGATTATAAAACATTATAGTCCTGTATGATACCCTTAAAACCTATGTTAAAAATCCCTTGACAAACAAAAAATCTTTAGCGCGTGCTTATAGATCCAGTGGCATACACAATCAAAGCTCAAGTAAGCTCGAACCCACTACTACAGCGAAGCAAGCAGCGAGAGCCCAGGCCCCATGTATCCTCAGCAATGAGCTCGTGCCAGCATCGGTTCTTGCTCGCTTTGATCGCCCGCACCAGGACACTTTTTGCTTCCCTGTATGCGGCAACAGCTACCTCCGCATCTCCACGATTTCTGTGTCGCTGCGCCTCTCCACGGAGGCTGGAAATTTCCTTAGTCCACCAGTAGCATAAACGCCGGCCCTGCCTGGCAATTATTTTGGGAATACACGCGTTACACCACTCTTTGACACGTCTCATGATACTGCCTACGAAAGCCTTGACCTCCGCCAAATTAGTGATCTTGGTTAAATCGGCTGGAGGGGGCGCGCTAGTCATGGCTTCCCGCAACAAATCGCTATTAAGCTTCGCCACGTTCCACCAAACCGTGCGCCTTCGAAGCACTTCTCACAAGCTTGCACCATGTTCTTCGTTTACCATGAAGCTGACATATTGGTAGTAACTAGCTGTATAGTCCTCCAGAACCCGCCAGTCAGACACCCGTGCCGACATTTGCGACGATGCTAGTGTAAGGTCAATGATCATGCCCTGGTTTCCGGGTCGCCTGAACGTTGCTGAACTTCCAGAGTCTATGATGATTAGTCTAGCCTTGCGGCTATCTCTGACACATTTCACCCTGTGGAGTTGGATCTCGGTTCCCCCAGGCGATGACCTCAGAGTTGAAGTCGCTGGCCAGGACTACGTTGCCATTGTTCCCACGCACGCGAACAGCATTCTTTAGTTCGGCAAGCCGCCCTTTAAAGACGCTAATCGGAAAGTTAGGGGAAATTTAGCAACTCACATAGAATGCATTTTAGCACTTAATCCATACGAAACCGTCTCCACCTCCTGTGTCAGATACGAAGAGCCTGTCGCTGCGGATGAAGATGGCCGCACATCCAGTCCTGTCATAGTACAAGCCCTGACACAGTAACGTGTGGGACGGCTCATTTATAAAGAGCAAGTCCACACCCTGGGGGAAAACCGGTCCAGCAGATCGTGTGCAAGCATGCTCCCATCAAGGTTTACCTGCAGGTTCACTGCAATTTCTGTTGAGCTGCCCTTCAGACGCCTGTGGCGCTCGACATCCGGTGGTCGCAGTCACGTGTTTGGTGTCCGGCTTTGGGACCACGTTCTCACACAGGAAACAGCTTACTTTTTTTTGGAGCAGTTTCGTGCCACGTGACCCTTTTCACCACACCTCCAGCACGTCCTGGTCCTGTCAGGTCTCGCAATGTGGCCGAAGCCCAGGCACCTGAAGCAGCGCTCAACTGTGGACTTTGGCCGCATCCTGCAGTTGTCCTAGCCAAGCCTTAGGTGGTCATTCTTGTCTAGGATTTGGGCCACCGTCGCAGGAGCCTTGACGTAGGCCCTACAGTTTTCCCTGACTGTGCTGGAGGAAAGCTGCACAACCACGTCAGGGGCCTCACTTTCATCAAAGCAGCCCCCGTCCCTGATCTCCCAAGTTGGACGCGGGGCAAGGGTTTTTACGCCGCCCGTGTCCGACACGGCACTTTTTAGTGCCTCGGCGAACGCATCGTGGCGCTCCGGCGTGGTGTTTTGTAGTTCAACAAGGACACTTACCGTCTCCGTCTCCCTTGCGGACCACTTGACAGCCCCGACCCTGACCAAGTTGACCTTCTTTACACCGAAGCTACACCCCCAATCCAGCCCCAAACCACGCATCCTTTTCAGTGTTAGTTGATTGACTGGACCTAGTTAAAAATCTAGCCTTCCGTCTTGTAGTCATCAGAAGCCAAAGACAGTTCGGGTCACCTCAGCACGCAGCCTTGGTATTGCCTTGCTACCCAGGATCTTCCTTTGGCTACTCATGGGTCGCACCACACGGCAATCCGGCAAGCCTTCTATCCTCGGCTACGGACCAATTTTTAGGAGTTCCTTGAAATAGTAAGCTAAGGTGTTGTTTTGAGTGTGGGTGCGTGGTTCTTCTGTGTCATGCCAACCCCAGGTCACAAGTCAGGGAAGACAACGGCCAACTGATAAACCTCAGCCGTGTTAGATAGTACCGGCTGGTATGCACTGGAAAAGCCCTCCATATAGTCCTTTAATGGCCAGATTACTCAGTTAAAAGGATAGCCACATATTTTTTATTTATGAATGTCTGACTTTATCAGCGGTAGAGATACCTGGGCCTTCCCAGTCACCGTATCGAGTCTCACCTCCTACTCTTGCCCGAGCACAGGGTTTGGGGCAGCAGCCAAACCCTCGCAAATGGTCCAGAGCATCCAAACCGCAGAAGTACGTCAGTGTTAGGATGTGCAAGTGTTAATAGGATTATGTTACAGGATGAAGGAGTTCAGAGAAGTTTAAGAAAGGAAGTATACCGTTAGTTTAAAGCCCCTTCACCCGCTTTAGGCTGCAAGCAGTACGGTCTTCGACAAGGTTACGCATACCGTGGAGGAGGTACACCGATATTCTTAATCTTCTTTGTTGCCGATTCAAATTGCTGAATCTCATCTTTCCATTTTAGCCTAAGTTTTGCACCCTTTGTTTCCATGTAGACAAGCTCGCTTTGCGTCTGGCTTCTGAAGATATTGAAATCGCTTTCCTGGCTTACGTTGCTGTCCAAGCTTAAAATGTTTGGTGTTCTACCTTTATCCAACGATGGCTATCTAAGATTTTGAAAACTCTGTTGACCACCTAAAACGTCTTTGCCCCCCCCCCCCGGATTCCATGGAGCGTGCGACTATTACCTTAGCTTTCACCGGATCGTAATTGCCGTCGGATTGCCTCTGAGAGGTTTCCGCCTGGGGTACTAGTATAGCTTTGACGTTCTTCATAGTGGTATCTTTTTGTCGTGCGTACACGCTCTGACTCCAGGCCCTCGTCGACGCTGGGAATAGCTCCTTGACCTACTTGCTGGTCCTTAAAACTAAAAAGTGCCCTATCTGTCACCTGGGAAGCGCCTGGTATGGAGAAACTAGTAAAAACATCTGCTGAGAGTAGCAGCAGCAGCAGCAAATAAATTTTACTGAACATAATTATTTCATTTTCGAAGACACTAGAATCTTTTTTTTCAATCACCTTCGCAGAGTGGAGGAGTTTAATAACCTTGTTTCATTATTGAAAATTAAGCATTGTGTCAGTATCTTCTTTTTAATTATGAAAGATGGTAGACGCAATGTAGATAAGCAAGACCATCTGCCCATGTTAGTGTTTTTTTATGGCTTAAGAAATGCATGAACTATTCACTTAGCTGTTTGATTAAGAAAAGGAATCCTGATGATTTAACTAGCATTATCATTTGTTTTAAAAGGGTCTATTATAGATTATTCTGGTTATTATTTAGACCTACTCGAAATCTGAGTTTTAAAGATTTATGGAAAATTTAGTACCGTGCAAAATTTGGGTGACTGAGGAATCGAATATAGTTTGTCAGTTAACTGTGCCCTTGTTAGTAGTATTAGTGAAGAGAGGTGTGTACTATTAACTAAATCCCATGGAAGAAAAAAATTATTATTTACCTTTAATGATTACGACAATTCTTGTAAACCATGAGCTCTGTCAGCAGCTTATGCTAACGTCGTCCAAGAGCAGATATTGGAATCTTATAGGACACGATTAGAAACAGAGCCTCTGAAGAGCTTTTGCAACTGACAAAAATTTGTGTATCCGAAACTCGGTGTGGGCTTGTAGAATTTGATTAGTTTTAAAAAATATTAACAAAAAACATAAGCATCAATGTGGTATTTTTTTTTTTTTTTTACATTTTCAAAAAGTATTCATTCGTCAATCATCTGCGGAAAATCTAACTGCTAAAAACGAATAGCAAACAATAAAATTGTTTAATAGTATTCTATGATTTTAAAACGCAGCAAACGACACCCATCGTTGATTATAAAGAAGAAAGGTTCATAAAGTGAATCAGTCTGTCGTTCAAGAGTTTTTTAATGCTTGTAGCGAAGTAAAAAATATTTTTGTTAGGTAACATCTAATATAACAGTTGATTGATCTTGCCTTAAATTATCAAAAGCAATTTGACAAGGTTATTTGCATAGCACGCAAAGTGCAAGGATTCAACTTACAATTCATTTTCATATACATCTTGAAATGACGCAGTGAACTTATAGTACTATCTGGTATGTAATCTTATCGAAATTTTTTCGATAATACAAGCTTAAAAAAGTTGTTGGACGACACCCAGATTTACGTCGTAAATTTTTTTTTTTTTATTACTCATGATGGGTGTCTTTTGCTGTGTTTTAAAATAGTAGAGTAGTATAAATATATTTAATTTTTTGCTGTTTGTTTTTAGCGGTTAAATATTGGAACTTCGTTCGATGGTCCTTTTTTTCTTTTTTCTCTTAATTCTTTTCTTTAGGTTTGTCTACAGTAATTAGTTTGATCGAATTTTTCTTACACAGCTTAGGGGCACCGAACCAAGTCTTACATTTGCTTAAAATCCATGTGTTTATGTACACCTTAGGCATTAAATTAAGTCTTACATTTGCTTTAGACCGAAACAGAACTAACTCTCTAACTTTCATAGTTAGTTTAGAGCACTTGTTAAAAGTAAGGAGTTGAATTTTAGTTCTTGCAAGGAGTTTTCATACTCTTGAATTTAAGACGGACACTTCGGCTTTTGGATCTGGTAGACTAATCAGAGCTTAATCAAATATTTCTCGATTGATACATGCTCGATTGGTACACGTTAATGTCAAAATCTTGTACGACTTTTTTTGTAGGTCATACGCAGTATAAAATACTGAAATTGTGACAGTCGCTTTTTCAACAGTAAAAAGTTATAGGTCACGCGATCGCAGAAGCAGGTATATAGGTCTATGTTAAGAAATCGCTGAGTATCCGATGCTTATAATTTTAGAACAAAGTTTTTTGAAGTAATATACATTATGTACTAGTGGACTCTTATCTTTGCCTAAGATTCACTAAGAAAAGTTCTGTAGTGTGTCGATGCGTAATTCTACTTAAAAAAAATTTTGTATGGAATCCATGCCGTTTTGGTCAAATGATAAACTTTAATAAAGCTTATAATAGTGAAATAATGCTGAAAAGTACCGTGTGTTCCTTATGCCAAAAAATAGTTGTTGGCCCTAATGGGCCGTTGATTTGCACTTCTTCACGTTATAGATTATGAAAACCGGTCTAACACCGTATATTACTTACTAAAATCCTACTTAACAAATTAATATTTAGAAAGTGAATAAAAACAAATAGTTAATTGTTTATTCCGAAGACGATAAATAATTTACTTATTTATTTTTTTTAATTTTCATAGGTTTTAATGATGTTACATGTACTCACTTTATTAAAAATAAAGTTAAAAGCAATTAAAGCGTATTATCATTGTTAATAGATAAGGAAGCAGGTTTTTATAGGGTTCCGGAGGAAAGAGTAGTATGATAGATCATTAAAGGTGGTTAATATCAAAGTAATTAGTTTTTAAATTATAAAAGATTAGATGAGGAGTAATCTGTTTAAGTTTATAAATAAATTAATACGTATTTATGTATATATGTATTTGTACATGTACAAATCATTATACATATTTAAATTTGTAATTTTTAGCTTGCTCTTAGATGGAGAACAAAGTTGGAAGTCATATCTGGTAAAGGAGAACTCATTTGTAGTAATAAAAACTGTAGCTCAAAAGATAGTCTCACATCATGGGAAATAAACTTCAAGTATTCCGAAAATGGTCAAAGTCTGAATTCATTTGTAAAACTAAGTAAGTATGGTGATCGTTTAAAAATAGATAGAAAATTTGAACCGCATACTTTCTTGAATTTGTCTCGAACTATCTCTCGAATATGTAGAACGATTTTAAAAGTCATTAAAAAGTCTTAATGACTAAATTAGTACACAGTATAAAATTTGTAACTGATTCGTATTTCTTGCATGTTGTAGACACTTTTTTCTTCTATGATCTAATGTCATAAAATTCTGAGTAAATATTGGAAACTTCTTAAGGTAAGTGAATTTTTTTTGGAAGCAAAGCATATAATTTTTAATATTTAAAGTGACAAGCATTTAATCATTAAATACATTACATTAAGTACAGAAAGTATAAATTGATTTATCGATACTGGAAAGAAGCTTTGCGTAAGGACAGTAGTCTGGCATCTATTTGTTACGTTTAAGCCGTAGAATCCACTTATGGGAAAAGTTATTTTATCTTATTGGCCAATAGAAGTAACAGGTTCAAATTTTGTACCCAACCCAGAAGGGAGGCAGTGGCATTTCCTGATGAAATATCGTATCATAGTCGTATTTGAACTTGTGAGTAAGGCGACGTAATGGACTTTAAACACGATCAGGTTTCAAGGTTAGAACAAACCTATTATATATTGAATAGCGTAAATATTAACATAGGTGCCTGTATCAAATGTATATAGACCTGTTTGAAAGATCTCAACCAAGCCAAGGTAAGAAACATGGTGAGGGCTGAATGGCATGAGGGTGGTTAATAATATCATGGCGCTAGCATCACCTCAGAGATCCGTGCGAGACCCTGTGGTAAATAACCTTGTCTCTTTACACAGATCTCTAAAGGGATCGACCATTTCATTGCTCACTACTCGTGTGAATAATATAGCAAAAACAATAAAAAAAAAACAGCAACACAAATAAAACGGAGACTACAAAAAAAAGGAAAAGCGTGAACAAAAAACCTTAAAGCTCAGTGAAAATGGAAAATCTCCACAAAAACGCTAATCAGAAACGTATATTAAAAAATATAGAGTTATAGAGACACCAGAGCAACAAAAAAACGTTTAGAAAGTTAAAGACAATACGAATCTCAAGTTCCTCATCTTAATCACAAGAAGAGTGAGAGGTCTGTCTTTAGTACTTGCGTGAATATAACTCTCAAAAAAGAGCTTCACAGTCAGAAGAAAAATGGGTTGTGAGACTTCAATATTTGCAAGAACACATCACTCAGTCAAAAGCTTTAGAAACGGACGAAGAGCGTAATGTACGGTTGCTGCCCTAACGTGAGCATAATGCTGCTACCAAAGCTGCACAAAGAGCTAGTAGAGAAATGACCAAGTAGAGAAGTACAACAATGAATTTCTTGAATCTTACGAACATAAAGGTACTCGCATGTACGACATAAAGGATTATGACCAACTTGTTGACGTGACCTGAAACTTTAGAAATACTTCATTGCAGTCCATTATTTTCAGCTATATAAATGAAATGGGTGGACTACCAAGTAAGTTAAGAATTTTCAACGGGGCTAAAATCATGTTGCGATCTAATATAGACGAGGAGAAAAGGCTAGTGAATGAGAGTATCAGATTCATCTTGGACATCGTCTCGCCGCACTTTAGATGCGACCAAATGTATGAAACCGACATACCGTCCATGAAAGTTAATTTTGGAAACGACGGTGAACATCTACTTCAGCTTATAGGCATCCAGTTCCCAGCCAAGTTTAGCTACGATACGGTGGATAGATGCATGCTCCCAGTGATTTTACGTTGGTCATCTATAGTGGACAAGATGCAAGGCTGTATGGTAGACCACGCAGTAGTGTAATGAGGGTCCCGTACTTTTTTGGCTGGACAGGCGTATGTGGTTCTTAGTCTCCAGATTGAAGAGCTAGATTTTTTTAAGCTGACAGATTAAACACCACGCAATATAGACGTACTGGCGGAGATGAAAAGGATGTAGGCTCATTCGCTTACTTCAAGTAAATGTATAAATGTTAAAAATATTTCGTTATCAGAAACTGAAAAGTATAAAATAAAATGAATTAATAGTTTAAAAAATACTAGAAAAATACGCTTTTATAAATGCACGTAAAAACAAAAAATAAATCATGAATTATTCAAGTTGTCTTTATTTCTAGGCTAAAGTGTAAACTGTGTGCTTTTAATTATAAAATTTGATTGTAAAATCGTGGGGTGCTGGAACAGAAAAGACTTTTTGTATAACTTGCTGAGAAATCAAATTAAGCGATGTCACGGGAAGCAGGTTACACAGATTGGCGCTCTAACTGAATTTGCAGCATGACTAGTAGTTGGCTCTACATTAAGCAGTCAATTCAAAGTACTAGTTTGTCAAACTCAGACAAAACATGCGCCAGCAGTGAGGAGAGATGAAATTCACAGTCATTTTGAACAGCTCTTCTTTCAGGTAATCAAGTTTATAGGGGTAATGCATCAACAGTGGCAGCATGTAGAGTTCTTGTTCGTGGACAAGATATCTTTGGTCTCTTCTGGTAACAATGGCTTAAAACACATGCTATTGTGCGATCACACGTAGCTTCTGCCAAGACGTAAGAATAAGTATTTGTTAACAAAAAGTGCTTCCTTTTCCAGCGCCTTACCCTTTCACAATCAAATAATATAATCAAAAGCATTAACGTCATTCACATTCGAAATTTAATATCGTAGTATTTGAGTATTTTTCATAATAACGTACAGAAATACTAATTTTTTATTAATTTAATTTATAATTTAAAATAACATATCCTTCAATTAACATTTTTAAATATATGTGTTTTAATGCTGTTAGTTTATTTATTAAGTGTAATTCTTCTGATGTTTCAATTATACCTTCAAAAACAACTAATTTATTATAGTTACACATCGTCAATCGTGCTAGTATTCGTCTAAGCTTAAGAAAAAGACATGGTCTTTGACCGAACCAGGGTAAAAGGCATAATTTTTGTCCAGACTTTGAAGCAGGGCGTAGTATTTGTCGGGGGCGTCGCTGTAAGGTCGTGATTGTATCAGTTAACTGTGACATTCTCGAAGCTAGTATAGATTATCTTATTATGTTTATTTTGTAAAGGTTGTTTGTATAGAAAGTATTTAAACGTAAACTGAAGTACGTCCTGTTTCTGCATACGTCATAGTTGTTACAACAAGTCATAAAGATGAGATAAGTTGTAAAAACTGATTTGTTTTAAAGGTATTTCTGGACTGCTATTTTGGTTTGTTGCAGGAATAGTTAAGCTATAAATAGTCACTTTTTTACTTTTCAAACAGTGAACAAATAACAAACTAATAGTATATTACGCCACGAAGCAGGAAGATAGTACATTCGCGTCCCCTTGTATATTTCCACCCTCGGCTTCGCCTTGAGTGGCAAATACGCGGACTGTGATGTGCTATTTTCCTGCCGAGTAACGTATACGATTTTTTTTTCATACCCGGCGAGAAGTTCGCGGCCCAAAAAAAGTTATTTGTTGCTTAATTTAATAAAAAATCAACACACAGTCGTTCCGTCGTTCAATGTGAACGCTCATGCGTTTGTTGATCTTGGGACTCTAGGGTAATAAAGAGCAAGTGAGATAGAAAACAATATATAGCGACTGTGATACTGTATGCAGCAGCCACGCTCGTATAAGTCATTGAATTACGTATAAAATTTAATTACACACAAAATTTATATTAAAATCTGTTATACTGGTACTACGGGAATCATATTAGTATGTTATGCTCCTGTGATAGTTGTTTTCTTACATGAAAAATTCAGAAATAATATATAAACTTTATTCATACACACTCACACAGTCGCTATCAGTTCTCAGACGTATAGAGACTGAGTACTTAATTATTTTTAATTGTTAAGTATAACACTACTCACTAGCTAAAATCATTAATTTTACACTATGCAATCTGCATATCCGTACGGCATAAGTATTGAGGTTATGATCCGAGTATTTCGGTTTTCGTCAGCTGAGTGTAGTACATTGTCGACTGTAGCTGTATACATATGAATAGCTGACGACTGACGTGAGATAGTAACAAGGAGAGAGCCATGCAGTACGAATACTAGCACGATTGACGATGTGTAACTGTAATAAATTAGTTGTTTTTGAATGTATGATTGAAACATCAGAAGAATTACACTTAATAAATAAACTAACAGCATTAAAACACATATATTGAAAAATGTTGATTGAAGGATATATTATTTTAAATTATTAATTAAATTAATGAAAAATCAGTATTTCTGTACGTTATAATGAAAACGTTAGTGCGCAACAAGAAATTCCCGTCCTGGTCAGGAATGCACAACTTCCCAGCCTGAAATCAGGACGGGAATGCGAACTTCCCGTCAGAGTATGATGGAAAAATTATTACATTTAGCCACTAGCTCTTCTACCAGCATTAAGTCTTCCTTCCCCACATCCAGATAACCTCTGGAATCCTTTTTAAAATTATACAAAACCCTGCTTATTTATATAGGATTTAGCGTATTAAAACAAGTTAAAGATCTTTTTCCCTTCTAACTACTCTAACTATGTACCCAACTACATGCATCAGCAATATGTATCCTAGATGGAATTTAAAACCATTTGGAATTCAAAAAGAATTTTTTAATTCGTTTTTTGTGTATTCGATTTAAAGAATCCAATAAGATTTCGTTGTGAATTTTGCATTTAATAGTACTCCTAATGAATTATTTTAAAAATGTAGAAAGTTTTTTCAATACTTAATAAAGTATATTTTTGCTGTTATGTCCACTGTATTTAATTTTAAAAGTATTCTTAAAGAATTCACAAATTTTTGCGGCGACGCTCAATTTTACTAAGCTACGAGACTAAGTACTAAGCGTTAAGATTTAAAAAATGTAGTGAGTTGCTCGAAATGTTTCCTGTAAGTTTATCAGTACATCGAATTTTTGAATCAGTAGTGCAAAGTATTAGTTTTGTGCATATATATATATATATATATATAATTATTAATAATAATCATTGTAGTAAATTAACTTTTATTGCTTTTTTGTAATATATATATATACTTTCCAACTTTGTACTTCCGAATTTTTCTTGACGTTTTGTGATTTAATGAGAAAATTTCGTAATATAATTTTTTATATTAGCTAGCTGTTCAGAGTAGGTCAATACCTTACATCAGGGAAATAAATAAAAATTCGACAAAAATATTATATAATTTTGCATACGTCCGTATTACCTTGGAGCAAAATTGATGCTCTAGATTTTATGAGTATCTTTTTATCTCTTTATTACATGATCAGCAAAAATCGATAATATCACGTAATTGGTTACATATTTTTTGTATGATTTTATATCACGTGATAAATGTCGTGATTTTATTTACCGGGGTCACATGCCATTTAGGTACATACAAAATTATTTTTACAACTGTGTCTGTGAACAATGGCTTCGCAACTCTTATTTCCGTCTTAATTAATACAAAATCATGAAAATTTTAACTGTTATAATCTGCATACCTACATACTTTTATGTCGTGTTTTTAGAGTTATTAATAATTCAAATAAGTATCTCCTAAATTATATCAACAAAGCACAAGTACAGAAGTATACACGTAATTTATTTTTAAGTATGAAAATAATTTTTTTTTTTACTCTAATTCTTTAAAAATATTTTAGAAATCTCTATGTTCATTATTTTAATCATGATGAGTAAATAATTTCAACATATTTACACGAGTGAATTAGGAAACGTTTGTAGTCTTGAATTTGATAAGATTTAGAGTATTCGCACTGCAGTTATAACGAATCTGCCTTTGGTTATAAACATTTTAGGGTCTATTCCTGATCATTACTCTTATTTCTTTATTACGCAATTTATAAAAAAAGACATTTCTTTTTAATATCTAAACTTAGGTGTAAGTAACACTATTCATGATTTTTGTTAAATATCAATATAAAAACTTAACAAATGAAAAATGATAATAACTAAAAGAAGCAATAAATGACGTCTAGATCTAACTTTGTGTTATTATATTTATGGATTATCATTAAGAAGATGCTAATAGTAAATCTTCTTATTAATAATGTTCATTATCTTTTTTTTATTATTAGTGTGAAATCTTAGTCAACTTGTATGGTTAACTGTCATCAAATAAAAACACAAAATAGTTTTCATAAAAAAAATCATTCAAATTTAAAGAAATTCTTATCTGTCACTTAATAATTTCGTAGAAATGGAAAAGTTAAAAAATATTATAAACTGTATGTTTTAATTTATAATGATTCATAAATATTATTATTGGAAATTATTTTTTTTTCCTTTATTTTTAGATGTCTTTATGAACCAATAAAGTGAAAAAAACATTAAAACTCATTTTAAGTAAACACGACAAGAGTGGCATTAGCTCAGTGATAAGTGTGCTTGTTACTGAAACAACGCTGTTGTAGAGGTCATGGGTTCGGTTCCCGGTGAATGCAGATTTTTAAAAAAATTGTTTTCATTGGGAAAAGTTCCTATGTAACTCCGGCTGTTTCAGGGCTGGTTTTTCTGTGGAATTTTTCTTCAGTGTAATAACAAGGTTTTTTCCTTGCCCCACAGGTCTTGGGGCCTGAGTGGCTGCGAAACAGTGTTAGGGCTAGTGCTATAGGTAGGGGTAAGCAGACCTGATACGCAAGGCACGGATCGCCGCCCTTACCGGTGAAGAGTGATTCCTGAAACATGGGGCTTCTCCGGAGATGTTAATCAGCCAAGATCTGATGCTTCGGCGAAGAGCGCCGGCTTAACCAAGAAAAAAACCGAGGAGAGGACATCCTAAAAAATGGAGTCCTCGCCGGGGAGAGGTTACACAGCGGCGAGTGGACCCGATGCAGTGTTGGTGCAGAGAGTGTCAGCTTAACTGGCGAGGTGCTTTACCAGAGATACTCACACTGTGCCCATGCATTAGGTATTACATTAGTAAAAGGGTTGGAAAATGGGTGTGGCAATACACCGTCACACATAGGCCGTGAGTGGATGGCCCCGGTGACTTGGCCTAAAAGCTGTTGCGGTAACTCGATTGTTTTATTGTTTAAATACTTATTTTAATGTCACTGATCATCTTTTAAAATGGATTTAGTTATTAAACTATATAAATAAAATTTTTTTTATATCGTTGCTAATTTAATCTGTTATCAGGGAACGTAACAGAGCTACGAGAAAATATAAGCGCCCACCTTCGAACCATACCCATGCAACTTATAAACTGATCTAGAACAGAGTCCAAGTTAAGATGAGAATTATGTGTCATGCATACTACTATGATTACATCTGAAGGTTCTAGAACACCTACCAACAGTGAAAATTGATCAAACACCGAGGTTTTACAAAAGAATCTGCCAGTCCAAAGGTGAACGTCCTGTTTAACTGGAATGATTCAAATCGTCACTTTATTGGTAGCAGCAGCGTTACTTCATTTGACCTACATCGTGGTATTTTTTCTAGAATCAATCTAGATCAACGATTCTACTTTTGCTGTGTAACTTTTGACGACGTACGTTTAGCTATCTTGTTAGCTCGCTTTAACGTTATAAGTTTTGATGGGATACCTCCGTGTTACTCAAATTGTCACAATGATCTCCTGGTGAAAACACTAATAAGTATATTTGATGTCTCCTTCCAGTTTAGTACATTTTTGGAGGATTGAAAAATAGCTCTGACTAGGCCTAAACCTAAGAAATCTGGTGCCAGGGACTTATAAGATTTTTGACCTAAAAGTATCCTGCCAGTGCTTAAATAATTTTTGAATTTATAGCCTATAGATAACTTATTAACTGCATCAATTCACACGGCTTACTCTGTATCAACCAATCTGAATTCTGTGTAGGACATAACATACAGTCTTCTCTTACTAAAATAGTTGACGATATTCGAGAATTCTCCGATAACCAACAAATTATCGTGCTGGTCTCTAGAGAAGACAACTTGGTCTGTCTGACTCAGCTTGCCTCTGCATAAGATCCTACCTAACGAGTAATTGTGCTACGTAACTAGTAACGTGCGTCAAAACCTTTAATAATAGTAAATGGAGTTGCGCAAGGCTTCATATTAGGGTCGATGTTCTTTTTACTGTTCAGAAATGATCTTCCAGATGACTGTGATTGTGTGTATCACTTAGACGCTGACGGCTTTTGCTTCTATGTACATGGACCATCCCTACTACTATCCCATTATCTCAAGCTTACGAGATTGTAGATAAAGCTGAACGTATGCTGCGTCTGGTCTGACTCAAATGGGCTGTACGTGAATCCTAGTAAGTCGCATGCAGTTTTAATCGGTACACGAGAAACACAGGCCAAGCTCTCTAATTAGGTCGTTCCAGACATTAAATTTATAAGCTTTGCCATTACGCCAAGTGATACCATTAGACTTCTGGGTGTGACTTTGGATGCCAACCTTGTGTTCAGACGCATACCATCGAAGTGGCTTATACATGTTTTGGTGCACTCACATGACTACGAAGAAATGCCTACTTCCTTCCGGTGAATACCAAACTCATGCTTGTTACGTCGGCGTCGTTAGTCTTCTCTGTTCTCAAGTACTGCCCTGCTCTGCATCTTGGTTTGTCAAATCAATAAAAATGTAATCTAACCTTATCTAATTCTTATGGTACTAATTTGTTTATAATAAATTAGAAAACTATTTTCTCGAACCATGAACTCAAAACTTCTTTAGATTTATTGTAAGTCCTATTATCATTGAATAGTATGTCCTATGAAAATATGAGTGCACTTCCATTGGAACGTCGACCGGTGTTTCCAGAAATTTAGTTGTTGGGCAACACAAGGTGTGCTGTGGGAAAATATGAGTGTGCTGTCTCAGAGATGTTGACTAGCGTTTCCAAAAGTATCCGAGCTTAGTAGCTGGGAAAAACAGGAGGCACTACGAGTACATGTGAGTGTGATGCCTTAGAGACGTCGACTGGTGAGTCCAGGAGTATCCGAGTTTCGTAGTTGGGAAAGACAGGAGGCGCTGTGGGTACATCTTATGCGCTGCCGTGGGGATGTTGACTAACGTATTTAGGAGTATTTGACTTAATTAGCTGGTCAATTCGTAGGACGCAATGGGTACATATCAGTGTGCCTTGGGACCGCTGACTTACATATCCAAGAGTATTTGACTTAAGTAGCTGGGAACCATAAGGGGCACTGCGGTACATTTTAATGTGCTGCCTGAGGAACGTCAACTAACGTATCCAAGAGTATCTTACCATATTAGTTGGGCAATACAGGGAGTGCCGTAAGTACATATCAATGCGCTGCTTCGAGGACGTTAATTAGTGTATCCAGAAGCGTCCGAGTATAGTAGCTGGGTAACACAGAAGTAGCTGCAGGTAGATATGACTACGTTACCTGTGGACGTCGACTCGCGTGTCCAGGAGGAACTGAGTTAACTCAGCATTGACTGCGATGGTCATGCTCGTCAGTTTGAACATATTTGATTTTTTTAAATTACGATTTCATACATGTATATGTACACGTATATGACAACAGAAATTCTGAGACACGAACACAGTGATTCTATTTGTGTAAATATGGTGGGACCTATCAAAGCAAACTTACGTCTTTGCATCACTGTCTCTTGACCAACTATAAAGCCCAGTACTATTGCCGATCAATGACTGTAAACTACCATTAATATATAAAGTTATATATACTATTTCTGAGCTCTACTGGGCTTAACCGACATACGGCCTGAAAATAGTGTTTTAGTAAACGCCAATTGGTGTGTTTAAAATGTTCAAATATGCAAGGACTTTTAAAAATTTAAGTGGCCTTTTAATTAATTATTTTTATTTAATTATTTTACGTTTATAATCTTACTATTCTTTTGTCATTATGTAAATCTGTAACCCCTTGACCATAATAGCACAACCCCATGATCTTGTAACCACATATCTTCATGACCAATTAGCTGCATAAGCTTTTCAGTCTCTATCAAAGTAAACATTGTATTTTGTAATATTAGTATGACTTTATTATTCTGTAAGTCCACAGCCCCTAGAACTCAAAACCACAACCTCATAACACTATATGAGAATATGCCCAATTTTTAGTTTAAATACTTTTAATGTTTTATCTGAAAAATGACACTAACTTAAAAAAAAACTCTACTTCTATCTTATTATAATGTAAGAACCCCTCATATATTCCATAACTTGTGTTTAAAATCGGATTTCTTGCGCAAGTCATTAACAAGCTTTTAACATTTCAAACTAAATGGATTTCAGCATCTATCTGTCCAAATTTTTGACTCTATAGATAACTTTTTTATTATAATTGCCATCCTTATAAGCGTCGTATTTTCAGTTAATTTTTTTCAAAACGTAATGGCTGAAAAAAATTCTTTTAACTCAACATCGACGTATATTTTTTAAACTCTAATTTGAAATTACGGCTTGCAATGTTATATTCGTGATTATTTGACTAAGATTAATTAAAGATTAAAAGTTGCAACAGATGTCACAAATTTTGTTCTTTCTTTATCAATAATCATACATTTCAACCGACACTTTGCTAGTATAACCATATTTACTAATTAAATGACATAACAGCTAATACATTTATTCAATACAAAGTGGATATTTGGTAGTACGGCTTTAATATTCTTTTTTAGTGCTAAGAAAAATCCAAATGTGATAAATTATTTCAAGCGTATGTATTATAGTGATAATTTAAATAAAGTTTATTTTTACAAATATTCCCGAAGTTTTCAGAATTGTTTAACTAATATTAAACATAACAGAATAAGCTAAAAACAGTACGAGGTATTGAACATTTATGTTTACATCATTTGTTATTTTTTCTCCATGTAATAGTCAAGTTAAAGAAACGACTTGTAGGTCTTATTTAAGTTATATGTCTTTATATATTATTTGTTTAATACGTAAATTTCGGTAAAAGTCACTTTTTATTCCAACAATTAAATTTACTTAGTACCGTACACTCGATATTGCTTATTAAATAACTTTTGATTTGTTTTGGGGTACTAAGTTTATTACAAAATTATATTCCATTTTAGAATACGTTACTTTATATAAGCGTGGTGTCAGTTATATTATATGGTTCTCGGTAAAGGAAGAACAACACTTTTTGACACTCGTTACAATTTCTTTTCTTTAACTAATCTTAGCCATATAATAACAAATATAACATCGCAAGCCGTGATTTCAAATCATAGATCAAACAATGTATAACAAAGTTTGTTTTAAGAATGACTTTTAACCATGCAGCTACAAACAAAAGATTATTTAAAAGTATTGTTTTTTTAGGATAGCAATTGTAATAATAATGTCATCTTCGGTGTCCAAGCCTCAGACAAATAGATTCTGCAATCCCGTTAGTTTGAAAAGTCACAGAGGAAACTGTTAAAGGAAGATGACTACAAGTTTGCTAAATCATTCCCTAGATTTGACTGGTATTGAAAGAATATGCCATTCTTGTAGGAAATTTGATTCTGCGAAACACAATGAATCTAGCTTAAATGGGAACGGTGAAGGCGTTTTTTTTTTTAATTCCGGAGATACAGATGGCCCTGCAGTGAAGATACCTTGCTTATTAAGAGAAAAAGAGTTGGAAAAAATCCTTAACGGGCTGAAAAGTTGCTTCTCAAGTTTGTCACCAACAGACACACTTCGTTTAATGATCCGTGCTATAGCTCCCCCTCGCAGAGGTGTAGCAAAAACAGCGAAAGAGTTATCTGAAAAACCGTATCAGACGACATTGTTTGTATCGTAAAGAGCTTTTATAAAGAAGATAAGAACAATAGAATGATGCCGAATAAAAAACATGTGATCATGGTAATACCCAATGGTAAAAAACAAAAAAAGCAAAAGTAATTGATGCTGTCTGATATTAAACGTACGTTAACATAATCATTTCAAAGCAAAATTTTTTGATTATAAAATTAGCTTTTCTGAATTCGTGAAACTGTGACCAAAAAAGTGTGTTTTAGCTGGCTCAAAGGTTACGCACATAGTTTGTTTGTGTACATTACATCAAAATTTCCCAAATGAAACATTACATCAAAATGACCCAATACAACACCATCATACTATTTACATAATAGACTGGATGGTGGTGGTAAAAATATGTAAGATATGGCTGCTTACCAAACGTAGTAAGATTAGCCATTTAGGAAATGTATGAAACATTGGCAAGAGTCTAGAATTCGGGTGCAGGATCATTTTTGCACAATATTGTTATTGACATGTAAGAATTTCCTTTAAACTACTTAATATTCATAACCAGCTATGAAACCTTAGTAGTATGTAGTTTATACATAATTAAAACAAAAAATAATTTTTCACACTTAGAGGTAGGGGCAAACGATTTTTACACGACAATGACGATGTACAAATTTCTGTAAGATTACCTAGATTTTCTGTCAGATAAATCTAGCCGTTAACAATAAAAATGTTTTCTAAAAGCTTATAATGTCTCTAAATAAGTAAATGATTTTTTATTGCTGCCTCCTGGGGCAAAATGCTCCTTACACTTGTTCGAAAGTGTCGATCACGGTCATCTCGCCCCACCATTTTATCGCATTGACGATCATCGGCTTGTAACTGTTATTGAATCGTTAGCGTTTTAAGGCTATAACATCACATTTATTTGTACACTTTGCAATAAACGTTGATGTAGCACACGATATATTTTTAATTTTGTTTTAAATTAGGATCGATACTAAATAAAAATTCGTTTGAAGCTTCAGAGTCGCTAGAATCGTACACAACATCTTCTTTATCATCGTCATCAGCGCATTCGTTATCTGCTGCTTCATTTTCCACAATAGATAAAAACATAGTCAAGCATGCAAGTAACAAATAGTTGGACATATCAATATATACATTTTCATGCTGGACGCGTACCGTTTTCATCCTCTGTGGTGATTTCGTCTACACTGACAGGTAACTGATCTTGGGTAAACCAATAGAAAATTCATTGACCATCTTATTTAATCCAACCACACTCGTCCCATAATATAATAGGTTCTTTAGCTTCATAAGCTTTGCGCCAAATGGTTTGTATGTACATTGATCGTAAGATGTACTATAACAGCTCACTTTCACAGGGTGGGAGAACTGACCCGTCAAAATTTTTTCCTTATTCATTCAAGCTATTCATGATGTCATTAATGTAGTAAATTTTATTGAAATCTACCTATCTAGTTTTATTAATGTTTTTTTTTTTTTTTTTTTACAGCCATATATTTTGCAAACAATTTCTTCCACAGCATGAATAGTGTGCGTTTTGACGATATTTATAAAGCACTCCGGACTACTTTGTAAGAGCATAAATGGTCGTTTCTTATCCTTTCCCGAAAAAACGTGGATTGAAATCACACCCTGTCAGCAAAACCAAAAATTTCGACTTCCCATCAAGGCTTCCAGATTTTCGGGAGTTTGCCGCATGCGCAGTGCGCAATCACCCTCTCTCCATAGAGCAAGCTGGAGCGGGAGAACCTCCCTACCCAGACCTTTAACCTAAGCCCCGCCCACTTCTCACAACTTAAATATAAAATCTTGTCAAATAAGAGTACAATCGACGATAGCCGCGTGGGCTAAGTCTTTTGCTTCAGCCAAACTTGCCAGCTTTCGAATCTCACTGATAATTTTTTTTTTTTTTTCTTTTTTTTTCAATGTACGTTATACATAAAGTGTCATGACACGTTTATGTAATTATGTAAGCTCATGTATAACGTTTCAATACTAAGACATAATTTTTAAAAATACTACGTACAAGACAAGGTAAGTAAAATTATAAAACAAAATATTCGTCACTTAAGGAGGCTTGGGCGATTTTGAATTAAATGCTGGCTAGGTCTGAAATTCAGAGATTATATAGATAAAGTTTGCTAGATTTTTTTAGGAAAACAAAATAGGTAGGTCAACACATTTAGTTTAAAGAAAATCTCTTGTGAAAATTCGTCATTTTAACACGCAACCTTACGGAACACGAAATTCAATAGACTACCGTACCGCAGTAAGAAGCTGTGGGCTCACACACTAAATTGGTAAATGTACATAAAAGTATAAAGAATCTATTATTAAAAAAAAAGAATAGGATCAACACGTTAAATTTTGAGAAAATAGCGAGGAAAACATCGAACATGAGAATTGTTTTGTTCAGGTACTGCAAGTGCGCATGCGCTGTACATTCATAAACATACAAGCATGAAAATTTAAGTCTGACTCAAGTATAGGTATATAATAGCAGATGAGAGCAAGAGAGTACAGTGTTGTCAGCTTTATCGTGGCAGGGCCGTCATCTTTACACAAGGTACCTTGGGAAAACTAATAAATTTTTTAATATCGATCTTCCCAATGACTTTTCCGCGTATTATTGCTATTTTGTTCACACATGTGTATAATCAAAATGATTATAAAAAAAATATTACAAAGAATCATTTGTATGACAAGTACCCCACAGGGGCCCCTCAATAGATACGACACCAAACGCCCAAGCCTCCTTAATTAATATTTAGTGAGTTAAGCGTCGAGTAATAATAATTAAAGAATTATTTAGTAATTAAAAATTACCAAACGAGACGTCTTGATCATTGTTAATGTAATTCACTATTACATTATTATGGTCGGTAAGCAACACTGTTTAATACATGCATCCGTCCCGAATTGCACGAACTTTGTTTTGATTGGTGTATCATTGATAACTTACCTCGCTACAAGTATTTATTCTTGGAAATACGTCTCGTCGAAAAATTTAAATTGCCATAAAAGCTCATGCTGCAATTTCTCAATATTTTTCTATATGTACTCTGTGTGTCTGGATGGTTTGGAGCAGAGGGGGGCTTGACCCAATATTTATTGGGTTGAAGTAAAGTTAAAATAAGACGAATTTCATACCAATTTGTGGGGGTCGTTTGGTGGTGGCGGGGCAGTGGAGGTGCAGGGAGGGGGTTATGTGGAATACCCCACACATTTAACTATATCATATAGGAGGATATATATCTAAGAAAGTACATTACATACTTTCTCATGATTGTTTTCTTTATTTCAAATTTCCCACGGAGTAGTGTTGAAAAAGTAAAACAGAAATCCACTCATGCAATAGCAATGAATGAGAAGTATTAAGAAGTACAATTAGAACAGTAGCAATAGTAGTAAGATAAGAATAATTAAGCAATCCAAAGATATAGTTAAAAGAGGAAGTACAGTGTAAACAAAATACATTTAATGTGGTTTCTTTTATTACTGAGGAGCTTTGTACAATATTATTCCGTATACTCTAAATATTCATTAAGAATGAACTTTCATTATAGAGAAATAATTCGCCTGGTTTATTACAATTATTCCCACGAGAGCCTGAAAATTATGAACAGCATTAAAACATAACATTTTTATGTAGGATTTTTAACTATAATGGAGAAACTACGTTTCGACTTTTGCGGTGAAAAGTGCAGAAGACAAAAAAACAATCATGTGTTTGACTGATAGGATCACCTAATACACGCACTATTTTCATGCTAAGTGATGATTAGCCAATATCTTTTCATACAGAAGTAGCACAAACACCAACATATACAAAATTGAAAAATACCTTAAAGAAAAGAAATAAAACTAGAAAAGTGTGGATATAACAGAAGCAGTATCAAAGGTTCTATTTAGATGAAGAGAAAAATGTACATTTTAATGATTATTTCTAAGACGAAATCATAGAAAAATTTCCAAGTCCAGCTAAAAGTTATTCTGTTAAATCACTAGAAAAATTATTAGAAGATAATCAAAAAGACTGAGAGGTTCTCTACTTAGAAAAATTTGCCAATGATTTTATGATGGAAAAATTTACAAACAAAATCTTACATGCCCAACAGTAGAGTCACAATGTTAAACTTGGAAAAAAAATTTTTGTGACACTTGCAAACAAAGATTAGAACTTAATAAGGTATGCTCTCTCATTCAGATACCAAACTGGGGCGTTAGTGGATTATTCTGTAAAAAATTACTCCTGGAAGTGAGAAATTCTATTGATACAGGAACACTAATAGATATATTTGCAGCTGGTTTACCAAACTTTATATCTGTAATAATTTTCGTTTTTAAACCTTTTCTTCTTTTGTGACCTGAAGATACGAAGGTCACGAAATAAGCAGAAATGTTTTTTAATGCTCGAAAATTTAAATGAACATTTAAATTTTTCTCCCTGGATAATAATGCTCCAGTTCCGAGAAATCTCCTTTCTTACTTTACATGGGAATAAC
Organism: Copidosoma floridanum; assembly: GCF_036245765.1. Classification (NCBI taxonomy): domain Eukaryota; kingdom Metazoa; phylum Arthropoda; class Insecta; order Hymenoptera; family Encyrtidae; genus Copidosoma; species Copidosoma floridanum. Next base: position 14,690,371 of record NW_028321881.1, read on the forward strand.
AAGAGATTAACAACCAAACTCGACTATTAAGTAATGGTAAGTTGTATTTAACAAAATAATGTACAAAATGTAATTTTACCAAGAGTTCGCTACGAGGAAACTCGAATCTCAGTACGTGGTGTAAAAGACAAAGCTCGAGACGACGATGTAGCGAGTCGTTCGAGATGGTCTTGGACTAAATCGTAAGCAAGTAAGACCTTAAAAAGGCTCAGCTCAAGACTACGATGAAGCTAGTCAAACGAGCTGGCCTCCAAGAATCAGGCTGATCCGGTTAACCTTTAAATTCGTTAACAAAATCACCTCTACTCAAGGAAGTGTACGCTATACCTTAGACGACAATTTAACGACTATGAGAAGGTAAATTAAAATATAATATAATACTACTGAAAAAACACCTTGCGAAATTTGCAAAGAGAAGAACAAAAGTTAGCGTTACCATCCTGAATGACTGGTTCAAATGTTTACCTATTAAATGCCAAAAAAAAATATTATAGAAAAAATGAAAATAAAAAACGTAATTTAAACTTAAAAACGATTTATATTGTAAATAAAACAGAAGGAATGATTTCAGTAATAGTAGAAATTTTTCATATAGACAGAGAGAAAGACATTTATGTTGTAAACAATGAAAATTTTGATTATAAATTACTTAATGAATTGGATTGTGTGAAAAATATTGAAGTTAACGCAAAATAAGGAATTAAAAATCGAACAAAAAATTTCAAATTTTCATAACAGTAACATGAGTATAACAGAAAATATAAACGATGCAGAAAAAACAATTACTGACAAATCTTAAATAAACACAAAAAGATTATTTAATTTTAATTAAAATTTTAAAATGAATGATTCAAATTTTCTAATAAATGATATGAATTACAATGAAAAATAAATCATAGAAAACTTAATTTGAAAAAAATAAAACATCGTTTGCCAAAGACAAATACGACGTAGGTTAGAGTACAAGATTATGAGGCTGGGAAAGATTTAACTATATATAAGTATTGCAGCAAGAGACTATATGGATGCTCTATTTAAGCTGAAAAGATAATCGAACAACAAATAGGTGAACTGTTAAAAAACAGCCTGATAGAGGAATTGTATTGTCCATTTGTTGCTCCCGTAACGCTTGCATATACAAGAGATAAAAATAAGATATCAAGATTATGTACAGATTTTAGAGATCTCAATAAAATCATAATACCCCAATCCAATCCGTTTCCACTAATTAAATATTTAGTGACAAAAACAAGGAATTGTAAATACTTTTTGAAACTTGACATTAACTCATCATTTTGGTCAATCCCTTGACATATATAGGATAAAAGAAAAACAGGATTCATCACTCAAGAAGGATATTTTCAGTGGACCTGTTTATCGTTCGGATTAAAGACAGCACCAGCTATTTTTCAAGGAATTTTGAAAAACATTATAAGAAAACATAAGTTGTCAAATTTCACGGAAAATTGTATAGATGACGTATTAGTTTTTTCAGAATCTTTTGAGAATCGTATTAGCTATTTGACTCAATTACTGAATGCAATAAATAAGGAAAGTCTTAGGTTAAAGTTTTTAAAATCTAATTTTGCTTCAGATTCGGTAACATATTAAGGCCATGTAATAAAAAATAATTTAATAACTTCACTAATAGACAACTCCATATCAATACTAAATTTTCCCGTACCACAGACACAAAAAAATTTTCGATAATTATTCGGGAAAATAAATTTCTATAATAAATGTATACCAAACATCTCCATTCTACTAGATCCGCTTCACAATCTGTTAAAGAAAAGACAAAAATTCGTCTGGTCACATAAATGTCGAAAAGCTTTTGAGAGGTTGAAAAACTTTTTTTGTACACAGCCAGATTTAGCTATCTTTGGCCTGAAATTTCTAATACACATGTACACAGATGCAAGCTTATTGGGTTAAGGAAAGTATTAAAATAACCACACCAAATTACACGTACTGAAGAAAAAATATATAAGCCCGTACCATTTTTTCAAAACAGTTAACTGAAGCTATAAAAAAGAATAAGGCAACACATTTGGAATGTCTGGAAATAAAAGAACAGAAGGACAGACGAAGAATTAAGAGATCTCGCATACTATTTGTCACAATATGATTTTCGAATAATATACAATCCGGGAAAAAATACTATAGAAGCAGACTGGCTCAGTAAAAATCCGGTATTAAAATTGGACAAAAATGTCAAAGATAGCTAAAACATAATCAATTCAATAAAATTAGAAAAAAATTATAGAAGACTAAAAAATTAATGAATAAGTCCAATCGATTAAACATAAACTGAGCCAAAAAAATACAGTGTATTCTTCGACAGAGAGAAAAAAAAATTTATCAGAAAGTTTTAGCAAAATACTAATAAAAGATGTATACGAAAACTTTTTTCATACAAGCATAAACAAAAAGACAACAAAATTATACCATATTATACAGTGAAAAATTAAATGAATAACGTCACAGAAATTTATAAAGATTATATGATTTGTATAAAAAATAAGTCAAGAGGTCAAAGCAAATTTAGTCTACTGTCTCTGCTGGAGAACACGATATGGATATAATTTTAATAGACCCATACCTAGGAATAAACTCAAATGATTTCAAAAAATTTTTAGAAGAAAAAAAATACTAATAGTTTTTACTGCAACAAATGCACTCTTCTCTAACGGGCTAAATAAATGACTAAACTAGTCTCTGGTGAATTAAATTTGATGCAAGATATATATAGAAAAAAAGCATGGTCAACGATATCACATGAATGTATTGAAAAATAGAATTAAATTGAACATACAGTCACAGAATTTGCTCCCAAGTACTTATTAGACGGCACAGACTGCTCTATATTACCACATAAATTGAAACATAATCAGTGAATATACAGTCTACGACATGATAGAGAAATTGCTTTGAAAAACAGTATTAATTTCCATAATTATATTTAAAAAAATTTTGATAAAACTAGAAATAATTATGAATTTACCGAGTAAGTATGGGCATGCCAAGTTGTATTCCAAGCGTATTTCATAAACCTTTCAGTCAGATGTCAGGATGAGTGGCCGATGATAGGGACAAATGCTTAGCTTCTTTTTAGGATATGGCAACAGTCTGTTGTTGTGTAGGTGACCTGGAATCGTTGTACTATATGGCCCTAGCTAGCGTTACAAAATCCAACACCATTTATACTTCTATCTTGAAAGACTTGCAGACAATGATCCTATGGCACTTTGCTATGATAAAAACATTCTTTTTCGGGGCAGTTAATGGCTTCGATGCAGCTAACAGGTTATATAAATTCACTCACCGCTTAAGCTTCCTACAAATGACACGAGAACAATTTATAAACGTTATATTAACCTTCTGACGATGAAATACTAATCAACATAATGATGTGATATAGCTGCTTACAGTTCACACGTGCTAAACATTTTTCTAAAAAATAATAGACAATATATCTAAAAAAAGCATGATGCGCGAAAAACAGCACATTTCTGAAAGACTTCTTTGGCAAAAAGAGGAATATACAAAGCTGCAATAATTACAAAAAAAGTATTTACATAGCGGTCTGCAAGGCACATGTATTAACGCAATTGAATTTGTGGGTAAGCACATTGTTGTTTTCGTACTTATAACAATAATGCTTAACGGCATACGGCAAAGTACGAACACAGGATTGTCTTTGATATACAAAACAATATGATTCCTTAAATTCATAGAGAGAAGTGAAATCCCGTTGTATTGTCAATACCATCTCGTATACAACACTAGTACAATCTGCATTTGCAATGAACATTCATAATATTGCACATCAGACGCAATGCCGCAGACTAATCTGTTTTTATGAGCACGAATGAGTTAACATCAGTATAGAAATTTGTTTAATTAAAACTGCTCACTAAAAAAAAATTGCATTTTCTCTATAGATCAGATCAACATATGCCTCACTTATTTCAAATTAACATATACCAGCAGTAAACGTGTTACGTTAAGAAAAATGAGTGGCTAAAACTTTTATTTTCTCAATGATAAAATAAATATACTAGCAAGAAAGCACGTCGGATTACGGGGGATTAGTTGCTAAGGATTTTATTTATTTATTGATGGAATAAAAGCAGTAGTAAGTAAGTGCATTGGATTACAGGGGTAACCCTCTTGTGCTTTCATTCATTTATTAAATAAATAATTGCACTGGAAAGTGAGTGTGTTACAGGAGATTAGCTGATTGGAACGTTGTTTATTTATTAATTTAATAAATGCACTGGAAAGTTAGTGTATTGGGTTGCAAGGAATTTACTGCTTAGGGTTTAATTTATTTGTAAATTGAATATATTTGCTGACATGTAACCGCATTCGGTTATAGAAAATTATTTGCTTCATTTTACTATATTTATAGATGAATTTGTAAGTTTGTAGAAATTTGTGTTTGAATGACACGCAAGAGGTAGACTAATCAGAGGCCTCTTGCGTAGAAGTGTGTGCATGATAGTTTTTCGATATCAGAGCACTGCTTATTGTTTTAACAACATATAGTCTTGACTTTTGGTTTAGTGGTATTCAAAAATTTTTAAAAAAATGTTCATATTCATCACAGTAATAGCAGAGTATTTTCTTGTTGAGGTACTATGATAACTGATTATTTGAATTGGAAATTTTCTGATTGGTAGGTCGTGAAAGATTTCGACTTCCAACTTTAAGTTAAATCTTGGTTGATTTAGTCGCTTTTGACTTTTTGAAACAGTTTTATTTTTGCCAAATCTGATGTTATTTTCTATCCACAGCCAGTTTGAGTGATTTGTAATTTAACGGCAAACCAGCTTAAAGTAATGCTCTAAGCAGTGCTTTTGGTATTGCCATTTTGATGTTTGACAGCTAAGCGAAAGCTGTAAGGATTTCACTTATATAACTTTTAATAGATTTGCAATCAACTAATTTTGAAAACAAGCCATTATATCAGTTTCCCTATTTCTGTAGTTGTCTCTTTCTGTGAGACAGTTTAACAATATCCACATGCCTTGCAAACGGCTCGCCATTTTATTATACATAAGGGTAAGAAAAATACGGTGGAAACAAATTTACGATAAGAGTATTTAATATACCAAATAGTTTTTCATGCGAAGGTCTATAACCCGAAGATTTATGAGGTTAAAAACGAACAAAAGACAAGTAACTGTGAACTATTATTTCAAATATGCTGGCTATATTTAAAGTTTAATCAAGTGACAAATACAGGGTAAAAAAAGCGTGCGTTTAAAGCTACGATGCTCATGTTCAGGGACTCATACATGCATACACATCAAATTATTTGTTTAGTAACAGATTAACTGTAAAAAAAATTTTTTAATCAAAAAAATCAATTTAATAAAGTTTTCTTTTCTTACAACATTTTTCACCTGAAAATTATTTTTCGATTCTAATCGAATGAAAAAGTTACTTTAAAGGGGCTCCTTCATAAAAGTTTCCAAAAAGAGATATACTATTTCTAACAAAAGAAAATTCGCTAAATCCAATGCTGGCCTTATTCATACCTCATCTCGATCGAAATATTAAGATGTTAAAGTCAAAGTTGTAACTGTTAGCATGTATTCTCAAAAGGCTGCGTGAAAAACAAATTGTTTTACGTTTATAATAAGCCAAAGTAAACTGTCCCAGGAGAATGAGTATATACGTTTCTTAGACAAAGTCTTAGTCTTTAATGTGCTATCTTAAAAATTTGGGGTGATGGGATAATTAAGCGATAAATTTGTGATACAAATAAATAAATAGTCTTGTCCAGAAGTTCATGCATTTGATTTCACCTTTTTATTGTAGTTGTTGAGTTGTAATTTTTTGCTATCCATTCAATACAGAAGTTTTTCAGTGTTTGCTTTAAATTTATGTAGTGCTTTCTTTTCACACTTTGACCATCTATTCTTTCTGTTTTTCCTCTCCTCTAGTCCCCGTCAGGCTAAGCTTCAATGTAAAAACTTTCTTAATCGATACAGTCCATGATTAAAGCATTATTATTTTTTAATGAGTTATTGGTTTTGCTTTATGTACGATTTAGGAGTGGACGCCACATAAGAAAACAATGAATTTACTGAAGATTATTAAAGGTTATTTATGCATGACAAGAACTTGACTGAGGTGCGGGGATATTTGCGTGCAGTGCTGCTAATTTCAAAGTGAAAAAAGTTACCTTTGATAATTTGGGGAAATTTATTGTCGCCTGCATTGATTATTATTTACGTATATTGAGTAGATTTGTCGGATTTGATGCCTGCTGTTGCGCAGAAACTTGTATTTAGAAAATTTGTATGCAAAATTTTTATCTATAGATACTGTAAAGTGCTAATATTTAACAAAGGAACGTGTACGCAACTTTGTACACGACATTGTGTCATCTCATACAAACGCACTATTTATTTTACATAATAATTTATATTTTACATATACATGTAAAAGCTCTAAGTCTTAAAATAAATTGATAAATGTACTTAACTTCCTAATTACAAACTGAAAATTCACTTAACATTTTTATTAATTAAATTTATTCTGATGTCATGGATAAATAAAGTTAAAAATTTCTGGACTCTTTCTATTTGAGAAATCTATGGTTATGAATTATAAAAAGAATACCCACACTACCCGATCGGAAAGTGAGCAGGGCTCCCTCGCTAGTTAGCTGGGGCCTATGTGAGTTGCCTAGGTGGTACCAAGTTAGGAATGTAATGGGGCTCTGGGTGGGCACTAACTGAGGACAAGAAAGTTGTCATCTACCTAGCTTTTCCTTTTATGCGTTGAAAGAATAAAGAGCAGAGAGGTATACGTATAAATATATTTGGGGACAGCTGTATAACTGTTTATATTGCAGATTGTATGTGTGTATTAGTAAAGCAGTAATAACTTATATTAAGTATTGAATACGAAGATTTACTCAAGTTCCGTTATTTTAATTAATTACTACGGGTAACAAAGAATAGCGTTTATTGTTGTTAAATTGAAAAAGAGTTCGTGAGTAAATAAAATTTTGAAGTGTGGAATAATCAATGAAGTGGGAGTGTTTAATAATGAGAGTAATTTGCATATAAATTATTCTAATGAATGTCAATACGAATAAGACTTATATGCGTCGCCTACATTCATTATTAAATTTTATTTTCATACCTCTCTTTATTTTTCTAACCCTGTCCTTTATAGGTCAATTGGGATGCCAATAGTGGCCCCACATAATGCCTCATTACACAGCGCTATCTACCTCTATGTATTTGCCCTGTTTGGACCTACATAGGCAACTGGGTAACCAATGTAGGCCCAACATGAAGCCCTCTTAAGCTTTCCGATCGGGTAAAAGAGAGGAAAATTGTATCTTCTCTAATAACTTAAAAGTGAGAGAGCCCCCTCTGTACACAATGAGTTGGAATAAGATGTTATCAGTGGTGGGTGGTGTATCTTTGCCTTGCATGCTATGCCTTTCCTCGCCGTGGAAAACTTTTATTTAAGTAGTGGGGTATTGTTGTGACAGGCTACTGTGTTGCAATAAGTATGGATGTCAGTACATCATGCATAATTAAGTTATTTACAAGGAATAAGTTATTGTTGTCTCTGATAGATTTTTGATGCTTCACTTGTTATACATATCTCACTGGGTGGCTGATAAGAAAAGTTACCATGTTTTGGTACATACGAACACTACGAGCGAATGTCTACATTCCTTATTTTTTCCGTCTCCTAGCATTCATACATTTTAACTGTATTTTCAGTACGTCCACAAAAAAGTGGTAGAGTGAGAGGCGTTTTTCTCTAGTAAACTTTATTTTCCTGAATAAAATCTCGAAATTTCTTGGTATATCTAATTTCTTTATTAAAAAGACACTTTCACTCTGGTTTCCCTTATTTTGGTACACTCAATAAAAAGATCCAGTTCAATTTTTTCGATAAACCGTGTTAACAAGTCCTAAAATTTGCACAGTATTTTACGATTTTACATCTAACATTAAATGTATAATCGTTTGCGTCTCGTTTGTTGAGACAGTTAAAAATATTTTTTCACTAGTGCAGACATACTGTTGTCCAAATATACATTCACTGTCAGAAGAGAGCGTACGCATGATTAATTTTTGGGTACTTTCAAATTAAGGAGGAAAACGCCTTTTACACTACCAGTCAACCCATACGCTTTAAATAGAATTCTAAAATAAAAAAACATGTGTAAATAGTAACGACTATCAATAAATTTTACCTTAATAATTTTGATCAAAACAATTTCAGATCTGTACACAATGACTGTACACTAGGTCACCGTGTGTTTCAGTGATTTACTAGAAAATAAATTTCGAATCAAATTGTTGGGCGTTGTGAGCAATGTAAACAACTCGCTGAAAATGTTTTTAATGATCAAGGGAAAGATCTATTGTTTGGTTAGATATTACAAAAAATGTATTCGCCCATTCTACAGAGATTGCATCTCGTTAAAACTGACTCTTGTTCCAAATCGATACAAAAATAATATACTTGTGTCACGATGCCAAAATTTACAACATTCAATTTTTTTATGGTCATTAAAAACCTACACTGACCTTTGTGGCTTGAAATTAAAATACAGTTTAATAAAAGGCATTTTCTTATCGATTAATTTTTATTTTTTCGCAAATAGTAAATGAGCTAATCTGTTTCTAGTTCTTCGGAGATTTATATAGTAAGTAGTTTTTAATATTATATATGTTTTAGAGTTTATCAGATGAGTTTAGTGAGTTTCCGTGAACTGGTGTGCACAGTAATTTATTTTACTAAACATCAATACTTATTGATAAATAATTATTCGTTAAAGTAAAATTAAAGATTGGTTCAGTACTAATTTATTTTTAAGAGGGTAGTGTTACAAAATCCAAAAATTTAGGAACGCCTTAAAAAAATTTGTATGAGCTGATAATTGCATGCCAAATAACATAATAAAATTTCAGACACCCTAGCTTTTCTGTTTTCAAGAAATGAAATATTTATTAAACACGTCCTCTTTTCGTAAAAAGAGTATCTTACAGATTGTGATTAACAAAAATTTCAGACTTTGTTGAAATTAAAATATAATGTAAAATCGTATTTTTTGAACATCATATTTCAAGAACACCACCCGTAGCTTCCCCGTTGTTTATTTATAACAAATAAAAATGTGTATTTAAAGATCTATAAAAATATTGCAACGGAGATTTCACCACCAACTCAATGTTGACGTACAATACGACCTCCGAACGTGTCTATACTTATACGTATGGATACACAGAGGGTTTTCGCCTCATGCGGCGTTCCCACATTTATTTTCACTTGTCTGTTTCGGAACACATAATGTATTTCAGAACACGCATTGACTATACATTGCGACACTACCCCCTTAATAAAGTATAGCTAAAAAAAAATTTGCTTTCACTTAAGAAAAATACTATCTCATAAAAAATGCGCCCTGTCAAATATCTTAAAAAACGAAGTTGTGAATAATCTGAATGAAAATAGTGATAGTGAGTAAAACAAAAATATCGAATCAATGGCTTATTCTAATACTAATACGGTAAGTGACAAAAGTGACAGTGAATGTAGAAAAAATGGTAATTGTAATAAACAGTAATAAAGATAGTGTCATATCTATTAAAAATAGACAATTAGTAATCTATAGTAATTTTGATAGTCATGAGAATAATATCTATTCATTCGGAAGTTACAAATAAGTAATCAATAGTGATTTTGAACACGCAAAATATTTAACTGATGCGTTAAGAAATAATAAAACTGATTCGAGGACGTCTGTTATTTTCGTCTTAGAAAAATACCTTGGAATAGTGAAAAATACATTAGTGATAGAAATGTTGCAAATACTGAATATTCACATGTTGTTATTAATGGAGCGTATTCCTTATATTCTTTACATGGTAATCGATTCTCTTCAGCTAAATTTTTTCAAGTTAAATCTGAAAGTAATGCTTCCTGCGAATGTTGTTTTGTTGACTTATTAGTCGATATGTTTAGAACATAGAAAATGTTAATTGTTTACAAATCAGTGAAATGAGATACACTGATTATTAGAAAAAATATGATAAGGATTTCATGTTAATATACTTCGAAGGGGATCTTACTCGATTTAGTACTAGCTACGCCATTTTGGTAAATTCTTCTGAATTTAATTTTGCACCAAATATTTGATTGTGCATGTATGAAAAAATGCAGGAAAAACATTTCAAAACTTTATTATTTTTCACATAATTCGTAGAATAAAACCTTAATGTCCATGTTACATCAAAGTTATCTTTTTTAAAAATTTTTTTATAATTAATTTTTAGATTTTTTCTTTACGATAAAAAAGACATAGGTACTTGTGTAAATTTTAGTACAACTTTTTATAACAGTTCTTCGTTAATAATGAGTTGTTAGTGCTAATATCAAAACTAACAGTAGAACTTATCCAAAAGCTTGTTTTAGTTCTTTTGAATATTTTTTGAGGAAATAAAGCATTACCATGCTCCCTGCAGTAGTTATGCTTGAAGGTTACAACCTCACCAATTTCTTGTGATCATCTCTAATAGGAATTGAAAAATAGACATTCTTTAAGTCTAACCTACATATCTAGTCACCTGGTATCAATAGATTCAACATGGTGTGAGTATTCTTGATTTTTAAATACACAGGGTTAACAAGTTTGATAAATTTCTATAAGTTCAAGACCAATTTAAGTGACTTGTCTTCCTTTGAAACTAGTAAATACAACAATAAAAACCAATTCTTGATCTCCCTGCATCTCTTGATTGCTCTCAGCGCTAAAAGCTCTTTTATCGTGATAACCGTAATTTGAACCACTTTGTCGGAAATGTTAGGTAAGGGTCCAGTTAGTAAAAACTGCTTTTGTAATAAATCGAAGAAATATCTTAATATAGCCGCTGGCAAAAACAGATCGATATTTATAAGCCTTCCATGTACAAAGGTTTAGTAGTAGTCATTTACTGATGTTCTACTACTTGGACTTGCAGATTGCAACTGCGTATGTTGCCTCTTTGATAAATGAAATTCGCTGTTGTAGAAGTTAGAGAATGATCTGTACTGATCTTGGTACCCTTAGTCTTTATCCCTGTTGGAGGAGAAGCCTCCTTTAGTTAAACTGATTCTGAGTGAACTGTTTCAGCGGAGGCTGACACTTGGACAGAAGATCCTTGAATAATTTTTCCTAGGATTTGGTACTCTTGATAAAGTGTTCAAGGTACTCACCAAACAATTATGGGGAATCGGTCCAATTTATTTTGTCGAATCATAAGCCGTAAAAAGTAAGAAAAAAAAAATTATACTGAGAAGTACTGCACGTTCCTTTTTTGCAGACTCAAATGTTTTGATGATCTGAGGTGTGGAGATTGGTTCGTGATGCTTGCCCGTTAAAGACTCTCCTGTTTGCTATGGCTTATTTTTTCTTCATTGTTGTTAGAACTGCCCAGCGCAGATCTTGGAGAGGATCGGTGATTTCTGGTTGAATACTTATAGTCGAGAAGGTAATATAAGATCGTTGGTTGCTGAGGTTCCCAGCCTTGCGACGAACAACTTTGCTCGTGACATCTGCCAGTGAATGACTAAATTAGTTTAATAGTGGCTGGCTTTATCTTGTCTTTCAGTCGACGAATCGTTGTTGAAAATGGTAGTGAACATGTAGTTGTTAGCTAGGTAGTTAAACGTTTGGTGGCCCTAAAAAGAACCGATGAAATTGATAGTTCAGTAGGAAACGTAAATACTTATAATGGTCCTGAAAAGGATCAGTAGTGATAGTCCTAGCCATTCCTTGTTGTTTTTGATGATAAAGAGCTGTCTGTGTGGGTAGCTTGACTCTAACCCTTGGAGTGTCCGCGTACAGAGACTGTGCTGGAGGGAGGTACGCCACTGACCAAAGAATATCTCGTCTTTAAGTCGTTTCCTGGGTAGCCAATTGCTCCTCATTAGTCGGGAAAGTGGGCCTGAAGCATACCTTCTCTGTGGACGTACCATTCCAACGAATTACTAAGGAGATTTTTGTGGCTGCTCGAACTCAGGGTTGTTCTTCCTGGCTTGCTGTTGTAATATAGTCTGCTCTGTTAGCAGCACCAGGTTGGTTAGAAGAATGGCCATAAGTCTCTTAATCGCTAGAGCAGAGTGTGCTCTGGCTAGACGTTTCCTGGTATTTTGCTGGAGATGTTAGTGTTTAGAAAGCCTTAGTATGAGTGGCTACGCGTCAATCATGATGGATCAGGATGGAGCTTGACAGAAGTCGCTTGTACATTACAGAACAGTGTTGTTGGTAGCCGGGATACCCAGCTGCACGATTCCCAGCTCTTGGCGTCATGCACTGTTAGTGATCGACTGTATATTTAATTCGTTGCTTGGGCCTATCATAACCACATTTATTTAATTAAATTGCAGATTGTTTTGATTTTAGTTTGACGTCACCTAGTGGATTCAACTGAACTAAAGCGCAAAGCTTACGTATTTTTGAAAAAATTTTAGCTTATTTATTCTCTTAAGTCTCGGGTCCCAAAACATTTCAAAATGCCACTTTTTAGGTTACTTTTTAGTTAATAAACACTCACACTTCCAATACAATAGTTTGACCAAGAAATAAAACTTAATCGTCAACAAAGACATCTCGTTTATCAACATATCATTAATTAAGTGTTAAAACAATTAACTTTTACTTGTATTTATACGTTCATTGTTAAATTCTTCTATGTCAATGTAAAGGTAGAAAATGCTGCTGAAATAGCGCTTAAAAAAAGGAGAAGTGATGTAACAATGGTGATAGTAGAATTAGAAAACAAGAAAAAAAATTGTACTATGATGAATAAAAAGAAACAAAAACAAAAATATTTAATAATAATGACTTGACACAAAGAAAAAAGAAGATCTAAAAGATAATATTAAACAATTAAAAGAATCTGAAAATTAAGGAAAAAAACACAAAAATTGTCTACATCAAATTGATAATTGGTGATAAGTTTAAAGATATACTTTATAAAATGGAGATTTTATAGAAGAATAAAAAAAAAGAAGAAATTAAACAGAGATCAAAAACATCATAAAGACAAAGAGGAAGAATAAAAGAGAAAAAGTACTAATATTTGTGTTGAGAACGTAGTAAGAGTGTTAAATAAAGACATAGAAGTGTAAAAGTATTAAAATGTCTCTGATATTTAAGTTTCAGTAAAAACTTACTTTAACGAAGATACATTAAGTTATTAGTAGAAATTTGTAGTAGTAACAAGAAATACCAAAGAAGATAGAGTGAAAGAAGAAATAATCACAAGAATTCGTAAGCAGTTGAAAATGGAGGAATGTTTTAAAATAGAGGGATAGCATTGTATTGCAACAGATTATACTTAAATAACAAGAGTGAACAATTTTAAGAGGGTAATGTTAAGATGTGACAGAGAAATAAAAATTATAATAGAAAAATAAGAATGCAGGAAAATGAAAGTGTTACACAAGTGGGAGATTTGAATGCAAGAACAGGCAAAAAAAGTAGATAGATCAGTGAAATATACTTCGTAAACAAGGAGGTAAATACTGGAAGTTAGTAGATAAAATAATAAATGAGTAAGAAAACAGATTTATTAATACAGTAATAAAAGAAGCACATTGTGTAGTTGATAAACAAAAGGAAAAAAAAGACACTCCACATACTTGCGCATCAGAGTTGAGTTGGTAACGGACTACGTTATCAATAATCAAGAAGCCTTTAATTAAACAAAAGAGTTGACAGTAGCAAAAAAAATTGAGTCAGATAATATGCCTTTCAAAATATGTTGAGAAAATGAGACAAAAGTATTAAAAGGGAGAGGAGAAAAAAAAGAAAATATCAAGAAGGTTATTGTCACAAGAATTAATAGACCAATATCACGAAAAATGCAAAAACTAGAACTAGAAAAAAGATGAGATAAAAAAATTATTTGAAAAAATAAAAGCAATAATAGAAATATCAGTGTCTGAAGCAAAAGAACAGTTAAAAGTATGAAAGTTTTGAGAAAGAAAGTAGTATGACAGTAAATAAAAAGCAAAAAAAGGAGCTGAGATAAATATTGAAACTGTGGAGAAAAAAATAATAGGAAAAAGCGATGTAATGAATTAAAAAAGAGAGTATATAAACTAGTGTGAGGTACAAAATTTAAAAAAAATACATAAAAATTATTAAAAGTGCGACACTAGATAGAGAAATCTGGGTTTACTTGAAAAGATTTTAAAGAGGCGTAAATAAAGACGTGAGGTGGTAAAAACGGAAAAACTATGATAATAGATGAGTTAGAAAAAGATATAAGAATATATAGAAGACCAGGAAAGCATGAAAAATTAAACAATTAATATTTAAAAAGGCTAGTTAAAAAGTTATGATTATAAAAAGCATTAGGAGAAAGTAAATTCGAAAATAAAATATGGAAATTTATGCCAAAAGAAGTAGATATAAAGATACAAGAATTAGTAAAGAAAGTTAAAAAAAGGAAAGAATACTAGTACAGTAGAGGAGATGAGTAATTTGCCTCCTTTATAAGGGAGGTGATATAGAGAAGCTAAATAACCTTACAAGTCTAACATTAACATGCATAGTACTTAAAATATAATCATGTATGCTAAATAAATCACCAAAGAAAGAGGTTTAAAAAAAAACGTTAACTAAAATTCGATTTAAATTAAGAGAAAGAAAAGAAGTTACATAAGCAATTTATACACTAGAATATATGAAAGATCAATTTAGTATCCTAAAGGAAAAAACATTCGCATGTTTTATTGATTTTAAGGAGGCATTTGACAGAGTATACAGAACGGTACTTGGAAAAATATTTCAAATGATGCAGGTAAGTGAAAAATTGATAAGTAGAAGTATAAATATATACAGAAAAATCATAATTATAGTTAAGGTAGGATAAGAATTATTAGAAGAATTTGGGACAGAATCGAAATCAAGGTAAAAGTGTCCATTGAGCCCGATGTCACTTAATGTAGACTTATGGAGCTGAAAAAAAAATTTTTAACTTAAGTCAAAAGATGCAAAAAAGACAGTAAGAAAGAAATAAGTTTCCCTTATGCATGTTTCCCTTAAACGATTAAAAAGTACATTAAAAAAAATGTTTCTGAGCATTAGAAAAGCAAAATTTCAGGGTTCGAAAAAAAAATATGGACATGAGGAGAAAAGTACTTGAAGTATCTAATGAAATCAGATACTTAAGATGCATGTTATACAAAAAAGAAGAAAATCAAAGGCATAAATAGAAATAAAGAGAAAAGCTAAAATCGTTATTAGAAGATCATGGAGCGTATGAAAAAGTGTATTTAAGCGTAGTAAAAAAATGGTCAAGAAGTAAATTGTTTCGAGCAGAAGTATAGGAATAAAGAAGTGATGAGTGGTTGAAAAGTGTACAACAATAATATATAAAGTAGCTATTAGGAGAAAATAGAAGTACATCAAACCATGTAGTAAAAGACGAAATTAAATTTAAAAAATTAACAACAAAAGCGTTAAGAAAATTACTAAAATTTAAAGAAAAAGATTAGAAATTTGAGAATTAAAATTATGAAAGGAAGTATTAATGAAAAAAATAATGATTGGTAAAGAGAAAACGTAAAAAAGATAATTAAAAAAGAGACCGAAAATACTGAAAGCAGAGTAAGTAATGAAAACGAGATCTCTGAAACAAAACAGAATCCAAACAGCATGTAAGTTTAGAAATACAAGCGAGTAAAACAAGAGGAACAATAATAGTAAAAACAGAAAACTTAAGATATAACAAAATATACAACTATATAAAAATGGAAGATAATCCAAAGTACCTAAAGAAGAAAATTCTGATAATAGATTGGAAAGTAATTGCAATATTTGAATGTGGTTATTAATGTATAGGCAAAAAGTATTTAAAGTAAGAAGTAGATAAGAAATGGAGACTATGCAAGAAAGTGGAGAAGAACCATTGTTCTGTATAAAACATGTGTAAAAATACAAACAGCAATAAAAATAGAAGTGATTCTCGATCAAGATGCCAAAGAATTAGAAGCTTTAAGAAGATTACTTGGAGTCAATCAAAAATAGAGGGGGTGTGAAAGCGGGAAAGCAAGTGGCTAGAAAAGCGATAAAAATTAAAAATAAAAGTTTTACGGGAAAGGAACAAAAAGGAACCAAAAAAAAATGGGAGGTATGGAAAAGAAAGAAAACAAGTGTAAAAGAATAACTAAAAACTGTTACTTGTGATGTAAAAGTAAACTTTTTTAAGTTAAAGATATAAGCAGGTAGACTAATAAATGATTTTTTTAATATTTGAATTTTAGGTACTATCTATCGCTGCTTACGTATATATACACACATATCTATTGAACAAATTGAATGAATAATTGAAATCAAAACCAATGATTTTATTTTTCATTGAGTAAAAATAATTGATTACTTGTTGTTAAAAAAAAAGAAAAGCATAAATTTTTTCTTGTTTTTGAGAATATAAACAAAATGTTGATGTAAAACCCTAAGGTCTATGGCAACGTAAATGTGACAATGAGAAATTTAACGAAAACCCTTGAATCCCAAAAGAAATACAGTATAAAATAATTAAGTAAATAAATTAAATAAATGGATGATAAAACTGCGTGTGATTGGCTGGACACCAAAAAAATGTGACTATACCGAAGGATAAATGTACAGTTTTTCTCTGTAAAAAATTTTCGTAGATCAGTAGGTGATACGTTAGAGACTAAACGTCTTGATACGCTGCAACGATGTTATTCAAAGATAATAAACTTTTAAAATTGTGCAATGACAATTCTGACCAATTTAAGTTGCAGATTTCTGTATAATTCATTCCTTGTTTAAGTTATACAGCAGCTATTACTATGATGGAAATATTCAACTCTCTTCTGCATGTAGGTTTTTAAATACATTATTTGTTAATAATTTTATTACTATTTTTCGAAACCTTTTCTGACATTTATGACTTATTTTATGTTATGCATGTTAAATTTATAAGAAAAATAGTAAATAAAATAGTTACTCTATCAACCTCTTGATGATAATATTATTTTTCTGGTGATAGCGGTCACTTATTGTATCATTACAATGCATAAAAATTAATGTGTTAAAAATTTCAATAATGGGGTTCTATATGTTGATTTTCGTTTCTATTTTGAACTTGTACCTTTCTCCATAAGCCCTAAATGACGGACGTTGGCATCTTATTTTTTTGAAGCTTACTATATTCAAATGTGTGTTGTAGAAGTGTGACAACTCAAAAAGCACTAGCAGTGCTGGTACAAGTGTATTGAATCAGAGTAGGATTATTTTTAAGGCAATGAAAATTTGGGTTAGTTCATGAATATTTTTTTATAAAAATTTAGACACCTTTTTTCATCACTTCTCGTGAATTTCGTTTTGAACCGTGAAAAAATTCAAACGATACATCTGTTAAGTAATGACTAGTGTAAATAAACAAGTTTTCTATTTTTATTTTATTTTATATGGTATTTATTTCCTCCATTATAAAATTTTAAGACTCTCAAAAAAGTCGTACTTAACAAACTTCACCTAACGAAGCTGACTGTGTACTTCTTGGCTTTCGGAAGTTTCAAGTGACAACCGAAGCAAGCTGCTAAGCCTAAACAAATGAAGCCAGCAAGTACTGGCCCTGTAGCAAGTAAGACAAAGAAGTTTTAACTGAAACTTTGTGCAAGGTGCATTTCTTTGCACGGCGTTTTAGTTGGTATCCCGCTGCCGCTCATCGAGTGCAGACATTAATAACTGATTTTAGAAGAGTGACAAGACGTTCCGTCCTTTCTCTGTTTTTTGTGTACTAGCACTGTAAAAGAAATCGATATAAAAGCTATTAGCAGAAGAAGTTTGAGTTATTATAAAATAAATAAATATAAACCCAAAGAAAAAAAGGAATTCAGTTTATCTGAATAAATAACTAAAGTAGAGTTACCAGTATTTGAGTTCCAAGGGAAAAGAAAGGTAAGTTAACACGGATATTCTGTACACCTTGCTCCTTCTTTTTTTTTCAAACGAACAAACAGTTGGTCTATCTTCCGTCCCACAGCCTGTGAAGGAGCGTGAGACTGTAGTCCACAATCCTCGGTTTTAAATCGATAGCAAAAATTGAATTATATTTATTAGCAAATTTATTATCATTTAACAAACATTGGTAGCAGAGCGTGGTTTATGGTCTTTAGCTATTTGTTTGTTGACTACTTGTTCTCTTAGTGATCTTTTTAAAGAAAGAATCAACACCATTTAAAAAGGTATTTTTATGAATGCCGTGTAATACCCTATACAGTGCAGTGTGCGCGGACGCGTACATGTTGTGCCTTTGCGGAGGGCATAGTATATGCAGTACTTCGTTATAATTTAAGAAACGGAAGTAAATAAAAAATAATAAATCAACGATAAAATAAACAGGAAATGTTTACTGTTATAAAATAACTGAAAAAAAGGTGAAAAATAAGATAATATTGTGTCTTAAACAACAGTAAAAAAATAAAAAAATAGGGATCTCTTATACTACTCACTTACGAGACAAAACAAATACACTATTTTTATCCTGAACGTACTAATCAGACGAACAATTCCTTTGGTTCTGCTTGAGTAGCGCACATTCTATACCCAAGATCTGCTAACCAGAGCGGTATTTCTATTCCTACCCTGAATCTGGTAACATGAGCGGCTTATCCCTGATATTCCTGCTGGAATAGCGGACACTCTTTACCCTAGATCTGCTACTTGAAGCTATCCATTAAAATAATAAATACGCATGCAAAGACATATTCGCACTTGATATTGTTCGTTGTAGAAGAAGAATTTTAAAAAATGGAGTAAGGATATATAATCTAATCATTTCACTGATATACACACAATTTTTGATAAAATGATATTTTATGAAAATCCCGATACATAATTTTGTGAGTAATAAGAAAAGTTACAGAAGTGGTAAGAAATTGTTTTTGCAGGAGCTTATGAGAAAGAAAAATGTCCTAGAAAAAAGATTGAAATTAATTAGTGATCAAATAGAAAATTACCATTATTTGCACGAATTAAAAACTGAATCATTGGAAAGTAAAATCAATAATTTTAAAGCAGAATTTAACAAACAATTCGCCAATTAAATAATCTTTACGGAAAGGAAACTCTAAAAATTAAGAGAAAAAAAAAATAACTAAAAGTCTGAAAAGGGTTCTTTGGTTTTGGGGGGTTAAATGCCCTTGATTTACTTGACCTCAAAAAAAATTATTTTATGTTTAAAACGCTAGTTTGGCCAGGTTCTATCATACCTACACCAAATTTTATTCTCTTATCTTGCAAAGCAATAAATAATAAGTCAAAAACATACTTTTTTAAATTTATTTCAGTGGTGCGCCATGTTTAAAAATGCAAAAAACCGTTGTTTTGACTCCAACATACTTGAAACATAGCACTTTCTCACGTCTTATTTTTTTTTTCCTTTCTAAAAATTGAAAAAATCTGAAAAAATTTGTGAGTGTACAGTTAAACATTACATACAGTATGCAGTTTTACATGTAATGATTGGGCAGCAGGTAAATACAGATATACAAAATGTACGCTTACCCCCTATGCTATGGCGAGCGCTCTTGGCGGAAGAATAAGCCCCACTTGCCATTGCTGACAGCACTAAATTGTATGCGACCTGACAATGTTGTATGATTAGAGGGCGTTGTGTAGTTTATTGGCGAGTGTTCCCAAACCACACTAACAGTAAGCAGACAACGTGGTGACGTAAGACAAAAAAAGGCCTTTTTTTGGTCAACAGGTGGTCTACAGTCAACAAACATACGACATTTACTGCTGGTGAGGTTTGTGGCTCATTTACCAGTAATACAGTGGGTGGAGGTATAGTACGGTGGATAGGGTCACGTGGTGTTGATTTGCTCCGCCATTTATAGCACTTCCCACTACATGCAGTTCTATTACTTCTATTCCTATATCCATGGTACAAAAAGACAAAATACCATTAAAATCACATAGGAATGTTGGATCTCGTCAAACATGCTCGACATCTGAATGGATATGACGTTATACGGGCTCCTCACCTGATTAGACGATTTAGGTAAACATGCACATGGACCTACCTTGTATACTTGTACCATGCCTATATCGTTACTACAAACTAATAGAACGGTATATCTGTATTGCTGAAAAGTAGTGGAAGGTGCCATGAATAATAGAGATAAACAGACACCGCGTTACTATTAAAAAAAATCAAACTGGATTTTTTCAGCGAGATCTTCAGAGATTTTCTATATTCCCGTTTAATTGTGTACTGTTATTTCTTGCAGAATCTGAAGTTATTTATTTTTGTATAAAATAAAAATGTTTACATTATAAAAGATAGGATGTAGGTTGGAAAAAAATAAAAAATAAGTAAATAACAGTTTTTTGCATCTTTCAACATGGCGCACCACTGAAAAAAATCTTAAAAAGTACGTTTTCGACTAATAATTTGACGCTCATCAAGATGAGAGAATAAAATTTTGTGCAGGTATAATAAAACCTGTGCAAAAATAGCCTTTAAAGTTGAAATAATTTTTTCGAGGTTACGTTCAACTCAATGATTTCAGAAAAAATTCTATTTGAAAGTAATATAAAACTGTATACTTTTATATTTTTCCATATAAATTTTATAAGAACATAAAAAATAATATAAAACGTGGAAAAGGATGTTTTTGGGCCCAATCAGGACCCAAAAAAATGTTTGTAACCTATAACCTGGTAGACCCGTTATTTTAAACCCCAATACATTCTTTTATGCTACAAAAAAAAAAAAAAAAAAATTAAGGGCATTTGACCACCCAAAACCGTGGATACCCTTCACCAACAATTGACTAATAACTCAAAATTTATCATAATCCCCCCTTGCCCTATTCATGATTCATAGGCACATAAATTGCGCGTTGCACATATAGAACACTTATATGGGTATATTAATATTACTCACCGTTTCAGGTCGCAGTGCATATATTTTTAGGAATGTATAACCGTAGTCAATAGAAAAAAAAAAACAATGTACAGACTATACTAACCCTACTTCAGAAAAACCAGTGTTGGGTCCGTTGGATTACTTCCATATGCCTACAGATGTAGGTGTGAATTAGCATACAGTCTAAGAAAAAGACTCTCTTTCTTAAATTAGGTCAGAGAGACTCTAGCTGTAGGATTAAAGTTGTTGTATGCAACGGACTACACGTAGCAGTATATATAGTTATAGTGCGCAACATTTATATTCTCCCCGGTATCGAAGCACACACTCTTCGCTATAACGGACTATCAAGTATGTGTACTTCTATACATAATACACAAAATCTGCGCCTCTAGCGTATTTACATATAATAAATTCATGTAAGATCCGGGCAGAGTAAATAAACAGGACTAATCAACTTATATGAGCAAGCATATAAGTACTGTCTTGATAAATATAGTTTAATTAACATTACAGCGTCAGCGCCCGCATTGTCACATACTCGCATAAATGGGTAGAAATACAAACACAGATCCAAACGCTGTTAACAATACGTATACTAGTCAGTGGTGGAGAGAGATACAGCAATAGCATATTTAAGCACGCTAGAAGGCAAATACTTTCATTCAACGCAGAAAGGGAGCTTTAAATTACGCTCTACGCTGCGGTGGCGTAGCAATTAGGATGTATATTAGAAATCCCTGAGCTGTTACACTCTCTTGCTAAAAGCAGATGATATCATACCAACATGCTTGATAACACTCTCTCACTTTAGTTTCTAAGCATACACCGATGCCTCCGACGAAGAAACGTACTTGACGTCATGTTACAATGCTAATGTAAATATTGGCTGACTGTCCTGTACGTTTCTTTGTCAAAGGCATCGACACACAGTACCCTTATCGTTCTGGTTGCAGAAATATTCCTATAAAAATTGAAGCAAACCCATTGCACATCCATGAGCCAAACAAACGCTCAAAAGAGAGACATATACATACACAAACATACACCCATATATATTTAATTATTTCTTTATTACTTATGTCTTCTGCTATAAATGTCAAGGATTTAATAGAATATTTTTCGGGAGCAAATAAACAAAACAAAACAATAGTATTAATTTTTTTATTACATACACATTAAGCATATAGAATCAAAATAAATAACAAGAAAAAAACCGCACGTAAAGTAAATTATACAACAATGCATGAAAACGATGATGCCGATATGACAGTAGCCGAAGCGCTAATGGAGTCTCTCAACGCCAAATTCTTATTTCAGCATGTGATTACATCCATTCCTATATTTAATGAGAAAACTATTCCGCTAAAGAATTAAATACAAGATGTTGAAAATCGAGAAAGCTGAGTTGGAGATAATCAAGAAGATTTATATAAAAGTCCAGTGTTGCAGAATCTACGGGATGCGGCATGCATGAGAGTAAGCTGCCAGGATTTTGATAAACTCGAAGCGTTTATAACCCATTAAAAAAAAGATATGTGACAGGAACAACCGTAGCTTATTATCAAACTCAGCTGCAGAAAGTGTGCCAACGACAAGGTGAATCGGTTGGTGGATTTTATGATTATGTATACCTACTGCCGAGCGGTGCTGTAAAGGCCTTGATAAAAGATGAGGGCAATAGATACAACGCGCATATGAAAAACCTATAAAAGACATGGTATTAGACATGTTTGTGAAAGACTAGAACCTATGATGAGGCAGCAGGTAGATTCGAATGAACCTGCTTCTGTAGCTGACGCCTTTGATTATGCGTTGAGATTGGAGAGCCGAATAAGAGCGGGTTTAATTCCGCATACACAATACTAAGGGCTACCTCGTAGTGATTTTAGAAATAATTTAATTAACTCATATCAACTGCAGGATAGGTACCCCGATCAGCCATTTCCAACACATCGAATAGCACAATTAGTATCAAAATAATAATAGACAATATCAACAATATAGTAATGGACCGAATAACCGTGGAAGTTGTCAGAATCAGGGGAGAGATCGAAATTTTCAAAATCAGTCGAGAAACTTCAATTATTATCACAACAATTTTGGACGAAACAGTAACGAAAATGCTAACGGTTATTACATTTAAAAGAGTGCCAATTTGATCCCTAGGGATAATTAAGGATACCAAAGAAGAGGTCAGAATTATAATAGATACCCCCAGAATAATAATTATGATGATTATAACCAACAAATTTTCAATATTAAATATGAGAATCAGAATTTTCAAAATCAGTATCAACCAGGAGATGACCGTTTGCTGCATCATTTAAACTCTCAGGTGGCTCACCCCAATCATCGTTTGGAGGGAAGCCCCCAATGACAGAATTCAACTCCTACACCGAATACTTCAGCGCAAGTAATGAACATAGTAACAGAATCGAAACTGTCCACATCGATACATGTCAGGGACTTGGCGTGGACAACGAATCTACAAGCATAAGGTTGTCAATCTCAGGAGAGAAAAGTCACTTTATCACACCCATGCTCGATAATGGCGCCGCCACAAATCTGATTTAATTAGATCAGTTGCACCCATATTCACGAGTAGAGACTAGTGAAATTATTAACCTTACTGGAATCACACCTCACCCAGTTTTAACTGAAGGAACAACGTATATGGCCATACAAGGAAAACCTACAATTTTTCATGTGATATCTAACGATTTTCCGATCAAAGATGACGGTTTATTGGGTTGAAACTTTTGTAAAGAACGACTAGCCACATTATCGTATTATCACAAAGCTAGAGTATTAGATAATGACGTCATGATTTCTATTCCTTTATTTAAAAATTTTGAAGAAAAAGAGCTATTGAAAATGGATGAAAATGGACAAAACAACAAAACTTGAGAAACAAGCACGGGAAAGTCAAATTTTAGACACCACCCTTAATACTAACGGAAAGACAGAGTGCTTTAGAAACAAAAGTGACTAACGAAAATTTTATGATGAATACATCGTAGGCTGGTCCGAGAAATCAAATAAACCTAAATTCGAAAAATAAGGAGACAAAAGCAAATTTTTATTTTCGAGGTGAATTTGACAAATTGATTTTATCAGAAAGGGGTAATGATTTTATGAAGCCCAGAAATAACAAAACTGATAAAAGTGGGATATACAGTGAAAAAATTAAATTAAACGACCAAGATACACGCTAACCTCATGCCATTGAACACAGTAAAAATACTACTAGTGTAGAACAACATGGCTTCAATGAGGAACAAAAAATTCCTAATAATTCAACTAAATGTACGATTAGTGCTCGAACACGTCAAGTATTAAGAATGAATTCAATTGATACTAATTTATCTGAAGGATACTTTCCACGAGTCGACGTAGGGCGTGATGACGTATATTTAGGAGAAGAAATAGTAAAAAAATGAGAACGGTCAATGTAATATTATGTTGGTAAACACTAATAAAGATGATGTTATTATTGAAATAGATCCAAGAGAAATTCTACTTTCTGACTTCATTTGCACCTGAATTTGATCCCGATACTAGTAGTGAATATAAGAGACCAGTTATCAAAAATACGCAAGATAGAATGAGAGACCTGAAAGGACTTGTGCATACCGGTCACTTAAACCTGGATGAACAAGACCAAATGTATCGATCGATTTCCGAATTTCCAGAAATCTTTTTGTTGCCGGGAGATCCTTTACAGTGTACTAATTTTGTTGCACATAAAATCCCGACATAAAATAATATCCGTATTAAAACTAAGCAATATCGTCACCTACCGGTACTTAAAACAGTTTTAGAAGAACACGTAGCCAAAAAACTTGACGATCAAACAGTTAAGCCCTCGTCATCACCGAATAATTCACCCTTCTGGATTGTTCCTCAAAAATCCGAAAGCCATAGAAATCCAAGATAGAGGGCAGTAATTGATTTCTGAAAACTGAATAATAAAACCGTTGGTGATGCATTTCCATTGCCCAATGTTGCAGATTTGAAGGAACAGTTGGGAGGATCCGTATATTTTAAAATTTTTTATTTAGCAAGTGGATTTCAACAAATTCCTATGGCTGAACATAACAGGTATAAAGCAGTATTTACGACACCCCATGAAAATAACCAATACAGACGGACCTCGAATGTTTAAAAAATGCACCTGCCACGTTCTAATGACAACTAGATATCATATAAAGAGGTTTTATTTAATGTTAAAAAGTTAGTGTATTCAGATAATGTTATTATTTACGCAAAAGATCTAG
Organism: Copidosoma floridanum; assembly: GCF_036245765.1. Classification (NCBI taxonomy): domain Eukaryota; kingdom Metazoa; phylum Arthropoda; class Insecta; order Hymenoptera; family Encyrtidae; genus Copidosoma; species Copidosoma floridanum. The sequence continues at coordinate 14,715,602 of NW_028321881.1, forward strand.
TAAAATTACGTTACTTTTGAACCGTCCAAGATCAGCGATTTAGGTACTCCAGCCAGATAAAGTTAAATTTTTGCGAAAAAAAGTAAAATTTCTTAGGCATATAGTGGGTTAACCAGAAATTAAACCAGACCGTAAAAAAGTACGGCTCGTTAGCAAATTTTCCTAACAAAAAAACTATAATGAATATTACACAATTTTTAGGAATAGCAGAATACTATAGACGCTTCATTAAGGACTAGCGGCCCCCCATCTCGGCTTTGCCTGCGACTTACTGAATAGAACACCGTAGTGCGTTGACATGTAATGTAAAACATTTTCAGTTAGAAGTTTTACATTTGTTCCTGACACTTCTCAGAACAAAAATCTTCTTATTAAAAACATATTTTTTCAAAATCCATATGGTTTATTTGGTCGAATATTAAGCTGTAAAAAGTAAAAAAATATACTTATGCTGAAAAGTACCGTTTGTTTCTTGTGCCATAAAATAATCGTTGACTTCAAAGGGCCGTTGATTGGCAGTTTCTCCTGTATAATCTACAAAAAGGGCTATTTTTTAAAGCTGTTAAGATTGAATACTCCAAAAAATATATAAATTTAAAAAAAAAATTTTTTTCTTATCTCACAACTTTATTATCACAGCAGCAAAGTCTTAGAGATTCATCTCTAAATTTTTTATTGCCCAAAAAACAAATACATATTTTACCTATTTAAATATCTAGAAGTTTTAAGAGATTACAATGAGGGTACTGTTAAAAAAGCTGATCTCTCACGCAATGGATTCCTTATCAATTTTGACGCTGCTGTTTCAATCTCGACGAATGGTCTGCGTCAGTGTCTTGACGCCTAAACTTTTATTTATTAGATGCACATAACTTTTTTTGTTTAATTCGCCCTTTTACAATTTTTGGTGTAGTGAAGACATTTGTGAGCCCTAAACTCTGATTTTTGTTAACTTTATTAGATTTTAATGTATTTATTAGTAACGTAGTTTGACGTCCGATGGCCTTAAAAAAGACCGATGAGCGTCTTAAGTAAACTGTTTCTTGACTGAAGTTTCCAGCAAACGTGACTGCCTGGATACCTCAGGTTAATCTTCTCTGGCCTGCTGTTGAAGCCCCAGACTGATTGGAAGAAAAATTACGAAATCCGAAGCTTTGGAGCTAGTTGTGGAGATCTTTAACAACGTCTCCTGGTATAACATCGAAAACGTTGGTGTCTAAAGCAGTTTCTATTTTTTGCAGCCTCAAGTTGTTTTAGTGATCTGAGATGGAGAGATTGGTACATGATGCTTGCCCGTTGGAGATTGTCCCGTTGGCTCAAGTTTTTTTTTTCCTCATAGCTGTAAGGTTTGCCCAGCGCTGACGTTGGAGAGGATCGGTAATTTCTAGTTGAATGCTTAGAGTCAAGAGGGTAATATAGAGTCGTTGGTCACCATGGTTCCCAGCCTTGCGACGATTAACTCCTCTTGTGATGACTGCCAGTGAATGACTGACTTTGTTTTTTAGTGGTCGTCTTTAGTTAACATAGTCTTTTAGTCAATGGATCGTTTTCGGAAATGGTAGTAAAAATGTATTTGTTGGCGAGGTAGTTTAAATTCAGGTGGCCCTTGACAGAACCAATGAGATTGATGGTTAATTCGGAAATGTAAATACTTATAATAGCCCTGAAAAGGGCCAGTGGTGAAACTTCCAGCTGTCATTATTGTTTTTTATTATAAAGAGCTGGCTGCAAGTAGCTTGACTCTCACCTTCGAAATCTCTGTATACGGAGACCGTGATGAAGGGAGGTACGCCGCTGACCAAAGAATGTCTTATTTTCGGGTTTTTCCCTGGATAACCAATCGCTCATCGTTAGTTGGGAAAGTGAGCCTAGAGAATACCTTGACTGTGGGTATGCCGTTGGGACGACCACTGAGAAGAAAGCTGTTGTGGCTGCCCGTGCTCTTCAGGGCTGCCTTCCTTGGTTTATATTAGTAGTAAAAAATTCTTTGACAGCACCAGGCCGGATGATGAAGTGGCTACATTACTCTGAATAGTTGGAGCAGGTTGTGCTCTGGCTGGACACTTCTCCTGGTATTTCGCCGGAGACGTTATCGGTTACAAAATTCTATTATTGGTAAGACTCATTCATTCTGAAGGTTTAGGGTGGAAGTAGACCTAGGTGACTTGCTCATTGGAGAAAAGCGTCATCGGTAACTGGGATATACCGAGCTGCACGACTAACGTTTTCATTGTCAATAGAGGCTGATGTACTGTCGGTAGGTGACTGCAGAATTTTTTCAGACGCTCTGGCTTGTTATAACCGCACTTATTTTATTCTGTTACAGGTAGCTTCGATTTTATGTCGATGCCACCTAGTGGATTGTACTGAATCAACGTAAGAAGCTGTCGTATTTTTGCAAAACTTTAAGCTTATTTATTGCTATTGTTATTAACTTTTTCAAGATAAAAAATATACTGAAACCATTTAGGAAGTGTTACGAATTGGTATGCAAAATTTCAGCTAAATCGGTTGAGCAGTTTTTGTGGTTAGCGATTACAACGGTTTTTGCGACTTTGCTATATGTATTCATAAAATTTTTCAAAAACAGCTAAGCCATCATCAGATTTATTAAAAAAAGGAGAAAAATTTGAATGGACTAAAGTAATAGAAGAGAGTTTTTAAATACTTGAAGACCATCTATGTCAAGAGCCTATTTTACAATTGTCCGACTTAAGTAAATCATTTGAGTTAACAAAAGATGCATCTGACTACGTAATTAGAGCGAAATTTAATCAAGAAAAAAATGGGTTTATTTATCCTGTCGCCTATCTTTCAAGAACTTTAAATAAAGCCAAAATAAATTATTCGACGACCGAAAAGGAATGCTTAGCTGCTCTATACGCAATGCATCATTTTCGTTTGTATTTATTAGGAAATAAATTTTAAGTTTAAATTCACTGGTTATGAAGACACTGTCAAATACAAGCCGTGAAACCTCGATGCCAATGCTGACGCATTATCTAGAAACTCAGTAGAACTATTTCCTTATGCGAAAAATAATATAAACTATGATTTTACTATTACTAAGAGTTGTAATGATGGGTCAAAAAAAAGTAGAGGAATAGAAAAAAAAACAGAATTACAAAGTCAGAGAAGAGAAATAGTAAGAACATCGAATTTAACGACGATCAAACCTAAAGCATTGCCAACAACCTTAAAGAAAACAGTAAAAGTAATAGAACCTAGAAGCATGACCAAATGAGAAACAGATGTACCTTAATTGGCCAGAGTTCCTGGTCGACCCCTTTGTTCAAAAACGAAAAAGGAACGGCCAAAGTTAGATCATACTGTGATTGCTTAAAGGACCCAAACGTAACCATTTCCGCAACCACAGAAATCATCTGCATCTTGACCGATTATATTAAGAAATGTCACTAAAAATACATCAAAAGATTCTAGCTCATTAAAAGTGAATTTTCAGAAATCAATAGCCTCAACATCACATGCTAGTAATACGAATACAGAAACCACTGAAATGAATTCTAGTAGTTCTACAAATAAGGAAATGCCACAGTTATCAGTCAGAGATATAATTAACTTTTGTGCATCGTCAAGGACAAGTATGTTTTCCGAAAACGATCCAAGTGACACTAAAGAATCGTCAGAGGATGATACTTAACCACCAGTATATGATCCTAGATAAAGTGAATAACAGCAAGAATGAGCTGAAACGGAAGCAGACTCAAAAACAGATCCTGACTCAGACTCAGACGCAACAAATATTAGAATTTCCGTAATACCTATTTGACTTAGTGGAGGTTAAAACGATGATGTTTTGTAAGATGAACCCAAAACTACGACAAGTAATATTAATAACGTTACTTATCAATAAGTACAAAAGTTAACAAAAAAATTTAACCAAAGTCTTCAGAATATTTAGATAAGTCTAAGAACGTTACTGAACCCGAGCAAACTGATACAAATTTTTTATCAGTTACCAGATTTTCTGATGGAGGTAAGCCGGATCCTGAAATTCGAGACATATTAATCGGAATGGACACCTATGATCCCTAACATTTTGATGATTCTGTATTAGATGAAAAAATTGCAGGTTTATCAAGACTTACCGCGGACTTCAAACCCCTATTTGATGAATATTAAATTTTAAGGAAACATATGACGAGTGAAAATCATTAATTGCCCCTGATATTCAAGAAAACACACTCTCAAGTTCTAGTACACTGACGCACACTAGTACTTCTATCGTTACAAAAAACAGATTGTCTGAAGCACTTGAATTGGAGCAAATAACAGAAGAAACCACGGATAACTTGAATGAAAACATCAAACAACTAAACTGCAATGCAAACAAATAGAGGTATTGCACCTGATTTTATGCTTCTATGAGACTTATACTCTTTTTCACCAATTAATCCTTACAAACAACAGTATGGAAAGATATATGTAAGTCCTAGTGATACTAGCAGTAGTACTGACGATTACAAGAACGTAAATAGAGACAAGCTAATAAATAATGTTATTACTACCACATATTGTCTTACGTACAAAAGAGACAATATAGTTCATTTTATTAGCAAAGATGTCAACCAGTCACATCTGTCTAAGGACTGTTGAGGTTGATAGGTGCACTGTTCTTTAGTTACTTAAACCCGAAGAAACCAAAAATTGGCCAAATATTACTAACACCTTATAGAGAACATAATATACTGTCAATCGTTATTAATGAAATATCTACCGATTTAGTAACTTCAGAAACTCTTACAAAAGTTTTTAAATCACTTTAAAAAGTATCTTTGAGATGAAATTTTAAAACTTTTTGAATTTCAAGAGAAGTAGATCTTACGGACAAATTAGAACCTGGATTGATAACATAAATGTTATTAACAACTTTTGATAAAACACTTATACAAATTTTTGTCTGTTACAACAAGGTTGATTTTTCAAAAATTTAAGAACGTAAGAAAATAATACAAACAATACATGTTAGCCCTGTTGGAAGACGTAACAGAATAAACCAAATTTATCGGAAAGGAAGAAAATAGTTTTATCGTCCTGGAATAAGAAATAATATTCTCAATTATGTTCGTAAATACAGCAAATACTAAGAGAAAAAATTTGAACGAATAAAAACAAGAGAACCCTAGGTGCTTACAGATACTTATTGAAGCTTTTGATAAAGTTACCATTGATACCGTCGGTAAATTAAGAATAACACCAAAAGGTAATTGCCATTTGCTAACCGTACAGTGTAATTTGATTAAGTTCATCATATTAGCCCCTGTACCTGACCTAAGATCAAGCGTGCTTGATGATGCACTCGTACGAAGTCTAGTTTTAATTTACGGTGTGCCTACAGCAATTCTATGAGACTGACGTGCGACATTTATGTCTCATTTATTGGAACAACTCATAAAAACCGTAGAAACCAATTATCTAACTACATCAGCATATCATCCTTAAACAAACGAATGACCAGAACGAAGTCATGCTGTCCTAGCTGACTTTATAAGACTTACTCTGAAACTAATAATGACTGGGACAACTTATAAAGATTTGCAGCTTTCACGTATAACACAAGTGTACATGTAGTAACAAATTTCACGCCCTATGAACTAGTATTTGAAGAAGTAGCAAGGTTGCCCTTAAAGATACCTAACGATAAAAGGTTACGAACCTATCTATTACATTTACAAGATCTTATAAAGCGAGTTTAAGAAGTGCGAATTCTGGCAGAAAATTAAGAAATAAAGATGGAAGTACAAGCAAAAACAAGATACGATAAAAAATTAAAGCCTCTAAAAGTTAAACAAGAAGATTGCGTTTGGGTGTAGAAAAGTGCGTTCCCATAAATTTGATTGTTCTGACAATAAACTCCTACTGGTTAAAACTGAAATAATGTGTTACTTAAGAAAACCAATGGAAAAATCATACGGAAACACATGGATACATTAAAACTAGTTTCCCAATAATAACTGTCTTGTAAAAAATATGTTATACGTGTCTTTCAAAAAGAGAAAAAAACACAAAGATGTGGATTATATTGGCCATCATAATGACAATAGTGCTACGGATTGCGCAGATTTAAACTATGCTAATCATGGCAACATAGCATAGAACCACTTAAAACAAATCTTGGAATATACTACAAACAAATTGGTATAACATAAATTAAGAGAGCTGTTCGGAAGATTATGATATGGCTGGATGTAATAAATTCATATTGGCGCCAACACCTACTCAAGGATTAAATGAAACTTTTCGATATTGTATTGTACAGTTTGGTTATCCTCGTTGGACTCACTAAATGGAAATGGATCTCTCGAATTTAAAAATAAAGCTATTGACAAACCTCAAAGTAACACTATTGAACATAATAAATACTGTGAAAACCCGTGTGGGAGATAACGTTGTTCCATCATCCATATACGAACAAAAAGACTGATACTTTTTGGAATTATTGAAAGCATTGATAAAGGACTTTTCGGCTTAGTCACAGGAGACGATATCAACGTTATGAACACTAACAGCATCAATTAGCATACTGATCAAATAGAATATTTTAAATTGTATAATCAAAATAGCAATATTTTTGCAGCAGCATTCAAAGAACTATACAATACCACGAAACGCCATGAGCATATTTTAAAACAAGTTGCTGATATATTGACTTCAGGACAGGATTTTACTCTTGACAGATATCTGATTCATTTGTCAGCATACCTTAGAAGAACTGAGGCTACCCGAGATTAGATAATTCGTTCCCATGAAAATCTAATTGACATCTTGCATAATTTACAAAGAGGTCAAGCATATTCTGAGCTATTTTCTTAAAAAATATTTAATACCGTAGCCTGGGATGTAAAGAACCTGGCAGAAAACCTAGAATTTGTAGTACCAATAGACAATCTTTAAGCTGGTAAAATAAGCACTCTGAGCAAATTAGATGTTTTGTATCAAGAAAATAGAACCAAGGTAACATTCCATTTGCCACTCGTAGATTGAACCCCTTATAATCTTGACAGACTACATCCAGTCAAGATACCCCAATCTTAACAAAATTTATCTGCCTATATAAAACCATCGTACCCTTACTTAGCAGTATCAGCAGACTACAATTTGTATTTACGATAAAACGAAGTTACATTTAACCAATGTAATAAAACGGTGTAAGGTTATTGGTATAACCCTATTCTATGAATGTGTACGAAATTTTTATGTTAGTACGACCTGGAACAAAAATATTTAAATACTGTGGAATTACATTTACTCCGAAAACTGAAGAATCATTAAGCATTTGCTGTCCTAACAAAATGGATTGACAAGAAAAAGTAAAATGTATAGTACTTTTACGGATTAATGATCGGTGTACGGAAAAAACACACAAATTAACCTTACCTAGTAAACATAAGATCATCACTCAAATACAATATACCTATCAAGCAGAAGTGAACTCAAACTTAACTGTATTACATGAACCCTTAAAGGACACGAATGCCTTTTATGACACTATAAAATCGATTTGAGAATCAAACTTAAACGAACAAGCATTGACAGATAAAGAATTAAATGTAAAAAATACAATAAATTAAATGAAGAAAACACGAACCAGAAAGTAAGAGGAAAAATAAACTTCTGTTTTTATTTTAATACTCAATGTCACTAAAGCTTTTATTATCATAATTATGATAGCAATACTCATCAGCAAAGCAAGAAGCTGTTTTAAGAAGACTATAAAACATAGTGTCTTGGAAAAATTTATAAAAGTCACCATTAACCCACTGAACGCAGAACCCTGAGTAACCATAAAACAAGAACCAAAAAAAATACGAATCAACTAAACTTCATGTTAAAACTTAAGAAAAACAAAAAAATACCCAAATCATTTAAAACTAGACCTATAATGAAGACACAAAGTTCGATACTCCCACGCCATGCGCCATAAAAGTTGTAAAAGGACTTATAAGACAATAGTTACTTGATACTTCTTTCCTTCCAGGCTGCACGATGAACTCCGACTATGAAATAACGATATTTACTAGAGTCAACGTAAACCATTCTTTACATTAAGTTATTGAAAAATCAGAAAATAAAGAAAATCTTAAGGAAATACTCATACTCTGATTTACATAGTTATACACATCTAGCTATAACAAGCAGAAAAGATTTATTTACTAATATTACCAAAAAGCAACCGTAATATATTCAACATCGATCCAAAAATACTTATGTGTCTTCTGCCGTAGGATATAGAAAAAACGAAAAGGGAAATGAATTTCTTCAACCATTTTTTTTAATTTGGTGACCTAGAATATTGTTATGGCGTTAGAGAATGGCAAAGAAAATTATCTCAAGGATATATAAAATACATGGGTGCTGAAAGCGGTATTTTAGCGTTGCAGAACGATAAACCCAAGTATCGCACGAAATACGTCGAACCAATTGAAAGTAGCGCAAAGCACAAATGGAACTAATAACTGAACTTCACCATTTAACTATCGACTTCCTGCGTTGAGAAATACATTACTTAGTTCTAAGATTTCAATTTCAAGCTTTATTAAACCAATGAGCAAATTCATATTCAGTTAATTATTACTGACACCTATTCAAACTATATTGCTAGACACAGACATCGGGAAAAAATTTCAATAAAAAAAAAAAAAAAAAACCGAAAAAACGATTCAAACGCATGTTATATTTTATTACAGTTGCATATACTCTATTGTGAAAATTTTTTTTGTCTTTCTTTAAAATTAAGCTTTAGCACGTATTAAAACTATATATTTCATTGTATTTCAAAACCGCAAATATTTTGGCATAGCATGATAAGTAATGATTGTATCCATACATGTATTTCCTACCCATCGTCCAAATGTTTCATAATTCTATTCTTATATTTGAATTCCACATATAACCTCCTAACTCTTACAACAAATAACAGCACGAATTACACTACAACAGCACTTATACACATACAGTATCAATTAATAATCCTTAAAACACCCATCATATTTACGCTTGCAGAATTACATACACAATTGACAGACAAAACCCTAAAATCGTAGAAGCAATGGCCAGTAGAAACCAACTTTGCATACTGCTGTAGGGGGGTTATAGCCAGCATATGCTGAAAGAGATGCTGAAGATTTACGGGATAGTGTGGTCCATAGAACAGGAACCTTGTACTATGGGTTATTCGAGCTATAAGATGGTGTCTCGTTCATCACTGGAGGCAGAAATGGTGGCTGACAGTTTAAATTCAGCGCCAACGCTACAGGAGCTACTGGTTTAACTATCTCATTCATCGGATAATGTGAGGAGTCAGGCAACGTCAACGGCATCTGAGTCGTTGATAAATAAGAAATCGATTAAAATTCACAACATATTGGAGATAGGTGTTGGCTGGAAACAATGATTAAAAATTCGGTTGATAAAGATCAAATGGAGAAATTTCTTTATAGTTTTAGTCCGGTGCTTTCTTTAAAAAAATCGCCGCCCATCACACCGTACACCATGTACAATGCTGAATACTGGCAAATGGGTGATGCAGCGGTTGTGGCAGCAACACTGAATGCAGCAACGACCTTTAAAATAGAAGTAAACGAATCGCTAGCACAGAAAGTACTAACGCCAATGGATATCAGAACCACAATGCCAAGTAGGAATATAAAACTGCCTGCAGTGACCGAAACTCCTACAAAAGATAGTAAAGGAAGAAAAACTCCAGTCTTACAATTTGTGAGAGTGAGTCGTACTGGGACCAAAATAAGCATCCTAAAAAAAACCCTGCACTACCGACTACCTCTATGAGTCCTTTCAACACAAGCATCCAATAGAGGATATTTATTTTTTCACTAAGCAACAGACACAATAAGATGTTATTCCCGTTCATATAATATATGGATCGGCTAAGTTGGCAGAACACATGCGCTGCACAATAGTATACTGTGTAACACAGCATCTAAATAAAATAAAAGTTGAAAGTATCAAAAATATAAACACAGCCGATAAAGACAATTTTCCTAAAGACCGCGACCCACTACGGTAGAAACTGGTATCTAAGGTGCCGGCCATTACGAAACCAGATGAGTACACCCGGTTGCTAATGACTTTTGGCCCCCTAAGCCATTTGAACTACCATCCATTGGATATTGTGCGCAATGATGAAATACAACTGTACCTAAGCTTCGCTTCATACTGTAACGAAGAACCAATTAAAAGATCTCTCAAAGGATTTGAAATGTATGGGGCAAGATATTCTCACAGAGACTGTCAAAAAAACTGCGAAAAAATTACACGTTCGCCGTGTGGGAATTCAATATGTAAAAACGATTTGGAAGTGCACAATCTCTAGTGCAAAACGCAAATGAAGTTGAAAAAACCTTGTCCATCATGCCAGAAAGATATCAATCTAGTTAAATACGAGTGGCACTACAAGCTATGCCTTGAGACGGTCATTTCGGCAAATCTTGATGCCCTCAATAGATAAGTAATAAACAACAAAAAATCAAGGACGAAGGAGAAATGAAAAAACACAATCCACAACTAATTATACTAAATCTTATTATCCTTTTAAATTGCACACTTCCCAGTAACTGTGATAATTCTGTCGAATAGTAAAATAAATAACCATTTTAATGTACTACGATAATTAAAAAAAATAAATAAATAAAAAAAATAAAAATAAGAAAAAACAAAAATAAACCCGAAAACAGAATGTATCAACTCATGTTTATTGTTCAATATTTTTCTTATTATGCTAACTTGTGTAAATATACTGCTAAAAAATTTTTATTTGTAAGGTTTGAATAATCTGAAGTGAGAAAGGAAAACAGTGGAAAATTTTTCTTCAAGTATTCAGTTTACTTTAGTCCACTTTTCACCTTGAATCAGATCGTTTTAATCTCTATATTTATTCACCGAGGACGATGATAGTTTCAAGAAGGAGAGGCTGTTGAGTGACGACTTGCATGAATAAATAAATTTTTTATTTTCACTCTATTTTATATTATATTTATTCTCTCCGTGATCACATTTTAAGACTCTTAAAATAGTTGTTTTTAAGAAAAATCGTCACTTAACAATGCTGACTGTGTACTTCGTGGCTCTCGGAAGTGTCAAGTGACAACCGAAGTGAGCCGCTAAGCCTTAATACATAAAGCCAGGAAGTACTGGCCCCATAGCAAGTAAGACAAATAAGTGTTAACTGAAACTTCGTGTAAGGTGCATTTCTTAGCGTAGTGTCATAGTTAGTAGCTCGCTGCTGTTCATCGAGTGCAGACATTAATAACTAATTTTAAAAGAGCGACAAAATGTTCCGTCCTTTCTCTGTTTTTTGTGTACAAGCACTGTACAAGCACAACACAAAATAAATCGATATAAAAGCTATTAGCAGAAGAAGTTTGAGTTACTATAAAATAAATAAATATAAACCCAAAGAAAAAAAGGAATTCAGTTTATCTGAATTAATAACTAAAGTAGAGTTACCAGTATTCGAGTTCCAAGGGAAAAGAAAGGTAAGTTAACACGGACATTCTATACAACTTTCTCTTTCTTCTTTCTTTAAATTAAACGAATAGTTGGACTATCTGCTGTCTGGCAGCCTGTGAAGGAGCGTGAGACTGTAGTCCACATTCTTAGGTTGTAAACCGAAGGCAAAACTAAGTGATATTCATTCGCATTCAATTACATTTTTTACAAATAAATCTTTGAACCGTTATTTTAAGTGTAAAATTGTTGCTTTTAAAGTAAAAAATAAAACTGAACTTCTTATTACTTTTTAATTTAGTGCACAAATAAAATGTAGTATGTAGCCAAAAAAACGTACACTGAAAAAGTTATATTCTTAGTTTTTTTTTTTATTTTTTTTTTTCATTTTTTTTTCTTATCGGGTTATCATGACAGCTTACTGACTTCGTCGCCAAAGCCACCCACTTGCAACTCAAGTGTAAGGATGTATTGTTACATCCATCTGCCCATCACCTAACTGAAATCTTACCTACCATACCACAGTTACAGATAGAATATTTTCAGTAGAACATCTTGCCAGTTAAGCTAACACTATCGGCACCACAGGTGCATCCGGTACAATCGCCACTGTGTAACTTGTATCCGGAGAAAACTTTGTATTTTAAAACGTGCATTCCTTGCTGGTTATGTCAGTGCTCTTTGTCAAAGCATTAGATACAGGCTAAATAGCATCTCCGGAGAAGACTCTTGCTTCAGGTACCACTTCCAGCCTGTTTGGCCGACGCTTCTTGTCTGGCGTCTGGCATCAGATCCCCTTATACATACTACGAAAAAATTTACATGCACCGGGAATCGAACCCCTTAGGATGGTGTTGTATCAGTACCAAGCACGCTTATCATTAAGCCAAAACTGCTTCCCTTGTGTGGTACTCGTTTTTGTGAAATCTTTTTAGTTACTTTTTAGGGAGTCACCAATTTTCGTCTTATTTCTCACATCACATTTAGCTTTACAACTTGTTCCATAACCACAATCTAAGTCACTTGATAAGTCGAAGTAATTTTCTCCCACGTTTCTTTTTTTATTGATTGTTATCATTTGACATTGATAACTTTGCTTTTGTTTTAAAGTTTCTACATTTTTAAATTTAAGGGAATAAACTTAGCACATAATTTTTTTTAACCTTCTGTTCTTAATTCTTTTACTGGCATTATGTATAAACGTAGTACGCAATGATTACACTTTGAAAATTGAGTTGCATTCACAATATTATTAGTTTATGTAGTTGTTAAACAAAGCGCTGCATTATAATTGAAGAAGTTATACTTATGCATCGCATAATGTACATTTTTAAGAGTCTAGTATACTATTAAGAAGCATACCCATGCACGTTACGTATTTATGTTAACTTAGTATTTTTCTCAGCGTTATGTTCGTATACAAAATTTTTTGTTGTTGCAATTGATTTACTAACTTAAGTAGGGACGAAAATTCATCGAACAGTTATCTTAACAATATTTTTTAACTTTAAATATGAAACTTTATGAGGCTTAAAATTTTAAACCTGTGTATACTAGCACCACTACAAGCTAGAAACAAGCCTTTTTCTGAACTGAATTTTAAAATAAGACACATTTAGACTTGTTTGTAGAGTAGTTTTTACTTTAAATAATGCAATAAACCAATAAACATACTAAACTTGTTTTTTAAATTATTCTACATAAATAATTATATTACAGGGCTGTGCGATAAATGTTCATTAAAATTAAATTATAACTTGAACGAAGACAACCAATGTGCTGAAAATCAAGTAAAAAATTATTATCTATACAAGGAATCGTTATTTGAATCCAACAAGTACGAAAATACGAAAATCAGACACTTCGAAGAAACATGGCATAACAGATATTTTAAAATTGCATCAACTGAAGATTGTATGAGAATTTATTTACATGATAAACTATAAAAAAAAGTTTTAAAACAATAACTAAAACTTTTATCACTAAATACTTTGTTTTCGAATATTTTGTTCAAACAAACAATTTAAGCAAATTAAACATTCTATTTCTTATTAGAAAATTTCATGTCTTATAAAATATTCTAAGTTCTTGCAAGTGCTTGAGTTGTTTGGTTTTGGATTATGATATATGGCACACTCTTTAGTACGAAGTGTAAGTAAATTTTCTGTACGAACATCATTTTATAAACTTTAGGATATCGCTTATACGTACCCTACATAGTGGCCATTCATTGTAAAGTATCACATACTTAAAAGTCAAATAATTAATTGCTAGATTTAACAAGTACTTCATAGACGATCGATTTTTTTGCTAGTGCCGCTTCCGACTGCTCTAAATGATCTACATTCACCACGCGTAAAAACAATCTGGATCTGATCGGAATTGCTCCGAGGAATCTGTAATAATAGAAACGACAAAGGGCGTGTTGCGCTGTAGCAAATTTAATAAACTTGTGAGGTGAGTGTCTGCTAGTACTTCGTGAATCTTTTTTTTCTTCGTAAACTCTGGTTAATACTATTCTTCTTGTCCTTTAACTATTTTTTTATAACACTAAATAAATTATATTGGTCAATGGGTGCCTCATTCTTTTATATTATAGGAATATGACAATTTATTATTTTTCTTGAGACTTACTTTTTCAAAACTTTGTGCAATAAATGAATAATTTAAATGATATAGTTGGAAGCAGTGGTCTTTAAGACTTGTTATATGATGATCATGCATTAGGAAAGAGATTGGATTTCAACCAACTTCATATCAGTACCGCTCTCCCCTTTGAGCTGCATGAATTTTTTTAACCAGTTGACTAACTTTTAATTTAATTATTACATTCTATAAGTGCATTTAAAACTTCATGATGTATTTCAGTGAAAGTTTGTATATTGCTGTCACCTTAAACAAAATTATAGAAACTAGACTTCAGAGTTTGTGTACAACTATATACCTTGGTTGTTTCTTGAAAGTCGGTTTGTCTATCTACGGATTATAGTAGAAAATCAGTTTGAATATCGACTGATACATGTATCAGGTTACTCACGAGTTTTTCCATTAAACTGCTACAATATAAGTTCAAACGCTTATTTATATGAGAATTCTTTAACTGTTTAATGAAAAAGGCATTCTCTGCACAGTTTAACACTGCTTATTCTTTATTAAAATTAGTTTTATTACTGAAATGAGCATCTGTGATGCAATTGCAATTTTTAATCTCTGAATCTTTACATTTTATTGAGATGAGATAGCATATTTTTTAAATCTCCTTTGTTTTGAGTTTTCAAAGAATAAAAGTTTGGTTTTTTATGTAAATAATAAATTTTTTGAATTATTTACCAAGATTTCTGCAATTCAAAGTGTTGAAATAAAAAGCTAAGATTACAGTGTGTCGTGAGATCACAATAACGTTTCTAGCTGTCATCCTTGTATAAAATATATTTTTCCGCCCTCGGGTGGTTTTGGGAGGCTGGTACTTCTTCGCGCAAAAAAGCAGTTTTCCGATACTCGTTCAAAAAGTCTCCTTTACAAACCTCGTTACGGACCTCGCCTTCGGCTCGGGCCGTAAACCTCTCGGTTCGCAAACAAAGACTTTTCAAACTCGTAGAAAATCTATTATTTCGCAATAGTGTGCGGAAAGTAGGTGTTTTCCTCACTTATATTAGTGTGGAAAATCGATTTTCCCACATAGTGTGCGGAAAAACCTTTGCCACACATAATTTTCGCACACTGTGTGGAAAATATTTTCCACACACTATGTGGGAAAATCGATTTTCCACACTAATATCAGTGAGGAAAACACCTATTTTCCGCACACTATTGCGAAATAGTAGTTTTTCTACGAGTTTGAATAGTCTTTGTTTGTGAACCGAGAGGTTTACGGCCCGAGCCGAAGGCGAGGTCCGTAACGAGGTTTGTAAAGGAGACTTTTTGAACGAGTATCGGAAAACTGCTTTTTTGCCCGAGGAAGTACTTGTACGCAACTCGTGTGGGGCGGTTTCCCGCACTCGTGTGATAGACTTGCACTCGTGGCTGATGACGGTAACTCGTGTCGTGCGATCACACTCGTGCTAAGTACTCGTGTGCTCAACTGGCACTCGTTCCCGTCAACTCTGGCCACTTGTTTGAGTCAATCACGACTCGTGCGGGAAATCGTCTTTTCTGCACTTGTTACTTAAATAACTATTATTTTGTAGGGAATTTGTGAATTGGAATGGCTTTTATATCGCAATCTTTTATTACACAAATTTTGGTGACTTGTTTACTTTGCTGTATTATTCATGCAAAAAAGATTAAATGATCGTGTCATTTACACATTTTTAATGTTATGCTACATAAGCTACTAACATTGTCGTCTGTTTGCGTTTGTCTACGCTCCAAAGGTTCCATGTCTTCATACCCGGTGGAACCCTTTCTTAGTCATCTGAATAGAAACACACTTCTAATTTGAAAAAAGTGAACAGTTTTGGAGATCCTCTGGTGACTGAGGGCTAATTGGGTAGATGTATTGTGAGTATTGTAAACGTTCAATAGTACTCTACAAGAACCTTACATTAATTATTACTAATTTTTAAGCTTTTTAATAACAATAATAATTTTAACACTAAATAACAGGTTACAATTAAGTTAGTACAATGTAATATAATAACGAACTGACCCACAAAAATATAAAACTCGTTGTCATAATATTCTTAGCGTATTTAGAATTTTGTTTGGTTAACTACGTTTTGAATAAAAAATGTTGATAAAAAAACTGTTTAAGTTTTGCATGTTCTACTGTATTGTAAGTTAACGTAAGTTTTGTTAATATACATTTAATTTATTATGGAATGTAATATAATACCCACACTTAACGTAAGAATGTGTAACTCACTTTTATTTCGTACAATTTAAATGTACTATACATTAATCTGTAAAAGCACACAGTACTTTATTGTTATTTGTCAATAATAATAGAGCTCTCTGCTTGCATGGACAAGAGTTTTGATAGAAGTCACATATTCATATTTAATATCTAATTTGTACAAAATTTAAAAAATAGTTAGCCCATGAGCCCTTTAAATTCTTATGACGAATGCATGAGTCAAGAGTATTAAAACATTTGAATACGTTGGCATTTTTCTCAGAAAACGTACCACGTTCTTTTAAATGTCAACAACTAACACTTAAACACTAGAAAAAATAATCCATTCAGAAAATTTTCATGTGAAGTAAGCAGAGATTCAAGATAAAAACTTCTACAGGATCTTTTCCTATCGTCAACTTGGAAGTATTGTGTCAGTAATAAAAAAATCTCGTATCATATTTTAAGCCGTTTTGAATTCTCGTGTGATTTTCTTCCTTTTAAACAGTGTGAAAATTTCTTGTACGATTGCTGGAATTATACTCGGTTCTGTCTCGCTTTATAATTGTTCTGATACAATGGAACAGAAATTAATTATGTTTGGTAGATGCACATGTGTAACTTTTAAACAGAACGCATAAAAAGGTTCGTCAAACTTATTAATTAATGAGATAACACTACACATTTTAAAACAGTGTCATTAACAGTATTTCAGAGTTAGAGTTATAAAACTAGTTTTATGTGAGAAAAAAACTCCGTGTTCTCGTCATCTGTCTTCCTACTCAGACTGTTTTAACTCAAAACGAAAAACGCTATCAAAATATCTTACGAATTTCCTACAAATAAATTCCGGTATAAAATGTTTTTTTATACTTGGTTTACTAGTGCAATGGATTTTTTAGAAAAAAGTTAAAGCTTTCGTCTGCTATATTATGTAAGTAATATTTTTAAAAAAATTTTATTCTCTAACCGCATAGTTGCTATACAATATTGCAAAACATGTTTAGTCAATAATATTTAGTTCTAGTGCTGGCGTGAAACGTGTATTAAAAACAAGTGTACAATGATCATGCATTTTAAGTAGGATGATTTTGATTACAGCAACGGAATAAGAAAAAATTATAAATCTAGTTTTGACACAACACTCTTCGCTTTCTGCGGTAATTTGAAGTAGTGCCATCTTTAGGGAAAAATATGTCGATACGAACTAACCAAACTATACAACCTCTTATGGACTCTAATCTGTTACAAGCATTTATTTAAACACTAATGTGTCTCTTACAGCTGATTCTATTCCTTTAGCTATAAATATTCATCATGTAGTTGTGCCTAGTACTTCAATATAATTAAACTCAAGAAATTCAAGTGCAAGTACTGTTCACTATAGTTTAAATTCCAAAAATAATACATTATCTACTCAGTTCTGTAAGAAAAGCAAACAATTTGTATTTAATCTGAGTGCTGTTTCTCTCTTGTAAAATTGTGCTGAATCACACAGCGACCAAGGCACTAATTTTGTTGGAGATAAAAGATAACTAGGGTAGATATTCCAAGGCTTCAGTCAATCTTATCCAAGAGCATAGTTGAGCAACATACATACTACTTGGAAATACAACCCTGCTGCTGCTTCTCCTTACTTTAGCGATCTTTAGAAGGCTGCGGTAAAATCGGCCAAGTATCACTTCACAAGAGTTATTGGTGACCAGACCCTTACTTTCGTTGGTCATTCCACTTTTCTCTGTAGAGTTGAAGCTTTTTCGAACTTGCGTTCACTGGTTCCTTTAACCATTGATATCGACACTTTGAAGGTCTTCACGCCCACGTTCATTTTAACCTCGAAAAAGCCTTCTGCTTTGCCCAAGGCAAACTTGCTTAAAAAGGGTAAACCCTTTGCAAAGTTGGTAGTTTATTGCAAAGCTTTCTTAGCAGTTTTGAGAGGCCTGGTCAACTAAATACCTTACATCTTTACAAACGCGAAAAAAATATCAAAAACCATCTCGTTAAATTGGTGTCACCTTCATAAAAAGCAGTTCCTTAACCCTAACCCTTTCTATTCATCGTCTTATTTTGTCAGTGGAAGACGACTAAGAGTTAATTTGGCTCGCTCTTGTCTTACAAGCTAAAAGCTAAAGGGGGGACTGTTTAGATAGGGCCTTAGTGAGAAAGAGTCAGGAGGGAGTCATTTTATTAATACACTCAAGAGGACTGAGTGAGGTCGTTTTATTGTTCGTTTACCTTTTAAATTTAATCTTTCTGTCATTCAAGCTCACTCTGTTTCAAACCAGAAATCGTCTCAGGCTATGCTTTTTACCATGGAAAAGAAGTTCAAACAGAACGATAAACTTAAAAATGCTTATTCGTCCTTCATACGCGAGTACCTTGATCTGAAGCAGATGACCGAAATCGTGCCAGGATTAACAAGTCTCATTGACTACTCCCTTATCACGGGGTAGTTCGCGAATCGAGTTAAACGTCTAATCTCCGAGTCGTTTTTAATGGTTCTGCTAGGTCAAAAAGTTCCATTTGTTTAAACGACATTTTAAATTCTAGCCAAAATTTCTTACCTTGTCTCTTTGACTTTCTGTTGAAATGGCGCACTAACTGCGTCGTGTTTACTGTGAATGTAAAAGAGATGTTTTCTACGTGTAGAAAATCGTATAAGCAATCATTAATTTATTTATTTTTAAAGTAACAAATTAATAAAAATTAAGTAAATATTTATTAATATGTAGAAAAGCAGCTACTACAAATTATTGAGTTTTAGAAAGAGTTGATTATTTGTATTAAAAAGATATGCAATCGAATGAATAATTATTTAAATTTAAAATAATGTACAATCGAACCCATTTAACTAAAAAACAGTAAATAAATATGAAATTTTAGATAAGTTCTTTTTTTTTCAAGGAGAATTATGTGTACAATTAGCAATCAAAATGACAAAATGTTTTTTCTTCGTAAATGAGATTTACTGGTGTAGTGTATCATGAAGGGTTTGCGAGATAAAATAAAAAAATTTCGCTTCTGTAACACATTTTTTTAAGGTGATCAATCTGAAATTGCCGGTTTTAAAAATCTTATATTCCAATTGAACATATGCTTCTATTTTATTTAAGTAGAAAGACTTTTTTTTTTAACTAAAATTAGTGGACGGTTGGCGTGAAAAATGCGCAAGATGGCAAAGCCCCACTACGATATGAAAGTATAAATTACGTCATGCAGTTGTAACTCTCCGATTTAGTCAGCAACTCCTCCTTGCTCCCTCTTTAAAATTTAAAATAGTTTTAAGCCCCTTTTAAGAATCACTGTTTCTTCGATGGTTTAGCTCAATTTAAAATACATTACGAATTTCCAGCCTTTTTCACCCCTCTTTAAACCTTTCCACATTGTAGAGTTATCCCTCCTTTAATCCCTCTTTGAGTAAAAAAAAATTTTTTTGTAAATTAAAATACGGCAAAGATAATCATATTCAATATGTTTAAAGTATTTTATTAAATGCAACTTATACTTTATTGTGTGTGGATGTGTGTGTGCGTGCGTGCGTGCGCGTGCGTGTGTATGTGTGTGTGTGTTTCTAACTTAGTTATCCGGATTTGAGCCATTTTTATGTTTTTATTAACAGTCTTTATGCTTATGCTTAATCACTAATTTTGTGAGTTTTGTATTATTCAAATCGAATTCAGCACATATAATTGTATTTGTGTCTTCATTTAAAATTATCTTTTATGTAATTTTATCCAAATTTGTGCATGTGGTAGGCCACGTTTTTGAAATGTAATTGTGTAAACATAAGCTAATACTTTGCCAAAAAATTTTTACATGTAATATCATTCAAAACTGATGGTAATTTTGTGTGAATAGTTAAACTGTTACATTGGGTACATCATTTAGCAAAGTTTTTTTTCGAAAATTCTTTAAAACTAATTTCAATCCTTTTCATTAAGGATTATATGTTACTGTTGTGAATAAATCTAGTCCACTATATTCTCTTATACTTGCATTTGCATCTTGATAATGTCGTTGCATATGTCTCACTCCCTCTATGTATGTTGACGGTAATATATAAAGATTTTCAATCTTTTCCTTGTCTCAAAATTTTTGCGATATTTGATGCAATATTCTTTGAAAATAAAATAAATAATCAACTTATTTGTCTTTCTGGGTATTTGGGGGGGGGGGGTTAGTGCCTGGAACGCAGAGTGGGTCACAGCCTGACTAGTGTATGTATCTTTCTATTTTACTTAAATAAAAAGCCAAGTCACTAAAATCGTTGTAATCGCTATCTGCGAAAACTATTTAATCGATCTTGCCAAAATTTTGCATACTGATTCTTGACACTTTCTAGATGGTTTTAGTATGGTTTTCATCTTGAAAAGATTAATAACAGTAGCAATAAATAAGCTCTAAGTTTTGTTGAAGTAAGCTAGCTTTTGACTTCAGTTCAGTAGTATCCGCTAGGTGGCATAGAAGTATAGTTGAAGCTACTTGCAATAGAATGAAGTAAGTCTGGTTATTACATGCCCAAACAAAGTTTCGAATATCACAGTCGATCATCGGCAGAGCAGGAAGCATAAAGCTGGGAGTCGTGCAGCTAGATATCCTGGCTACCGACGACACTGTTCTATAATGGACTAGTGACTTACGTCAAACTATATCTCAGCCACCAAGATTGATCAGTGCCATCAATAAAAAGGTGTACTTAATGCTAACGTCTCTGGCGAAATTCCAGAAGACGTGTCTAGCCAGAGCCCAATCTACTCTAGCATTTTGGATTTTCATGGGCATTTGTCTAACCGTTCTTAAGCTATCAGAGCAGATTTTGCTACAACGTTAAGCTGGGAAAATGACCCTGAGGAGTTTGAGCAGCCACAACGGCTTTTTTCTCAGTGGTCGTCCCAACGGCATACCTGCAGAAGAAATGTTTTGCAGGCCCTCCTTTCCGACAAACGATGAGTGGTTGGTAATCCGGGGAACAACCCGAAGACGAGATATTCTTTTGTCAGCGGCGTATCACCCTCCAGCATGGTTTTCGTATGCAGAGACTACGCGGGTAACTGTCAAGCTACCCGTATCTGGTTCTTTATCGTCAATAATAGTAATAAGGAATAGCTGGAAGTCTTACCACTGGCTCTTTTCAGGGCCATTGTAAGTATTTACGTCCCTTACTTAACCATTAATCTTGTTGGTTCTTTCAAGAGCCACCTTAGGTTAAACAACCTTACCAATAAATACATTTTAACTACTATTTCTAGCAAAGATTCGTTGACTAAAAGTCTGTATGGATCTGGCCACTATTGAACCAAGTCGGTCATTCACTGGCAGATGTCACGAGTGAAATTATGCGTCACGAGGCTGGGAACCCTGGTGACTGACGACCCTATATAACCTTCTCGACTCTAAGGCTGGCTGCAGTGTTAATAAATAAAACATTCATCAATAACACAGGTTCCTATCGCCTGGTGATATAGGGCGCTTACTTGCCACATCGTTAGTTAATGCAGTAAAAATTAACAATACAAGTCCTTATCACCAGATGATCCATGACACTTTCTGGCCGCTTTGTTAAATAGTAAAACGTTGATTAATGATACACTTTCCTACTATTAGATTACCTTGGACGCTGACTTACCATTTTAATAATCAAAAAAATATTGATTCGTAACCCAAGCTTATATCATCAGATGACTTGGTGTGCTTACTAGCCACTTTGTTAATCACTCTAGTCAGAATCAAAAACCCAAGTGCCTAGCACCAGATGATCCAAGGTGCTTGTTAGCCACATTGTTAATCAATTAAGCATTTATGAACAACACAAGTGCCTATTATATGGTGATCTGGGGTGCTTACTAGCCACTTTGTTAATCAATGAAGTCAGAATCAAAAACCCAAGTGCCTAGCACCAGATGATACAAGGTGCTTGTTAGCCACATTGTTAATTAATTAAGCATTTATGAGCAACACAAGTGCCTATTATATGGTGATCTGGGGTTCTTACTAGCCACTTTTTTAGTTAATAAAGTAGAAATTAACAAAACTAGCGCCTATCACCGGATGACCTATGGCGCTTTCTTATCACTGTATTATTTAATAAAACATTGAAAGTTGTATGAATGCCTATCATCAGGATATCTAGAGCGCTAATTTAGTATTTTGATAAATAATTAAACATTAGTTATTCTTACAAGCTCATATTACCAAGTGACCTGGGGCGCTTATAAGCAACTTTATTATTTAATTAATTGCAAATTAACAACACAAGTACCTATCATCAGATACGTGGGTTGCTTGCTGGCCACATTGTTAATTACTTAAACTTTTAGTAATAAAGCAAGCGCCTATCTCCATGTTACGATAGGTATTTACTTGCCACATTTATAATAAAAAAAAAGTTGATGATAAATACAATCTGATCACCAGGTAACTTGGTGTGTTTACTAGCCACTGTGTTACTTAATAAAGTAAAATTTAACACCGCAACCTCCTATTACCAGATGAATTGAAGTGCTTACTGGTCACATCATGAATTAACAAAAAGTTGTTTAATAATACAACCTCACAACACCGTGTAACTTAGGGCACTGACTAGCCAATTTGTTAATTAATAAAGTAAAAATCAACAACTAGGCATCTAATAACAGATGACCCTGGGCGCTTACAAGCCACATTGATAACGATTAATTTATTTATTAGTACCAAATGCGTCATAACAGATGACTCAGGGAACTTTCTAGCCACATTGGTAATTGTTAAAATATTTATTAGTAACACAAGTGCCGATTACCAGATGACTTAGAGTGCTAGCTGGCCACATTGTTGATTAATTAAAAAACTGAATAGCAAAACAAGAACATATCATCAGCTGACGCACAGCGCTTGCTAGCTACATTATTAATAAATAAAACATTGATTAAAAATAGAAGCTTATATCTCCAGGTGACTCGTGGCGCTTAGTATCTAATTTGATAGTTAATAAAGTGAAAATTAACAATAGAGTGCCTATATGAAGATAAGTCAGAGTGCTTAGTGGCCAGAGGCCGCCCAAGTCATAGAGATATAGGGGGGCTCACTATATATATGTACATATATATACACATATATATATATATTTATCTTATTGAGTTATTCGTACTTTAAAAAAAATATGTAATCAATTTAAAATGAGTAAAAAAAACAATATGTATTATTAATTATTATAAACCTACTTAGTATACGTATACACATATTAACTATGCAACAACATACATATAATGACCTTAATTGTCGATAGTTTTTCACGTATTTTAATTGAAACAATCAGCAGCTATGTGAAGATAAAATTAACTTATCATAATTATAAATTATTAAAAACATATATTATGATATTTATCTCAAATACAAATAGATAATTAAAATAATTTTACATTTTTTGTGGCGATTCAAATGTTACTTGTCTTTCAGCATTTTTTAATATAAATTCTCTTAGTAATGGATTTAGATCTATGTTTCGTGCTCTTGATTTGTGTACACATAATAGAACTAGATAAGTCAAACGATTATATACCCAAGGCGCTCAATGCTTAGTAACCCAACTGGTAGAGTGCCTGCACTGATAAATAATTATTAAATGAATAAATCCTAAGCGCTCAATGCTTCATAACCCAACTGATCGAGTACCTGCACTATAAAATAATTTATTATTAAATTGATAAATCCCAAGCGCTCAATGCTTTGTAACCCGACGAATCAAGTGCCTGCTAAATGTATAAACCAAGATAAATGGGTGGCTTCCAGGCCACACTGATGATCAATAAAATATTTTCTCATAACACAAGCTATGGAGATATGCACATGACTTGAAAACAATCAGAAAAATAATTTTTTTTAATACCTTTTATAAAAGCCTATTTGATCCAGAGCTATGACATAAAATGATTCCGCAAGAGAATGCTATCAGCTTGTTCCTATTTGATCCAGAATTATTTGACCTATTCGATGCGTAGTACAGACAAAGCTTTTAGGTTGAAAACATGGTCTTAGATAATAGTTCATTTTTACCAGGTGGCTCCCGCAGCTTGTGGTAGATTTGTATATTTTAGTGACTTGGTATGTAGTAATAAGCTATCGTACTATTATTAGCCACTACATGGTAGCAAAGGGTTAGAGCTAGGGTCTATATGAGTTACTAAAAAAGGCTATTGTGTTTAGTCCCTGCTTTGACCGAATAAGATTGGGCTCCAACAGTCGTCTTAAAGCAGTCCATCGTGAACATGACTTTTACTGGAAATGAACCCTACAATGGTCTGAGGATAGCTCTTTGATTGGTTAACAAGATTTGATTATCTTATAATTGTTTAATTATCATCATTATATTAGGAGTAAACTTCGTTAGAATTATTGGCAAAAATTTAGAATTTTGTTTTTTAACTTTAAACTTGCACTAAGAAGGAGTATATTTTTTAAATAATTGAATAATTGAAAAATACTTAAAAACTTGTTATTAATTTTTTCAATAAATTCTTTGCTTATCCAAAATTTAATTAGCTTCTACGTATTGTACTTGTAGTTGCAAAAATCCTACTTGGTATAGAAGTCTCATATATCTCTGAGTTACGCAAATTAATCATTGCTTTGATATCCATGCAATTTATGTCATTCGTGGACCATTTTTTTTCTTTTGGTTCATTATTCATTAAAAAAAATTTTTTCGTCTTCTATGCTTACTACCTAAATACAATCCGTAAATTTTTTTAGATTGAATACAGAGATTTAAATTAATTTTGCTTTTATTCCTGATCTTAAATTCAACTCTTGACTTCGAGCAGTGCTAATAATATAATTTTTGAACCACACTATAAACAAACAAAGGTTTTGCATGGCAATAGCACCATTTTTTTTTTCTATTATAATTTTTGTGCACTGGTAGCCATATATTTTGTTTAATTTTGCTAATACCTTATCTCTATGCTTCTACAAGTGCGCTTATAAATAATAAAGTGATATTTTTCTCTGTCAGTTTCATCGTGTAAACAATTTGTATAATAGATATGGCTTCACAAAAAGCATTTGCTGCATCAAAAATGGCCTGATTTCGTGGTGAAACTTTTTCATTCCTGTAGGTAAGAAAAAGTACCTTACAGATATCACCAAATCTCAGCAGCAGCTGCGTAACCTCCTCTTTTGACAGATCGTGAGCCTGCTTTAAACTCGGGGATTCACACTTTGAGTACCTATTATCTTTACTGCTTCCAGCCATCAGTGACCAGTACAGGCACCTCATCTGTCATAACACAGCAGCAGACCACGTTGACAGGCAAGAGGCCCACTACAGCGCCACTGCAGGATCCGATGTAGCCAACAATATTATATATTACTAGAACGAGTATCGCTCTATATAGGGTCAGTAGAATAACAAACCAAAAATTGTTGGTTGTGGCAGCAGTGATAAAATTAAAATGATTACACCAGTCCCTAGGAGGTCAGAACCAGCAAATAAGCATACTGCAAGCAATCTTAGATTCCAACTAGGTGCTCCTATGAAAATAACTTTAGTTAGAGGTATGAGCAATAATAGACAAGGCAAAAAGTAGAAACACAGCATAAACATGACTCATCGGCTACTCACGCAGAAGGGGGAGCTGTTTTAGAATTGAGCTAAGGCCAATAGCTATATAATGTACTTAGATACATAGTAATAGTCCATAATATTGTCTTATATGTAGATAAACCTTACAACCGTGCCATGTAAGGTAATCACGTCTGCCTTCTGATGGCCAAATTTTTAATGGTCTCTTAGTATGCAGTAGACAAATGTATAATTATACATATACTTAGAAAAAAGCACAGACTCATATCGATAAATATCGATTTCGGGGGTTGGGAGAGATCCAAAGAATCTTTACGTTTAGTATTATGAATCTTTTGTATATTGGATATTGAAAAAAGAGCATGTACACACAAAGATTCTTTCCCTCTACAAACATGGTGTACGTTCGGCCTTCACTCGCGTGGTGGAGTGACATCACTCGCTTAGCCGAGTGAACTTCGATCGTTCATCGAAAATTCGGGGGAAGAAACTACGTTCACTGGGATTTTATATTGAACGCACTCGTAGAGCCGAGTGAACTTCGAGCGTTCATCTAGAATTAGGAGGAATGAATTGCGTTCACTAAAATTTCCAGTGAACGCACTCGTAGAGCCAAGTGACAGCCTAACCTTCACTGAAATCATCGATGTTTGTATTATTATAGCTCACTCACGACTACATTGTTGTGTAGCTATAGCGATCAAGGGAGATTAGAATTTGCAGCTAGGAAGTAAAATTTTATGTCCTTTCTTATGATGACAGTAACTGTCATACTATTTTGATAGTTGGGATAAGGTAAAGAGAATTCGACTTTAACAATTAAGTTATAAAATTTCAATTTTTTTCAAGTCCTTGATCTGAGAGTCCTGCAAAATATCTTAGTGACCAAATACATGTATTCCATGGAAGTGATCACAACAGCTACATCCAGTGCGGCTAAAATTTTGTGCAGGCAAGTTGACAAAAAGTTTTAAAGTGCTTAATTAACTTGTGGTACCCAGATAAGAGTACACAAAATGATTTTAGAGCTGCCAACATCGGTTTGTGAGACCACCCACAACCTCCCTCATCACTGTATTAGCCAGTTGTAGGCATCTGAATGTCATACTTATCTTGACCCTAGAATACAAAACCAAACTGAATACAGCAACTATTTAATTAACTTTACTGGTCCAAAACCTACATTGTCATGAATTGAAAATGCATTAACACTGCTTTCTTTAAGCCACCAAACTGGTTACTGCAATTTTTTCTAGCATTATCTTAAAGAAAGCAGTGTTAATGCATTTTCAATTCATGACAATGTAGGTTTTGGACCAGTAAAGTTAATTAAATAGTTGCTGTATTCAGTTTGGTTTTGTATTCTAGGGTCAAGATGAGTATGACATTCAGATACCTACAACTGGCTTATACGGTGATTAGTGAGGTTGTGGATAGTCCCACAAACCAATGTTGACAGCTCTAAAATCCTTTTGTGCACTCTTGTCTGGGTACCACAAGTTAATTGAGCACTTAAAAACTTTTTGTCAACTTACCTGCACAAAATTTTAGCCACACTGGCTGTAGTAGTTGTAATCACTCCCATCGAGTACCTGTATTTGGTCACTGTGTTATTTTGCTCTTAGGCCAAGGACTTGAAAAAAATTTTAAATGTCATGACTTTTTACACTCAAGTTCTCTTTGCCTTGTGATAGCAATAATGTAGTTAGTCAAATAAAATATTGAAAATTTTTATAAATATACTTTTTTTACTGCTGACCCAAAATTGTATTTTTAGAATAAGCTTGTAAGATTTGATACAAATGTTGGGTTTCATTACTTATTTCTTTTACACACTACGTTAATTTATAAGTATTATTAAATATAGCTTATTGTTCTGAAATAATAAATGTATTTGTATTAAGCTGATCCAATCTTTAATAAACTACTTATTAATTAGTACCATGATTATTTCATTCATTCACATTTTACCCAATAATATTGTAATAGTACTCTCTCCATTAGTAGAATAGTAATAATTGTTATATATACGAGATAAAACTTTTTCATAACTAGTATATTATTAAGTAGCTGTTGACCTCAAAATATTTATACCATGCAAGTTCAACATTCTTACTTATATACCCATATAAATACACACATGCCAATATCTAATTAGGTATCACTCGGCTCTACGAGTGTGTTCACTGGAAATCTTAGTGAACGCAATTCATTCCTCCTAATTCTAGATGAACGCTCGAAGTTCACTCGGCTCTAAGAGTGCGTTCACTAGAAAATCCCAGTGAACGTAGTTCCTTCCCCCGAATTTTCGATGAACGCTCGAAGTTCACTCGGCTAAGCGAGTGATGTCACGCCACCACGCGAGTGAAGGCCGAACGTACACCATGTTTGTAAAGGGAAAGATTCTTTGTGTGATCATATATGGAAGATATAATGCTTGTATAAAAAGAGCCGCCATCTACACATATACGCCTCTTGATATAATGAAAAAGATGTATTAACATTCGCTTATATACCTATTGGTCATTTAAATTTCTAGTTTACCTACAAGCATTAGTCATATTTCTTTAAAAATTAATAATGAGAACTTATCTTAACTTACGGTGCGAGTGAATGTACGGCTCCTTGGTAGCTCAAGTAGTAGAGCAACTGTCTAGTAAACAGGAAGTTGTGTGTTGGATCCACACTCGGGGAGAATATTTTTCTCATTTTTATTTAATTATTAAGAAAATTTCTTGAAAAAAAAATTATGTAGTGTAGTGTTATAAATCTTTAGTATATTGGATATTGAGAAAAAGGAATGTATGAAGGATATAGAGTGCTTGTCTGAAAAGTGCCGCCATCTATACATATGCGCCTCGTGATAAAGCTATATCAACATTCGCTTGTATCCCTATTAGTCGCATTCAACTTCTAAATTAAACATTCTTTACAGCGAACATCCACAAAAAATATCATACACAATTTTGACAGCAACTTATATCTTATGTTAAATCCGAGGGATCAGCAGCTTTTACCATCATTTACTGTATAATTATTGCACCCCGACTGTGCTCGTGTTAATAGTAAATAATAAGTTTCAGCTCTGATAAGTCGTTGAGATTCCCAACCTCATGTGTCCTCCTTGAATGCAAAAGTATAAAAAATCCCTGCACAGGCCAATATCCACCTTTTCTCTTTCATTAAGTGCTCTTAAGTAACCATAGAGGTTATTGAGTAAGTTCTGTTGCGTCTATTAAGCAAGTTTAAGACTTCATTCAGTAATTTAGCTACGTGTTAGAAGCGTGCATTTCGAACAAATGTAAGACTTAGTTCGATTACTGAGCTGTGTAAGAAAAGCTCGAGAAAACCAGGCCACTGTAGACTTGCCTAAAATGTGAGTCAAAGAAAAACAAGAAAGAATAGACTGTTGACTTGTGTTCCGACGTTAAAAGCAGCACCCCAATTATTATTAATGCTACGAGTACTTTGACGTATGATTAGAACCAGCGTTTTAAACATTGTAAGATCTTGCGACTGCATACGAGTACGTGCAAGTAGTGGGTAACTAACGATGAAGATGTAAGTTGATTTGAAAAAAAATTGCGAACTTGAAACTTTATAATTTATATTTCTTTTAATAATTAATTATTTCTGGCGTTATCAAATCCATTAAATCATCAGATAAGACAGAACTTAGATGTTGGTTTAATTTTTTTCTTCGTTTAATTATTTCAAGAATCAAAATTTTGTTTGATACTACTGCATTATATAAGACACCAGCGGCCCCCCGTCT
Organism: Copidosoma floridanum; assembly: GCF_036245765.1. NCBI lineage: Eukaryota > Metazoa > Arthropoda > Insecta > Hymenoptera > Encyrtidae > Copidosoma > Copidosoma floridanum. The sequence goes on from NW_028321881.1 coordinate 14,745,257, forward strand.
CGGCTTCGCCCGAGACTTACTAAATGGAACACCGTAGTGTGTTGACATGTAATTTGAAACGTTTTCAGTTAGAAATTCCACATCTATTCCTGACACTTCTCATAACAAAAATCTTCTTATTTAAAACGTATTTGTTCGAATTTATACAGTTTATTTGGTCAAATAGTTAGCTGTGAAAATTAAAAAAAATATAATTATGCTGAAAAATACCGTGCGTTCCTTATGCCATAAAATAATCGTTGGCCATAAGGGGCCGTTACTTTAGAGTTTCTCCCGCACAATCTACGAAAAGGGCTATTTTTCAAAGCTGTTAAGATTTGAAACTCCCAAAAAATATATATAAAAAAAAACATTCTTGTCTCTTGTCTCACAACTTTATTACCAGAGCAACAAAGTCTAGGAGCTTAATCTCTACATTTTTTATCGCCACAAAAATACAATAGTAGTTTTCCTACGAGTTTGAAAAGTCTTTGTTTGCGAACCGAGAGGTTTGCGGCCCGAGCTGAAGGCGAGGTCCGTAATGATGTTCGTAAAAGAGACTTTTCGAACGAGTATCGGAAAACTGCTTTTTTCCTTGAGGAAGTACCAGCCTCTTAAAATCACCCGAGGGCGAAAAATACATTTTCTACTTATTTGAAAATCTGAAAGATTCAAGAAATTACTGTGAGGGTACAGTGAAAAGCTGATATCTTACGTTATGGATTCCTTATTTGTCAATTTTTGATATTGCTGTTCCGAATCTTGATAAATCTTCTGCGTCAGTTTCTTGACGCCTAAAATTGTATTTATTAGGTACACTTGAAGTTTTTCTTCCAATTCACCCTCTTGCGACTTTTAGCATGCTCAAGATTTTTGTGACCCCTAAAGGCTGTTTTCTGTCAACTTTGTTAGGTTCGATATATTTGTTAGCAACGTAGTTCGACGTCCGATGGCCCTAAAAAAAACCTGTGAGCTTCTTAAGTAAACTCTTTCTTGATTGAAGTTTACAGCAATTGTGACTACCTGGATATCTCAGAGTGATCTTTTGTTGCCTGCTGTGGGAGCCCCAAACTGACCTTGAGACAAATTACTAAGCCCAAAGCTTTTGAGCTAGTTGTAGTGATCTTTCCTAACGTCTCCTGGTATAACTTCGAAGATCGGTGATTCCTGGTTAAATGCCTGTCGAGAGGGTATAGGATTGTCGGTCACCGGGGTTCCCAGCCTTGCGAAGAACAACTTCACTCATGACGACTGCCAGTGAGTGACTGACTTGGTTTAATAGTGGCCGTCTGTAGTTAACATAGTCTTTTAGTCAACGAATTGCTTTCGGAAATGGTAGTAAAAATGTATTTGTTGGCAAGTTAGCTTACACTTAGGGAGCCCTTAAAAGAACCGATGAGATTAATGGTTTAGTATGGAACAGAAATACTTATCATGGCCTCAAAAAGGGCCAGTGATAAAACTTCAGCTATTCCTTATTATTATAATTCTTCTTGATGATGAAGAGCTGGCTGTGGGTAGTTTGACTCTTATCCTTGAAGTCCGTGATGGAGGAGGTACGCCGCGGACCAAAGAGTATCTCGGTTTTGGGTCGTTCCCCGGCTAACCAACCGCTTATCGTTAGTCGGGAAAGTGGGCCTAGAGAATACCTTCTCTGTGGGTATGCCGTTGGGACAACCACTGAAAATGAAGTCGTTGTGGCTGCCCATGCTCCTCAGCACTGTCTTCCCTGGCTTTTATTTGTAGAAAAAAATTCTCTTTACTGCACCAGACCGGATGGTAGAACGGCCACATAACTGTGAAGTGTTGGAGCAGGTTGTGCTCTCGCTAGACTCGTCTCCTGGTATTCCGCCATAGACGTTGTGGGTTATAATTTCTTATTGGTGACACTCGTGTTACCTAAAGTTTCAGGGTGATAGTAGACCTAGATCACTGGCCCATTGGAAAAGAGTGTCGTCGGTAACCGCGATACCCTGCTGCACGACTATCATGTACATTCCCGGTGCAGCTTGATGAACTGCCGGGATAAACGACTGCAGAAATTTTTGAGACGCTCCGGCCTACTATAACTACATTTATTTAATTCTGTTGCAGGTAGCTCTGATTTTATATTGACGCCACCTAGTGGATCCTACGGAACCAAAATGATAAGCTGGCGAATTTTTGCAAATTTTTGAGCTTGTTCATTGCTATTGTTATTAAATTTTTTAAGATAAAAACTTTACTAAAACCATCTGGAAAGTGTCAAAAATTGGTATGCAAAATTTCAGCAAAATTGGTTCAGTAGTTGTCGCGGTTAAGGATTACAACGTGGTCTTAGCAACTTTGCTTTATATATTAGTAAGATAAATTTAAACAGTCAATAGAATGCCATCTTGGCATACTACTTACTAAAACCACTTTTTAATATATCATTTGGTGGAACCTAGCACCACGACGCTAAGGGAACGATTTAAAAAATAGTATGCTTCGAGTAAGAGGAAATAAAGCCTTTAGGCCGATGGTTAGTTCGTGGTGAACAAAAATTAAATTTATTTGTTTGTAGAACGAATTTACGAGTTCCGTCTTTTACTTATAGTCTGGCAGAATCAGCCGCAAATACGGAAATTTCTGCAGAAAAAGTGTTTTTATAATAAAATTCGCAATAAACAAAACAAACCTATTCAAGTTAAAATTTTTAATGGATTTGGAGGCTGCAATACCTACCTCCATTTGAAATTTTAGTTCTTAATTTTATATTTAACGCGAGTTGTTGAATTTCGAAAAATGGCTAAAAAACATGGTTTTTAATAATTTGTGCGTAATCTAGTGAATTGATTGGGATTTTAAAAAATTTATTATGCTTCTTTGTTTATTGCAGATTTTTAGTATAAAAACACTTTTCATCGTCAGTCGCGTCGTTCTATGGTAAATCGCATTAAACCGGTTTTAACAGATTTTGACTTTTTTTTTGACAACCGCGCTGCAACTCAAAAGTTGTACGAAATTAATATTTTCTTTCTTACGCAAAGACATGTTTAAAAAACCTTTCCAATTATTTGTATTAGATTTTAGGATGCAATAGTAGAATCTGCCTGACAATTAGAAGTTCGGACGTAACACAGAAACAGTGTTAAAGTCCTAAACATGAAGGTCCATCTGCCACACTGTCCCTTGACCCACTGTGATTGCCATTGCTCGAGATGAGCAGTCTATTCTTTATATAGCTATGACATAACCTCTATTATCAGTAAATTAAACACACGTTATTTGCTGTGTTCAAGTTGATAGTGGGGGTATGTGACTAGCAAGAAGGCAAGCTCAACTCAAAGGGTGATGGAGAGAAGATAAAAAACCTCTGGTTTTAAGTAAAAAGTATTTCTACGTACACTTTTTTTAAACGTGGTGCTGTATACACAGATATTCTTTCTGTTCTGAAATGATGTACTGCCATGAGCTACAGGCTATTTTTGATAGCGCTCTCGCCAGCCCTATTAGAACTGGCTGTCACTTTTAACACTCATTCTTGTAAAAGAATTCCGAAATTTTGCCAACGGCAATTACATAAACTACTTTTATTCCATACTATATTTTAGATTTAACGTGCTAAGGCCCAAAAATAGAATTGTTGACCAAAAACGAAATAATGAGTTTCTTCGATAACGTTAGCAACAGCTACTAGTAATGATTAATGCTGCAGTGCTAACATAAATAGTAGAAAATCCTAGTTATCTTCGCATAATGCTATAAAGCATTAAGTGTCTGTAAGATATATTCAATTTAACAAAGCGTGTGCTACAAACCTGACATCATGCAACACACAAAAAAGGATAAGCGCAAAGAGTTTATTACGTTCGTGCATTAAAATTAAGGTGGCTCCAGCGCCTAGTGCCGTATCAAAATGGGGAGACTAATAATTAATCATTATTTTCTTTAAAATATGGTACAAAATTATTGTAGAGACTGTTGTAAGCCATATTCTACATTTTATTTGTTACTTTAGTGAGTTAATATAAAAAAACAAAAAAGTTTTATAGTGCCTTAATTGATAAACTGTTACGGTACGCTCCTTAGTTCAAGAGTAGTTATACTTATATATATGTACTCTGCAGAATGCAGACAGCTGAGAGCTGACTTGCACTCGCAACTGTATACTTAGTCTCCGATTATTTAAAGATTTTGTTCGATAACAAGACACTTTTCTCATGTCATCGAAAACTACGTAATAATATATACAAGATAGTATGTTTTTTATACCTTACGGGTTATTTATATAAGTGCAGCAGTAGGTTGTATATCGCGTAAGCTTGCATTTCCTATCTTACCCGTCTTAAAACTACGATTTTGTAAGCATGATTTCTTACAATTTTCATCGTCAACCTTAATTTTTTTTTATACGAATAGAAAGATGGGAATTCAAAGAATATAATTCAATTTTATTAACCTCGGTTGGGTTATTTATAATTTTAACATTGAGGCCACTGGAGCCACCTTAAATACTGCCCGAATAGCGCACGCTCTGATACTAAACCCACTCAGAATTGGATAACTAGCACACAATAGTTTACCACTTTAATGTATTAGCAGTGCATACTGCCCCTGTAGCTCTCGCAAAAGAGTGTGCGCTATAATAATACTCACCAATCACAGGGTTGGATAACTAACCTGCGCTAGTTTACCTAGACAGTACGTTCTGCCCTCATAGCGCCTGATTAAAGATCTTGCACTGTGATAACACTAAACTCCCGCAGAGTTGGATGACCAGTGTGCGCTAGGTCACCACGATCGTGTTTTGGCAATGCGCTTTGCACTAATAGTGCCTGCTAGAAAAGTACACGATAAAATGATACTGAACAACCGCAGGGTTGTATGACTGGTGTATGTAAGTTCACCAGAAAAATACGTGCTGCCCTAAAAGCACCTACTAGAAGAGCGTGCACTATGACAATACTGAACTCACGCTCAAGATAGCTTAACTGTTACGCTACTGTAGCTTGACTGACTCAAGCATGTACCTATCAGGCTAGCTTAGCCTGAAATCCAAGCAGAAACTGCTTGACAACCGCAGGCAAACGTGATTGGTCACAAACCAAGCAAAGTGTGCTTATTCAAGATAAGTCATTAATGGAACTTACACTTTTGGAACTAAGAGCAACATTGTTTTTTCTCTGTAGCTGCAGAATTTAACTGACATCAACGCATGTATTTATCTGTACTATTGAAAGTATTTACAGCTTTGACTGATACGTATTTGTAACTTTAAATAAAAATAGTGATTCAATCTTATAATAATAGAGCATGTAAGAAGAACTGTATTAAAAAATTAGAAATTAATAATGGCAGCAAAGTTTTTTATAACATATGCAATATATTCAAACTATGGTAAGAATACACCTGTTTACAAAGTGAATCTTGAACACCTTTTATAAAACGTACGATTTTTACGTTTTACTGCCTTACAACTACATTTTTATTAAAAAATATATTTATTGAAGATAATACAATTATTACCGTTTTCCCATGAAATACATGGATAGGTATCAAGTAAATTCGAGGTATTTTGCAGAATTTACGTTTTTTTTTGTTCAACGTGACATGCATACACATGAAGCAGTCGTTTTAAACGGAAGTATTAGCATGTAAACTGACTTTTTTTTACTAATATGCAATTTATTATTACTACCCATATTTATTACTAATATTTGATCAATAAAGTTTTGTAATCAATTCATTTAAAGCCTACGAGTAACAAAAAATATCAGCAGATGGTGAATCTGGAAAATAAATGCTTCACAAATAATCGTCAATATGTTTAAATATACAAATTACCACTTACTTTTAGATATGCTCGTTTAAGTAAACTGCTATTAGCTTATGCTTTATATGTTTTACTCTTGGCATAAGGAAAAAAAAAAAATTGGTGGTCCATTTAAAAGTATTTTGTCATCAAGTAGTCAATCATTTTTCCATCTATGCAACAAAAAACATTCTTATCGATTCCAGCCTCTGCAAAAAACACATTTATCGACATCAACGTTTTTCATACACGTATTTTATTCTCTATTGACGTCTTTGACAATGTGATTCATAATATGTGAACAATTTTTTACTTCGTTCACACTCATTAATACAACACATGTCGAAAAAGAATTCTCTAAGTTAAAAATATTTAATTACATTAAACTTTACCTTCAAACTGTTTAATAAATTTTTGTAAGTTCCATTGAGTAAGCAAAGATTTAAAAAAATCATTCATAGCTACATGCGAGAATTTTCATAAACAAAAATGTAAATTTATTTTAAGCTTGTAACTAAGCCTAAACACAGCAGTAGTTATTTAGTTATTCTTCAGTTTTAAGAATATCCGCATCAATCCTAACCTTCAGATCAGATTACTACCACATGTAGAGCGAATATAGCAGGAATATAGTTTTCAAATAATACAGGCATAATTTAGCTAATAACTGTATCAAACTGTTTATCAAAAATACACAAATGCTTAGTCGTGTAACAGAGGTGTAAGTGAAGAAGTAGATACTTGGATTTGGAGAGCACGTATTCCGTTACCTACAAATAAAGCAAAAAGCGCCGCCACTCTTATCCGGCAGTTCACAGTATTAATGTGAGCTGCATCAATGATTTATCCTTACCAAGCACTTTGCTTGGTTTGTGACCAGTGACGTTTGCCTGGGGTTGCCAAGCAGTTTCTGCTTGTCTCTCAGGCTAACTTAGCTTGACAGGTACTTGCTTGGGTCGGACAAGCCACAGCTAAGCTATCATGGCTGCATTTGATTTTCAGTGCATGAATGTGGTTTTTAGACCAAAGGTATACTGTATACATGATAAAATACGTATTAACACCAATTCAAAAAACATTTACATTCAGATGCTTCAGAAATCAACTGTTAACTGTCACGATAAAAAGTTCAAGGTCGTTAATCATTAGAGTAATTAGGGTGAACTTGTCAAAGCCAATACATTTTGTAATATTGTTAAACGTTTTAAAATAATCGCCATACCGTTCTTTGCAGATCTTAACAATTAAATTTAAGGTTTCTGGAATACTCAATTCCAACACCAGCCTATTTTCCGAGTACGTTATTTTATTTATTCGATCAAAACGCTAATAAAAGAGAATGTGTGTCGGCGATATTTTTCAATTTGAGCTTGCACGAGTAGTCATACATACTTTGCGTATATAATGCCTGTATTTTGAATTTGCGTGTCGGCTGAGGGCACAGGGCGTTACATTATTGTAATTTTAAAAACGTCGCTCTCCCTCCCTTGCATTTTACATTCAGAGACGCAAAATTGTGGTGTTCTACCGTGCGAGAAAATGCTCAAGCAAGTTAAAATTCAATCATAAGGAGAATACTCTTTCACAAACTGATAATGAAGTTCTTCATCGAACGCTAACGAGTAGAATATAAAGGAAATAATGAAATTAGAATCTCCTCAGGACAGAAGGTTGACGTTACTATTGGGCATCAAAATGAACAACAAAATATGTCGTGAGCCTTACACGTTTGGTTTGTTTAAAAATTTAAAGCTGAAATCGTTATTTTTATTGAAATCTGGATATGTTCTGGTTTTATGAATGATCGCTCGATGCGAAATTCGAGTTATGACTCGGGAAAAAAATTTTTGGAACATTCTTCATTATCCTTTAAAAAACTCAGTTTAAAATACTGCAGAAAAAGTAGATTTTATGTGAGCTTTGCTAGCTTGACAGTTACAATCAACTCATTGCATTATTGTATTACAATAACTGTAATTGTCTTTTGAATTTCTCGAAGTAAATATTTCATTGAAAATCCAGATAAGTAGGCACCATACTGTAGAGGTCAGAAGCATTGATATAGGTAAGAAGCATGAAGACTTGATTTTTTTAAATTTGATAAGTTTGTTGATAAAATTGTATTTTATTAGTCATTAGTTTTTGCAGCGCTATGCGTGAGAATATTGAATTTTCTTGTAAACGACTGGAGATCGTAAGCAGCCGGGAAAAGATAAAAGCTTGATTGAATTAAAAATTTAGCCAGCCATTGGCTAATGGGCATAATAACAGTCAAAAGAAATGGATGTTATGGCGTGGCGCCGTTTCGCATTCGCGCAATGATACCTGTGCGCCTAACGCTAGCTTCTCCTGATACTGAAAACCTTTTTGTTTAATTTATAGAATCTCAGAATTGTGGAAACATGGTTTCGTATCGTGTTCGAGCTAACGTTTGTATTTTTAGGAAATAATTGGTGTAAAGCCAACTGGGAAAAGATTTTAAATGTTGAATGAAATTTAAATTCAAATATGATATCGCTTACGAGTCGTGTAGTGTTTTCTGTGATTAACTGACACTAAGTTAGTGAAAATTCATTGATCTAATTATATTCTAAGAAACGAACATTCGAAAAATTTGAACAGGAAGACAGATTTAAATGAGGTTTTGTTCATTCGATTTGTTAAAGCTTTAGAAAACTTAGTGAACTAAATTAATTTAGAATAAATAAAAAATATGCAATTTGCATGAATAAAATGCATTTTAGAATTGCATTTGAGATTGATCGTAAATAATTGATTTACGATTTGGTTAATAAAAATAAAGATGATTCCAAACTTGTTACTTGGAGATTTTGGGTTTAAAGGACAAAATTGGGGTCTGAGGTACGCAGTGCCTAGATAAAAGGGTATTTCTGCCATCTTCTGGAATTTTTGTGAAACTCATTACATGATCGGTCCAAATTCCTTTTTTGAAGGTTTATAGAGTCGCTGGACACGAATATTGTAATAGAACTGGTGTCCGATGTACCTGGTGCCCAGAGTGAATGGTATCCACATTGCCTCCGTGAATTTATATTATTAGATGATTTTGACTAAAATTTTGCACATGCTTGTAAATGATGCACTCAAATGTTGTACAAAAAGTGTTAACTCTGATGGCCAGTCTTACAAATCAAATTTCCTGAAGCTTATTTTTTTGAATTCGGTGGTTTTAATGCAGTTGGTAACGGTGTCGCTATTTATAAGGATGTATAAGGATGAAAAATAGATGTTGAGTGTTTTACGTATACTTCTTCTTTTTAGTATAATGCTATAAATATGACTTAAAAATTTTTTTCAAAGCTATACAAAATTAAAACAAACAAATTTCAAGATTTTGTAACGTACTAATCGATGTATCATTTGCATCTACAACTTAATTTTATAACACAAAATTTAACAATAAGACTAATTTCGTCGCGATATTAAGGTATAGTGACCCCACAAAAATCTCCGAGTACTTCATCAAACGATTTTAGACAAATTACGTATTGAATTTTCCGAAAACTCTAAAAACGAGGGGAAAACTGTTCACTCTCGGCACTTAGTACCATTGACACCAATTTTGTTACGATATTCGTGTTTAGTGACCTCAAAAACCTTCAAGGAACAAGTTTAGCTAGTTTCTTCGCAAATCTTTGCTTGAAAATTTCACTGAAACAGCAATGATCACAATACCCTGATAAATCAATGAAATTTTTCAAAAAAAATCTGTAAATTTTTTACGGCACTCAACTAAAGCAGTTACAGTAATCATTAGAATAAGAATGAGTTTTGAAAAGTTCGAACGTCCTAAGGACATTCCTTACAGTTAGTTATCTGTGATTAATTTTCTTAAATTTTGGCTATACGTTCCTATTATTGTTATAATACACTGCATTACATTTCAAGTCGTTCATCTATTTTTTTTTTTTTTTTTTGGAAGTATTAGTTACAGTCACTTAAACAGTGACTGGCTCGCGAGGAAATTTCCATGCAGAGGGTACCAAAAAACCTTTTTTTGAGCAGTTACTGCGATTTTATACGTAGGAGGAATGTGACACTTTGCTTTCTGAAAGCAGGGAGTAACGTCGTGCCATACTTTTCGAGGGAATATAGAAAAAAATTGCATTTGCAGTGAAAATATTTGACCGTCCTCCGCATGGTTGCTAACTTCAGCTTTGGCTCGGATGGCAATTCACAGTTCTTACCTAGAAAGAAATACCGTACTATTTCTTCTTGTGCTGTAATGTACTATTTTTTTCAGTTTTTTCATTTTGAAAGCCCCCTTTTTGTGACATATAGTAATTTTTTGGCATCTTTTTGTTATATTTTCACCAGGTTCTTATAAACTGAAATTGTTATATTTTAAATAATTTTTCTAGCCCTCCCGCAATTTTTTTTTATTTTCGTGGTGAGAACTCTTACCAGAACAAGATACATAACACGATATCAGCTCTAGATTACGAAGTCGAAATCGTCTGCACGAGTTACGTATACGTTTTTGGAATACTATAACTTTATTTATCTTACTTGCGTTACTGAAATAATTGCGAGCAATAACATTGTACAGGCTTTTTAATAAACTTGACAGTACTGAACTTTTCACCCTTCCATGATTAAGTCAATATGCATATGGAGAATGTAGAACATGTAGACTTGCAAAATTACGATACAGTGTAAACTAATATGTAAATCTTAATTTTTAATCATTACATAATCATTATGAAGTTAGTTAAATGCTGGTATTGCTGCCATTATGTAGATTGGTACTACAGCTCGCCCGTGAATGTGTCACTGGCCATCCCAGAATCAAATAATTCATAAAAGCCAATATAAGAACATGCGTAAAAAGTGTATGAATAAGTTTTAATTTTTAAAGAAGGTATAATAGTAGTTTTGGTCAGAAATGTACATCTCTTCAGCGTGGTCCTTGAGCCCAAGAGCGGTTACGAAGCAACGCCGAAGAGACTGTGGAGACCATCTTGATCGGTTGTAAATTTTTGGCGAACCTTATTGTTTCTATTAAGGGACACCAACCCTTTAAAAACACCCAAAGCAGAAAAAAAAATTTTTTTAAACCCTACTTTTGGTGTTATCATTTTCATAATGATACCGTACATTATTGATTACACATGTAATCATCTCACTTTAAAAGATATACCTCTATAGGCTCGTTATGCGCAAGAGTAAACCAACGATTTCAGATTGGTGACCTTGAGAAAATGTGTGACTGAAGTAGATTTTGCATGTTACCCCCCTTTACCCTATCTCTGCTCGTAGGGCCGCTCCATGCCCTTTTCCCTCTACACCATACCATACACAGAACAGCTTACATTTTGAAATTTACTATATTTTTTTTTTTTTTATTTAACCAAATCTTAAAAAAAAAAAAAGGAACACTTTCCAACTGAATTTGAACCCCCGACCTCCTGCACCCAAACTGAGTCCCTTATCCACTTTCCTATGAGTGGTCCCGATATTATAAATTCGATTACTTCTTGTTACGGTATGGTTCTTAACTTATTTTGAATGTCAATTATCATGTACTGTTTATTAACTAATTTTGTTTGATTATAAATCACATTAATAAATAATTTACTTAATAAACAAATTCTATTAGTTCAATGTTTTTTTGAAAATTTACAAATAAGTTAATTTTAGCAAAGCAGCTCTCCTGTGTAGTAATAAATATTTATTTATTCATAACTTATTTGTTACTTTTACAATAAACAAGTAATTATTTGTACTATTTTCTCATCTTTCTTCAAAATTTTCTAAACATCAATTTTGTATTTTATGAATACATTAACTGATTTTTCTTACTAGTTCACCGAAAAATTCAAATTTTGGTGGCAGTGTATAGAGACGAAAGCCAATGTTCCTTCTCTATCGACGCAACATCTATATCGCGTAGAGGGGTTGGGAGAAAAAACTTCCTCCCCCCTACTTCTTGCTTGAGAGAGAGAGAGAGAGAGAGAGAGAGAGAGAGAGCGAGAGAGAGAAAGAGATAGTGAGCAGCAGTGCTCCACTGCCCCTTACTTCTTCTTGTTTGAGAGAAAGAGATGGATAGAGCACGAGCAGCAGTGCAAAAGTGCATAAGTATTAGCTAATAAATGTTAAAATGTTATTGATATGCAAAAATATTGAATAAATAATAACATTTATAAGACTTCATTTTGTACCTAATAAAATTCAAAGGATTTTTAATTAAATTAAGTTATTCTGACCGACTTCTGCTTTCCGGTCCTGTTAACGTTCGCTGACCAACAACCCTCGCTTCGCTTGGGTCGTAAATGTTAGTAAATGATACAGGCCCTTCACTTTTGCCCCAAACATAACCTATCATCATACTCACCATTGGAGCTAATTGTTGTCTGATGGCTAATGAACCATGAATTTTTAGCCGAAGTAGTAAGAAAATAACTATGCATAACACGGGATGTTACTTCATAATTCGCTCCCGGCGGTGAAGCAACTTCTCTGCAGGAAGCGGACCATCGAGTTTCGTCCCTTGTAATGTAATGTACTATTTGTTCTATTTTATTCTTTCATAATTGGTCCATTTTTCGTTGAGGTGATTTTTTCACTTTAGGACATTCATCGCAGTTAGTGGGGTAAAATTTCACAAAGGTACGAGAAGCGCAAATGTATACTGTAACGCTAGCAATTATTTTTTGCCTATTGATGTACTCTCATACACACTTCTACGCGTACTTGATCCTCTTCTTCCTTGTATTATTAAAATAATGATTCGTGGATTTATTAAAAGATTTATTTAAAAACTATTTTTTATGCCAAAAAATTGGGAGATTGCTATACATCATATAAATGCCATGTTTACCTAATTCTGTTATAATGTTGCTACATGTGAAACTAAGTTTTTTTCGAAGAAAATACACATAAAACAATGATATAATTAAACGAACTGCGATTTTCTGTGTGTATTGCTTATGATATATCGAGTACAACTTGAATGTTTAAATAATTCTTCTCAAGAAAATCTATGTGCTGAATTTCCCGAAGGAACCTTCATTCGCATGTAATGCTACCCTATTAAAGAAAGCGGTACAATAGGATAGTCAATCTTATGCTTTTAGATACAATTACATTTTGGGTATTAAAAATGGACTAGGAATAAGTGTGTGAGCGTATGTGACAGATGTGATTGTGATTTTAGAGATGTAATTAGCGTAGGCGATGGAAAGTTGTTTTGAAATCATCAGAAAATTTGATGAAAGCGCCCAGTCTTGTATTGGCCAGCTTACACATTGCTTATATTGTATTGTGCCCTAATCTATTTTTTATCATCGTTTATTTATTAAACTAATAATTCAAAATATTTATTGAAACCACATCTAATTAACGTAAGTGTTTTCATTCCAACTATGATTGCACCACCTTCGTACACAATATTATTTTATAGGAGCATATTTGTATTAATAATAATATTTTTCAGACATATGGTTGTACTTTAAACCCACGGGCAGTAATAGTAGTTTTTATTATATAGGTGCTATCGACAACAAAGCTGTTTTGTGGCTCGAGGGACCTACATAGTGAAATCCAAGCTAGGGTCTACAATGTATCCCCAGTCCGATGACAGTTAGGTGGCAGTCTTGCTTTTCCTACCAAGGGTGTAGTCTCAGTCCAAAATTGTCCAAAAATGCCTTGAGATAGGGGAAAACAATTTTTACCTTACTTTCTTATGAGAAGAACTGACATAAAAACTTACGAAAATTTTAATGCCTGTTATTGATTGATAATGAATTATCAATTTTTAAGTTCTAATATAACAACTGGCATAAGACTTTACGTTAGTTTTATAAATTATTGTTAGCTGGGAAGTATTACGTTATTTATGATGATGTAATGGTAGCACATAATTTATTATTATCTTTTAAAATGAAACACAGCGTACGACTCTTTGGTATATATTTACTTCAATGGTATATCACATCGTTGTCTGGGAGAAACAACAGGAAAACTAAAGCATTAATCGGATGACATAAAATCTAATGAAAAAAAAAAATAACGTAGGTTGTACAGTACTGAGCTTAAACGTTAAATAATTTCTTTATAGGTTTCTAAGCTTCTTAATGATTTGGAAGAAAATAAATAAATGAAAATTTAATCTATTTTATGAATTCATAACTAAATAAGCCTTCTTGGAACATTGTATTGACAGCTAACAAAAATATTTAATTTAGATGTAATGGTTTTTTAATAATACTTTTTTAACGCTATACAATACCTGCTGTACTTAGTTTATGTAAAAACTCTTGAAATTTCACATGCCCCATGAGGCTGCTAAAGAAACTCGCATTCTCATTTACTACTCTGAATTAATTGGAATTAAGCTATCCACGTTGTCTCAAATACCGTGTTATGCGGTTTATGTTTAAAATTCCGAGTTGCTCGGTTTTTACCTGAAGCTGAATTATCCGGTTTTTGCATAATATCCTGCATCATCCGGTTTATTATCTCTTAACTGACATCCGATTTATTAACGCTATTGTGAATTATCCGGTTGCTTTTCTTAGGTGGTGACACGCAGTTGTTTATACTAAAAAATCGTAGACAAATGGTACACAAAAGAGATGACGCCCCTTGAATTAAAAGTATAAAAACATCTGTATTTTATATACTGAATGAATTTAAAAAAAATTTTTTTATTAGGTTAACTTGATTTATTTTTATACTTTCATTAGTGTATTATTCAAAAAACTTATGTTTGTTAATACTATCTAGCGGGAAATGAAGAATCTTACGGTCAGAATCTTATTCCTACGTAATAATTTCTATGTTTCATTGATTCATAACGCATTTTTTTACCCCACATTTAATCCTAATAGAGTTTAAAGAACTGCAATAAACTACATTTACTTTTTAAATAACGTATATTACAAGAAAAATTATTTAAAACTTCTTATTGTAAAGATGCAGTAATTGTAACAGTGGTAGTAATATCCACTTTGTTCTTAAATAATATAATGGAATATCAAAAAAATTTCTATTTATTAAATCAATTAAATTGCATACATTTAGAGACCATATATTTTTCTTGGAGAACGGAGATTCGTAGTAAAAATTTTTACGAAAACGGTAAAAAAGTACATATCTCAGGATATGATAAACAGATTCTTAGTAATTTTTCACAATTGTAATTACGGAAGTATTATTACTAGTAAATTAATCATATAAGCTCACCATACAAAGGTACTTTGCGCCATAGGTACATAATATAATACATCCTACCTCAGGCGGTTTTAAGAGGCTGGTGTGCCCTCAGAAAAAAAAGGAATTCGGCATATAAGTGCCATTGCTCTGCGGCTACCGTACGTCTTTCAGTCCGTGCTTTGCAGGTCTTTCGTGTCGCAAAATACCTGGAGGGGACATCACTTATGATACAAAACTACTGTAGTAAAAATCTTTCTTTAAAGGCAGTCTGGAGATGGTTAAAGTTTCCAACTTTATCGATGAGGTTACTGTAACTGTACAGCTTTATAACATTTTTTCTTTAGCAGCTAGCTATTTTATTGGAAAGATTAGAGGAGATGCTCATTCTTAACACTTTAATGAATACATCAAGCCCATACTTGGCAAAATTGATTAGGAATTAAAATTGAATAGTGAAAAATTAGATGTTAGATTAATAAGGTGAAATCTAATTTTCACTTGTCTTCTTCACGTTTTGATAAATCTTGCGATGATCAAGCGATTCTTATCCCTTGTAAATTCAGGAGTGTGCGTCCTTTTTATTTCTAGAAAACTGTGACATCTTTTTATTTTAATTAAATGTAGAATTTTACAGTTATATGATTAAATTACATTGATATTGGTACAATTAAAAATACATCTGCGTTTGTTTTTCGTCTTTCATTGCTGTAAAAGCTTATGTGAAACCATTATAAAATCATTTTATTTTCAAATTAATTTACACTTGCTAAAAATCGTTGTTGTTGTGTATGTGCGAACTGTATAAGAATATTGACTTTTTAAAAGACTAGTAACCTTCTGTCTACTATCCCCCCCCCGTCCCAATAACCAAACATGACATCTTGGCGATCCCTTCTTTTCTAAATTGGGCATGTATGAGTGGTATGTTTTGTATAGTGATGATCATAGCCATACGTATACTTATTTGTATTGAGCAGCAGAACACAAACATTGTCTGCTATAATTAGTAAATTCTTTAATAAATACGAGTTAACCCAAATTTATAGAAAAATGTATATTCTTGACCATATAATTTTTTTTTAAATCGAATTGTACTTCTTTATTTAGAGGTCAAAGTAAAAATTTATTCAATTAGTTAACAATCATTCCCTGAATATATTTCTGCTTAGTGCGTTTTTGCAGACGATGTGCAGTGTTGACAAATAAAGAAAAAAGGGCGAAAATTCGTGCTTCACCAGAATTTAGCCTTAAAAAAATCGTTCTATAGCTTATTTAGTTTGTTTCTTTGCGCTCTATGAGAAACAAATCCCTTTTTTGTGCAACAAAACGATATATATATGGATGATTCTGCCATAACTTCCTCAGATCGACTTGAAAAATTTTTTAAAAAGAAGTTGTTAAAAAAATTTTTTTATGGTTTTTCTACTGTACACAACATCAGTAACAGTTAACTAAAGCAATGCTACTATCAAATTTGCTGGTCAAAAGTTCTACGAAATTTTATAAAAGTCAGATTCATCGATTTTCGAAAAATTGTATCACTTTCTAGCACAAATAGCTAAGCTCCTTCAACAGTTCAAGTGGTTCTACTGGGCTAAAATGATAGCTGGGATCAAGACCTATTGATTGAAAAAAATTTTGTTCGATTTTGTGCCTTCCTTCAAAAGTTACAGCCGTTTCAATTAGAGCGTAAATATCGCTAAGAACGTGATTTTGGCTGAAATTCATTATTTTTCATAAAGTCACTACAACTTTTCATTCGGGGCATAAAATTCAAAGATTTTTGTTTTGATCATTAAGACTATGTTTTTGTTTCCATTGAAGCTCAGATACAGCCACCTAATGAAGTGCATCACTTGGCTACCAACGTTGGAAACAGCACCACTGTTTTTGCATTTATGTAGCGAAAAAGGGCCAACTGGACGAAACCCCGAGGAATATCTCTCTTCTTTTAGCCCAGCAGTGACAAAAAAAAGTTTGGCTGGGAGTGACTGCTCTAAAACGAAAAAAACGGCACTTTAAGGTGAGGTAGGGTCGGAATGGAATTTTCAAAGTTTGTAGTGCTCGTACTACTCAAAGACGTATTACAATGACTTGTCCACCCATAATTTATTTACTAGCCTCAAATGTAATAAGAAACTGTAGTTTGCATACCTGCAGACGCACACTGAGTGGTTATTCCATGGGGGTCAGAACGGAATGAAATGCTTGTACGCGTGAAATACGCAAAAACAAGAGCTTGAATATTCGAGAGGTAACACCTTCAGGTACTACTGTCGTAAGGATTTATTCATTTTAGTCCTATACTTTAAAAAGTGATCATTGGTTAGCATTTCGAATCCAAAAAGTTACTAGTTTGAACTGATTACATATGCGGACAAAATGTATGCAGTAAAAACTCATTCGTCTTTGTCGATTTTTGGTGTGACTAAGGTACAAATCTAATTATCAATAGCTAGAGTATATAATGCTAATATGCCAAAGTGGCACATAAGCCTTATTTTTTACTGGTGAAAGCTTTCATGAGTGAAATTGAGTTGCGGACATGGGTCGGAATGGAAAATTTGACTCTAAGTGATCGATTATCTCAATGAAGTGATCAATATATTGGTATAAGATAATATGTCAAATAAAGTCCACTACGTTTAACACAATTTGACGATCTTGAAGTTTTGGATTTCATAACGGCACGTGAGTATGAGTAACGGACACGATCTGAGCAAGTTACAGCGAAATCACCCATACATATACATGTACGTATGTGTATGTATATATTCATATATGTTTATAAAATTTTAACATACGAATTACC